>NC_022009.1:51019408-51021872 GCF_000317375.1 Microtus ochrogaster
AGAGAGAGACCTTCTTCCTCTCACTAAGAGAGAGACCTTCTTCCTCTCACTAAGCCCCACATTTCCATTTCTACCACCTCTCGACAGTACCACAAAATTATGAATACATACACTGACCAACCCATTGATTAGGTCAGAGTACTCAGGACCCAACCATTTCTTAGTGGGGACAGGCCTAACCACACAAGTGTTTCGTTGACACTTCTTACCACAGCCACAATATCCCACAATCAAAAGCTTAAAAATGTAAACTCTGAAACAGTATTTGGTCATTAGAGGAAAAGCTGTATGTGTTCTGAGTATTTTGCCATCCTGGTATGGGCTGAAGAAAATAGAGTTTATAATAGTCACATGGGATTCCTGTGTGTGAGAGAAATCTGCTTCAAAAGGTTTGGATTAGATTTTCTTCCAGAACTAGTAACCCTGAATGTCAAAAGCTAGACAATAAGTCCTAAAAAAAGAAATCTCGTGAATGAGAAAGAACTAAAGCAAATTTGCAAAGATTTGAAATAATACTTATGATACACCACTGGGTCAGTGGTTCATGGAGGTGTCTCTCTGGGCTCCACAAGTCCCAGCCTATAATCTGACTCACAAGACAGACAACCGGAAGTATTCAAGGAAGCTTCCGGCACAGATAACCCTTTGCAGTGATAACTATGTGCATTCTAGACACAGCAGATGTATCATCAATATTGAAATAAGAATGCTTTAAAAAGTTTATTGTTAATTTACATGTGCTTGCATGTATGTCTGTGCAATGGGTATGTGTGGTACTCACAGAGGCCTGCAGGGGGCATTAGATCCCCTAGGGCTTGAATTACAGATAGTGAGAGCCACCATGTGGGTGCTGGGAACCAAAATTGGTCCTCTGGAAGAGCAGTCAGTGCTTTTAACCACTTGGCCACCTCTCCAGCCCCAGGGAGTGCTTTTATAATTGTGTTGTTAGCTACTTCTCTTGTCGCTACCCAAACACATTACTAGAAGCGATTTTGGTGAGAAATTGTTTACTGTGTATGGCTTACAATTTAAAATAAAGCCCATTATGGTGGGGAAGGTGCAGCACCAGGAGCATGAGATGGCTGGTCCATGTTCCAAGCTATGGAGCTGCCTGAAGTTAGAGGTAACTTCTGCCTTAGTTAACTTAGTCTGAAAACTCCATTATAAACATTACAAACAGGCCCAGAGGTCTGCTCTTTGGCTCATCTAGACCTGATTAAGTTGGCAGGCAGTATTAACCATGCACTTTTGTTTTATTCATGATTCAAATATTGAGCAGACATTAGAAAGCGAGCGTGGAGACCATTCAAAGCACCGAGTTGTGAGAGGAGAACCCATTTGATATGGGGACGGCTATGCAGACAGGAAGGGAAGGGCTCAAAGGCATGTGCCAAGCTATGGCTCCTCATCTGGGCCGTCACTCTACTTTTCTTATTTTTTTTCTGTTTTTCAAATGTTTTCTTGCAAACATCTTTATTGATATGGTATTTTAAATACTAAGAAGGACAATTGTGTTAAAATTAGATGGGGCCCATTCAGTGCTCTTTGAGCCTGCTAGCTTTTAACAACTTAATAGCCGAGTATTTAAAATAAAACAAAAGTTAATAATATGTGGTTCTACTTTATGGGTCAGTACCTGACCAGTGAGCACTTAATATAGCCCTGTGCTCACGTTGGCAGCACACATACTAAAGTTGGAACAGTACAGAGGAGTACCATGGCTCCTGTGCTAACATGTAAATTCATGAAACATTCCATATTTAAAAAAAGAACAGAAAACAGCCGCCTCCTCCTAGTGGCCCTGTGCCACACAGGTGCTGGAAGTGCTGGCTTGCCAGGTATGGCGAACTTTGGAAAATTCCGCCCGAAGATCACATTGATTGTGGCGCCATGCCTGACTTTGTTGTCATCTGTATCCTGCTCTCAACCATCAGGGAGGGTCCTCTGCTGAAGGGATTTAATGAAGGAAGATGAGAAAGGCTGAGTGAGTCATCTCGGGAGTGTGGCAGGAGAGTGAGACCTAGAAAAGCTTCATCAAGATTAATGCGCCTGCGCAAGAGTAAGAAGCCCGCTGGCAGGGTAACACTGAAAACCCTTCTCGACCCTGGCGTCATTTGACAAACAGAGCATGTGCTAAACGGAGCCCTGGCAATCCAAACGGGATGGAGGGGGGACTATAGAAGAACGTGTACTGTATGGCTGTGCTCTTTGGGGGCTCACTAGTCTGCTTCCAATCTTCAGGTGCTCTTTTTCTTTCTGAGTAAGCTATTTCTATTCCAGGGCTAACTGAAAGGGGATGCTCTCCCCATCTCCCCTACTGGCTGCTGTACAATTTCTACCTCAACTCTGCTGTGTTTTCTCTCAAACTCTAATAAAATTGTCCATGAACTTTCTTCTGCGTCCATTCTTTTTTTATTGAGCTCTACATTTTTCTCTGCTCACCTTCCTGTCTTTCCCCTCCCTT
>NC_022009.1:51023622-51033973 GCF_000317375.1 Microtus ochrogaster
AGACGATGTCTATTTTGAGGCTGAGGTGTGTTTCTTGTGTGCTGAAGAAGGATGGGGTTCAGTTTTCATATCCAATCTGTTAGCCTGTGCCTTTTTATAGGTGAGTTGAGTACATTTACATTAAGGGATAATAATGACCAGTGATTGCTATCTCCTGTTAATTTAGTTTTCATTGTTGATGATGTTAATTTGGGCATTTTCCACTTCTTTGGGATTTGCTGCTATGAGACCATCAATTGTCTGTGTTTTTGTTGGGTTGGAGTTTTCCTTGTAGTATTTTGGGTAGGGCTGAGTTTGTGGCTAGGTATTGATTAAATCTGGTTTTGTCATCGAATATCTTGTTTTGTCCTTCTATAGTGATTGAAATTTTTGCTGGGTGTAGTAGTCTGGGCTGGCATCTATGGTCTCTTAATGTCTTCACAACACTTAACCATGACCTTCTGGCTTTCATTGTCTCCAATGAAAAGTCAGGTGTGAAGAATCAGAAGATAGGTCTACCTTTATATGTTACTTGACCTTTTTTCTTTGTAGCTCATAATATTCTTTCTTTACTCTGTATGATCTGTGTTTTGATTATTATGTGTCTAGGGGACTTTTTTTATCCAGTCTATTTGATGTCTGTAAGCTTATTGTATCTTTATAGGCATATGTTTCTTTAGGTTGGGAAAGTTTTCTTCTATGATTTTGTTAAATATATTTTCCATGTTTTGAGTTGAACTTCTCCTTCTTCTATACCTATTATTCTTAGGTTTGGCCTTTTCATGGTGTTCCATGTTTCCTGGATATTTTGAGTTAAGCTTTTGTTAGATTTAATGTTTTCCTTGACTGACGAGTCTATTTCTTCTATTGTATCTTCAGCGCTTGAGATTTTCTCTTCCATCTCTTGTATTCTGCTGTTCATGCTTGCGTTTGTGGTTCCTGATTGTTTTCTCACGATTTCTGTTTCTATAATTCCCTCATCTTGTGTTTTCTTTATTGTCTATATTTCAGTTTTCAAGATTTGAATAGTTTCTTTCATATGTTTGATTGCTTTTTTTTTGTTTTCTTTAAGGGATTTGCTGATGTCTTCCAATCTTTTGTTTGTCTTTTCCTCCATTTCTTTGAGGAAATTTCTCATTTCCTCTTTAAGAGTTTCAAACATTCTCCTGAAGTTATTTTTTAGGTCATTTTCTTCTGCTTCATCTATATTTCGTTGTTCAAGTCTTGCTGTTGTAGGGTCTTTAGGTTTTACTGGTGTCGTTTTGCTCTTTGTGGTGTTGTGTGTGTTCTTACATTTTCTACTCATCTTTTCCCCTAATAGGTGTGGTTGGGGCTGTCTGTGATTCTGTTGATTAATCTTCCAAGACTCAGATGGTTGTTCCTCATGTTACAGCGTGTGCCACAGTTCTAGTTACCCCTTTGGTCATTCTGTGTTCCTGGAGGTCACTCAGTGCTTTTGGCTTTGCTCCACTCCCTTGGAGTTTGCTGTCCCAGGCCTGCTCTAGCCTAGGGTGTCTGCTCAGACCTGTTTTCTGTAAATGTCCCTGGTCTGGATCTGTTCGTGCAGAGGTCCCTGGCTTGGGGTTAGTCCTGTAAAGGACTCTGGCTCTGGTCTGCTCCCTTGGAGTTTCCAGGCTCAGATGTGCCGAGACCTGCAGAG
This sequence comes from Microtus ochrogaster, assembly GCF_000317375.1. Taxonomy (NCBI): domain Eukaryota; kingdom Metazoa; phylum Chordata; class Mammalia; order Rodentia; family Cricetidae; genus Microtus; species Microtus ochrogaster. The sequence continues at coordinate 51,025,262 of NC_022009.1, forward strand.
GACTTGGCTCAGGCTTACTCTGTCAGAGGTCCCAGACTCACGCCTGGACCAGCAGAGATCTCTGGTTCCTGCCTACTCCCTCGGAGGTCCTAGACTCATGCCTAGACCCACAGGAGTCCTGGCTTAGGTCTACTCCCTTGAAGGTCCCAGATTTCTGTCCAGATCCTTAGTGGTCTCTGGCTCTGGCTCACTCGCTCAGCAGTTGCTTCCTTATACTTGTTCTGGTGGAGTTTGCTTTCAGGTCTGCTCTGGCCCAGGTTGATGGCTCAATCCTCCTGAGTCCTTTCTAAAATTCTTTTGTTGTTCCCAAGTTGAGAGACCCCCTACCCCCCAGAAAGACCACCGGAATCCAGTCAAGTCCAGAATGCAAAAGCAAGGTTTAATTCTTATACTACCTAGCTTGGATTGGTTCCCAAATGTGATGCAGGAGAGCTCCCGTTCCTTATTTGGGGTTGTATATATACAAAAACTGCAAGCCAGGTTTACTTAGGGTCAAGGGGGTTGGTTTTGCTGAGTACAGGGTATGGACCACTTCTGCTCCTGTGCATGCCCCCTACCCTCCCCCCAAGCAGTTATTTCTGCTCTTTTCTAGACCACAAAGCTGGGTGTTGAGAGGGGGCTAGCTGCTAGGGACAGTTGGTCTGCACTTTTGCAAAGGTCCCTGGTTCCAGCCAATTCTTGATGCTTCAAAGAGCTCAAATCCAGTATCTTAACCAGTTCCTGACAGGCAAAGCTTTTTAAAATTTTTTTATGTCGTTACACTTTTATGAATGAGACACAGCATTTCCCTGGAAACAGAAATGTTTGTGTACCTAGGTAGAAGAAATTATTAATTTGTCATTGTTGAAGAAAACATACAGTGCTCACTTAGGAATAAGAGATAGTGTATTCTGGAACTAATGTGAACGATCATGGCCCAGGAACACAGATTTCGGTTACCCCAATTCTATATCCCAGTGTGAAAGCAGTGCCATAGTTTTACAGAACAAAGACAGTCATAAGTTAAGGCAGGTTTAAAATACATGGGTGGGAACATCAGTAACTGCAGCAAGATGGGGGAGACTTTTCTCTAGGCCTCAGATACTAGCTGATGGCATTCATAACTTTTGATTGGTAGAAGCTAGTGGTCTGCTAAATTAATAGATTCCAAAGATTTGTAAATTGGTCACAAAGTATTGAGACCCAGAGGTGATCAAGGATCAGCTGTTCAGCATATGTCAGGGTAATAAGCTCTGAACCTGGCAGGTTACAGCCTCCCCACACCACTGAAGCCCTAATCAGCCTGTCTGGGCACACCTGGCTTCTTTCCAGGATTTCCTGTTGACATCACCTATCCTTGGGTCATGGCTAAGGCTCATTCACCAAAACTAATGTGCTAGGGAAAAGTAAACGTGTTTCTTTAATATTAGTTTACCTAGCCCAGGCACCTTCTGAAGTGAACAAAGGGATAGGCTGTCTGTCTTTCATGGGAGGACAAAGGGCTCTGAGTTACTACTCTCAAGATGCAGAGTCTATAACCAACAGTCTTGGTCTCCTTGCTTTTGAAAGGAAATTAGAAAACATGATTGGCTAAGGATAACCTATTTACAGCATAGTCAAACTAGGAAGAGAAAGAACTTCATTTCTCTCACTTGTCAAATTGAGACAAAAACCATACACAGTGCCATTTCTGGGAAGAAGAAAGAGAGGGAGAGAGCTTAGAAACCAATAGGGGGATGATGGGGTCATGAGTAACTAATGTGGGGTGGTTGAGAGCAGAGTAAAGTTGTTCGAACTTCTAGAAAAGGAGCCTGGGGTTTGGTGGCTCCAATAAGGGAGGGTCACCCATCCCCAATAAACGGTTTGAGAAGACAAGTTGTGATGGTTGATTTTCCTTGTAAACATAAAAGGGTTTAAAATCCCCATGGAAACAACTGTTTGTGCCTATGAAAATGGTTCCAGAAATATTCCACTGAGGGGGAAGTCTCACCCTAGACGTGCATGGCACCATCCTATGGTGCCAGTGTTTCTCTCTCTCAGCTTCCCGACTGTGGCCAAGCTCCTGTCAGCATGCTTTCCCCACCGAGATGAACTGTTCCCTTGAACTATGTGCTAAAATAAGCCCCCTTGTCCAGGACTGGAGAGATGCTCTTCTCGTAGAGGATGTGGGTTTCACTCCTAGCACTCACCTTGTGGCTCAGAACCAGCTGTGAAACTCAAGGTACAGGGGGCCAGTGCCTCCTTCTGACTCCTCTGGGCACCAAATACATGATGTACAGACATGGACATACATGTGAGCAAAACACATGCACACATAAAATGAAGTAAATAAGTCTAAACAAATAAATATAAACCAGGTCTTTCCTTTAAGCTGCTTTTATCAGGTGTCTGATCACATTAATAAGAAAAGCAAACAGTTCACCCTTCAGACCAGCACAGAGAAGACAAGCTTGCTGAATGTCCCACAGCGAACATTTAGAACTCTGCTTGCTGTGTAAGGCAGTGGTCTCTAGGGAGGTGGGAACTGGGGGAGCTCTCTAATCTGGAGAAGTACCTGTGTCTTTAAGGTGACTTTCTCTGTGTGCAGTTTTCCAGCAGTCCAGATTGGTGCTGTGAGGTCCTTGGCAGTCAGTATGAGTCATGGCACTAATTTCCAGTTTGCAGTCTTCTCTGTACAAACATGAAAGTGCCTTCCTGGTTAGCCGGTGTTTGGTGCAGGACAAAGGCTCTGGCTAAAGAGTATGACTCCACAGTCCTGCACTTTGTGGCTGCACTTTGGATCAAGCTTATGAGGACACCCAGACGGAAACCCTGTCCATTTTTCTGGTTTCTTATGAATAACCATCCTGCCATGAACAGAAAAGGTCAAGAGCAATGGCTTATTTCTTTACCTTCAGCCAAAGAACCAACACAGAACAAAGGTAGGGACTCCAGGGTCTTATCCTGTAACCAGTTACCTGGGGCCTGTCCTAGCGGGGGTTACCATTGCCTCCTTAGCCTTATTCCCCAGGGAAAGGTGAGTGTACTATCTGCCTGTTCTGCAGCACCACAAAGCAGAACAATCAGATCGCAATGCAAGACAATCGGACACGATAGGAAGTGGAGTCAAAGCAGGAACTCAGTTTATTATTTTGAGTGGCAGCTTATATCCATTAAGTGACATCATGTGATGCGGGGATACCTCCAGCCAATGAGAGACTGCCAGACCCTCCCTCTGGCTGGAGAGGCATCTACCTAGATTTTGCTGTCTCGTCCTCACTCAGTAGTTTTGAGACTATCCTTCAAACTCGAGCCAGGCTTTTTCTGTCCTACAGGCTTTGAGGTACAGGCCCTGAGATAATTTTGGCCCAACATCTCCCCCTTTTTTTTGTTTTAGATCCCACCCCCCACCCTGTTCGCCAAGCCTGACCTGCCACCAGGGAGAGGGTCTGGGTCAGGGTCACCCCTATCCAGAGTTTTTACCTAGGTACCCTCAAATTGAGAGTTCACCTGTGGGGTGATATATATCAAGCTTATCATAATGTACTCAAAGGGCCATGAGTTGTACCTGTTGTATCTGTTTTTGGAATGCTTGTTTCAGCCTTTGGAGAACACATGGGCCAAAAAGACAGATCAATAAACAAATAGCCATTGGCCTAATTAGGGAAGAGATGAGAGGGAAAATTAATGCAAACAGGCAAGTATCATTGTGCTGAATGATCATTGGGTCAGACAGGCAGGGAGTAACCTTGTCTCTTGGCAGATCCAAAACTACCCATGATCTTTGGACACCGTCCATGAAGCTATAGACCCATCAGCCACATCACAAGGGAGGTTAAGAAGAGGGTATCTGGTGTATGAGACACAAGTTGCATTCAACATCTGCTAAAGGGGGATAGTAAGTCCCAACATCTATCCCATTTGGGGGGTTTCCCATCTACGAATATCAGCTTTATCTAGTGTCTCATAAGAGCCATTTACTCCAAAGGCTTTAAGATAGGGGCTAGTGGCTGTAAGCAAAGCCAACAGGTCTCAGTGGCTTCGGAGTAGGTAAGGTTTAAAGCCATAAAGGCCATCTTAATGGTCTCCATCAAATAAGGTGAGGCTTCTAATCCCCCTACATCTCTATATGGCTTGGTGAAGGATACCTTAGGGGTAGATGATGTGGGGGTTGAGGTATGTAAAGTTGAGGTATGTAAAGTTGAAGTATATACAGGTGTGTTCCCCATGGGCATTAGCTCGGGAAGCAGGCCTCAGCATCCGAGGAGGGTTCTCAGGAAGTATTTCCTTGTGAAGCGTCATGCATGATCATATCCCTTTTGGTATAGCCTTAATCCCCACATTTTTTAAAGATAACCAGGATAGGTTCCCTTTATTCCCCTGATCTGTAAACCTTAATATCAGAGGGTTACATCTAAATCGAGTGCATCTTCCATATTGGGGGTTCCGGGACAGGGGTACCTGGGAAACCCTAGAGATCATTATATCTCCATGTTGTTTTATTCAATGTCCAGTCTCCAGTCTGCTCACACCCCCAGGAAGAACAATAGTAATCAGGAGCCCCCCCCAACCCAACAGTTTCTAATAGCCAAGGCAGTCTGCTTGCTTCCTGGGCACACATAAAAGGGTATCTGCAGGGCATGTCTCCTAAGGACATGAGAACACACAGGATCATTAGGGTCAGATGCCTGGGGTAGAGTGCACCCCCGAGAGCCTCTGCACTCAGGTCTCCCTTTGATCCCTGGAATCCAGTCTCCCACCTCCCACACACCAAATCACAGAGGTCAAACATCAGAACAGACCACCACATCCAGGGTGTTGTCATCTGAGAAGTCTGGTTTAAGATCTTTCCAGTGCCAGAGCTTGACAAGATCCAAGTCACTTTCTGTGGATGGTGAGGGCTTGTTGCCTGGACCTTGGTCCTAGTAAGAGAAATTAACATGATTACAGCCAGGAGCGTCATCTGAAATAGATAAACAGGCAACACTTTCCTCAATGGTTGATTTCCCTTGGGCAGTGGTGATTTTTCTTTTCTTGTGTTTAAATTTAAGTGTTGTCCACCATAATCTCTTTCTTTCTTTCTTGGTCATTTTGGTCTTCCCCGTTGTCCTGAGGGGAGGGGAGAAATTTTAAGTTATGAGCGGGTAGCCATATAGGTGTTTCCCCTCTGTTTGGGAAAACACATCCATATGCTCCTCCCTGTGTCAACAAGGGACCTGGGCCCCTCCATTGGTTAGTGAGAGGATCCTTCCACCTAACCTTTAGGCAGGACCTCGTTGGTAGGGTTCCCCAATGTTTCTAGAATCTATTTTGTTCTTCTGATTTTTGAAAATTTAAAATGTTGACGGTTAATAATGCCTTTTGCAGTTGTAAATGGGGGGAGACTTCTCCCCTTTTTATTTTATAAGGACCACTGTCAGATATTGGTGATGTCTTTCAACAATCATTTGACCCTGAGGCTTGTATGGGGTCCCGATGGTATGGGATATATTCCATCTCTGGAAGAATTCTAATAATGTTTTATTTATAAAATAGGGCTGTTGTCAGTCTTGACCTGTTGCCATAGTCCGAACATAGCAAAACATTTTAAGAAGTGGCTTTTGGCATGGGCTGCCTTTTCCCCTGAGTGGGTGGTAGGTAGCCCAGCATGCCATAGAGTACATGTCTATGATCACAAACATATATTTTAACTTGCCAAATGGAAGGTAATGTGTTGCATCTGTTTGCCAGATGATATTGGGTCTTAACCGTCTTGGGTTCACCCCCAGCCCTTGTAAAAAGGGGGTGATGGGTGCGGAGAAACTGTTGGCAAGTCTTGCATGTATGAACAATTCTCTTTAATTCTGTTGAGGGGATCTGGGGGTATAGTGATGTGGGAGCATCATATATCAATCTGTTGATTTCATTGGTTAAGGAATAAAGAAACTGCCTAGGCCCCTTGATAGGCCAACCCTTAGGTGGGTGGAGTAAACAGAACAGAAGGCTGGGAGAAAGAAATTGAGTCGAGAGTCGCCATGATTGTCCCACTGCAGACAGATGCAGGTTAAGATCATTCCTGGTAAGCCAGCTTGTGGGCTACACAGATTAATAGAAATGGGTTAGACCAATATGTAAGAGCTAACCAATAAGAGGCTGGAACTAATGGGTCAAGCAGTGTTTAAAAGAATACAGTTTCCGTGTAATTATTTCGGGGCATAAGCTAAGCTAGCCATGCAGGCGGCAGGGTGCTGGGGACGCAGCCCCACCGCTCTTAATTCAACAGTATAGATATTTGAGTCTTCTCCAGTTGACATGAGTTAAGTCATGCATTTGGGTAGCATTTTGTATGGGCAGAGTTGAGACCTCTATGAGACAGTCCCCTGAAGCTGCAACATCCACAGCAGCATTCCCTTGGGAAATGAGGCCAGGGAGGTTTTGGTGTCCTATGAGATGTTGAATATATATGTTTTTCTCCCCTACCTTCTAAGAGTGATCTGAGTTGTATCATCAAGGCAGAAATAGGATTAGCATCCAGTCTGATATAGGCATAGGGTAAGTGGGACAGTAGGTTCACCACATAATGACTGTCTGAATAGAGGATGCAGGGATCTGGGACCTCTTGTAGGGCAATATATACAGCCATCATTGCCTTATATTGAGTGGATCCCCCACAAGGGAGAATTTTGGTAATCTTTGCCTTGGTCCCCCTACAACGAAAACTACAAAGGTGGCCCCATTTTTCTCACTATCTGGGCAAACAGTGAATGTTTGGGGCAGGGGCCTAGAAGAAAAGACTGAGGGGACTCTGCAGTGCAGTTCTTGATATAGCTTCACTAGCTGGTACTCCCCAAAGTAGGTGTCCAGGGTCCCAAGAAATCCCTCCAGGGAAAGGCTTAATCGAGAACAATGTCTGTCTACACATTCTAAAATTCATAAAATTCCTTAATTTTGAATTGAATTATTAATTTAAACAGATCTTTCCCATAATGTTGGAGGGACATGCCCCTGATTTTTATGATCATATCAGCTAGTTGATGGACTCTGGGAGTGCCCCCCTGAGTGGTGTGTACCTATTCTAGTGGTTGTGACTGCTGAAGAATGGCAGCCAGCATGGACTTTTCCCTAATACTATCCAGCCTTGGATTGGAATGTTAGGATTATATCTCACCAAAGAAGCCTGATGAGCTTGTTGGCTAATTCAGTGAGTGCCTGACGACCCTCAGGGGACAATGAAATGATCTCATAAGGTTTTCCCACTTTTAGGAAAGCATAGAACACATCTAGTCTCCCAGTCTCTACAGGCAAGCAGGGCCTTACCCAGTTCATTTCTCCCAGTATATTTTGTAACCCCAATAAAATGATAGGCTCAGGCAGGATTAATTGGGGTCCATTTACTTTGGGAGTACCTTTTGTATTTGGCTTGGGGCTATTTTAAATACATGTTGTTGGAGGGTATCAATAATAGTGGTTACCCAGGTAGCCCTGAGTTCTCCAAATGCCCAATGATTAGATCATCCATATAAACATATGGAAGGGTATTATCTTTGTTAAAATATGGAGAGAGGGTACTATACAAATATTGTTGGCAAAAGGCTGAACTACTGGCCATCTCCTATGGGAGAACGGTTCATTTGTATCTCTTGTCAGGTTGAGAGGATTTAACTGTAGGAATGGAAGTGGCGAACTTTTCGCAGTCTTCCTCATGAAGAAAAAGCAGTCCTTTAGATGAATTATAGTGAGGTGAAACTAGGAGGGGATTGCTGGGACCCAGGGAAAGGTGAGTGTGCTATCTGCCCCTTCTATAGCCCCACAATGCAGGACAATCGGACGCCATAGGGAGTCAAGTCAAAGCAGGAACTCAGTTTATTACTGTGAATGGTGGCTTATATCGGTTAAGTGACATCATGTGATGCGGGGCGGGGGGTACCTCTAGCCAATGAGAGACAAGCCAAGCCCTCCCTCTGGCTGGAGGCGCATCTACCTAGATTTTGCTGTCTCATCCTCACTTGGTAGCTTTGAGACTATCCTTCAAACTCATGCCAGGCTTTTTTCTGTCTTACAGGCCTCAAGGTACAGGCCCTGAGATAATTTTGGCCCAATACCCATGACGGAAAGAACTTTGGGGAGGAAAGGGTTATTTTGCTCATACCTTCACAGCACAGTGTATCATCAGAGGAAGTCAGAGCAGGAATCTGGAGGCAGGAGCTGATATGGAAACCACGAAAGAGTGCTTCTTTCTCCTCATGGTTTGTCCAGTTTGCTTTATTAAGGAACACAGGACTGCCAATCCGGGGGTGGTCCCACCCACAATGGGCTGCCCCCATCAATCATTAATTAAGAAAGTTTCATAAATCTTGCCTCCAACCTGATCTTATGGAGGCATTATGTGCATGGGTGTTTTGCCTGCTTAGATGCCTGTGTATGCCTGGTGCCTATGGAGGCCATGAAGGGCAGAGGAGGGCATCAAATTATCTAGAATTGGAGTTACAGATAGTTGTAAGCTGCCATGTGGGTATTGGGAATTGAACCCAGGTCCTCTGGGAGAACAACCAGTGCTCTTAACCACTGAGCCATCTCTACAGTTCCCTGTTTTATGAAGTTTTTATAGTAATGGAGTAAAGAGAATTGTTGACAGAGGTTTCTGTCCCACCTGGTCCCACAGCTATTTAGTCCCAAATAAACACACAGAGGTCTACATTAATCATAAACTGATCAGCCTAAATTGATCAAGCTTTTCTTATTAATTAATTCTTACATCTTTTTTTTTTTTTTTTT
>NC_022009.1:51034130-51057063 GCF_000317375.1 Microtus ochrogaster
CGCCCGGCTTTAATTACATCTTAAACTAGATCATTATTCTTGTCTGTGTTATCCACGTGGCTTGGAACATTTTTTGGCAATGCAGTCACATCTTGCTTTCTCTGCAGCTGGGTCACAACTGTGCACTGTGTTTTTCTCTTCCCAGCATTTTTGTTGCCCTGCCTCTACTTCCTGCCTGGCTACTGGCCAATCAGCATTTTATTAAAAATAATACAAGCGACAGGATAAAAGACCATTGTCCCACAGCAGAGAATCATAAATCAGTGTATTTTCCAGATATATTGGTGAGACCATCAGGTGGGTTTGTTATGGCAAAGGAAGTCTGTGCTGTCGGCTTTGGACGCTGTCTGACGACGTTCTCAGCCTTTGGTTAGTGGAGGATAGTGTTCTGTTAGCCATTCCCAGAAGACTTACCTAATGGTTATTGTTAGGAGTGTTTCCTAAAATGAGCTCTCAATCCCAATCAGACCGAATCAGGACCAAATTAAAAGATATCCAGTTTAATTGGATGCCTGCACTCTCTGGTGGCCCAAGAGGGGGACGGAAAGCCACTGACATGACCATCAGAGAGAAAGAGGGAAGACCACATGATTATTTTCTGGGGAGTATTTAAATAGCCTGTGGGAGTGGTCTTTGGCCTTTCCTGGGGAGGGTTCCCTGGAGGTGGAGTTTGGACCAAGGCAACTCCCAGGGGAAGGGGACTTCCAAAGATGGAGGCCAGAGGCTGGGATTGTAAGGATGTTAGATCACAAGAAGAGGCTGTTAGGGGCTGGAGATAGTCTGAGAAAAGCTGTCATCTAGCTCTAAACCTGCACTATTCCAAGCTCTCCACAACCACAGAGGTTCTATTGGTCTATTCATAGTAGCTTTAACATGGGCATGGGCTTGGTTTCCCCCAACCCAAGAACTTCAATTCTTACTAACTAAAACACAAAGCCCAGAACAGGAGCAGGTAAATGGCTCAGTGGGGAAAGCACTTTTTACACAAGTATTAGGACCTGTGTTTAGAGCCCCAGAACCCATATAACAGCTGCATACAGCAGATCATCCCTGTAACTCCAGGGTGTAAGTCAGAGATAGACGTATCACAGGGGCTGGTGTACACCATTGTAGCTGAAATGGCAAGCTTCAGGTTCATCGAGAGACCTTGTCTCAAAAAACTAAGATGGAGAAATGAGGAAAGCCTCTCCCAATGTCAATTTCTAACTTCCACATGTGCCCACTGGGTGAGTGAACCTTCATGTGCATGTATGCAACACACACATAGATGACACACACATACACATAGACACACACACAACAAACAGCAGATGTGTCAGTAGGCTCGGGGTCAAGCTAAGGAGCTCATTTAAATGTGAAGATGTTGCCTCTGTTCTTAGCATGGAGGGTCTGTTATATTTTTACAAGTTATGCTGCCATAGAGACAAATTTCTGTGCTTTTTTGTTGTTGTTTTACACAAAGTCTTGGTCCATTTTCAACAGAAAAAGTCTGAGGGTTTTTAGCGGATGGTGGAGATTTTATATCTATATCTATATTTAATGGGTAGTGGATGTAAAGTCTCCACATGCTCTGGCCTGGCAGCGTTGCATGTCCCTGGGTTCATCCTTTTGGTAGATATGTAGTAGAAACCTTTGGCACCTTTTCTTTGGCTCCTGCAAATCTGCTGAGCGAACAGGCTTTTCATGTGAAAAGGTGATCATCTGCTCGTAGAATGAAAGGCACAGGAACCTTCCTTTTGAATTCAGAATCTCGCTCAGTTCCGCCAGGGCTTCAGTCTATTCTCCCAGCCTGGAATCACTGTTATGCTATTGGTCCTACAATGTGGTGTTGTGTGCCCAAAGGGCACCGGAAGCCAGTAGCTGGAAGAGGGTCTGATGGCATCTTCAGCTGGAAGAAATCTGGGAATTCTAGCTTTATAATTTCATGCTTCCGTTGTTCACTCAAATGACAGTGTGCCAAATTTGGGACTGGTGTGTCTAGAACACTGTATACACAACTATTGATTGAAATTCCAAAAGGCATGTTCCAGAGTTGCCCAAGAAAAGCTCAGGAGTGAGACTGTTTGTGGTCTCCAAAGCCATACACTTGCAGTCCTTGGCTAACAAAGGGCTTCCCTGAAGATCCAATCCATGTCTGTGATCCAGTAGTGGATTCAGTTTATGCTGAGGAAATGGTTCCCATGTCCCTGGAATCTGGAAACCCATCCCACGGTTGCCTGATAGTGAGCGAGTACTCTCATAATGGCACAGCGCTGCCACCGTGGCCTTCCACCATGATGCCAGGAGAGGCATGAAAACTCTCGGTGGTGCTCCCAGAGTCATCCTGGAGAAGCTGCGCACGTTCTACAAGCTGCACAGAGGGTGGAGCCCAGGCTGGTCACAGCCTGGGGCTGTACAGGTTTTCAGCTCTTGATTATATAGAAGAGATTTGATTGCTGTACCCAATCTCCTTCTCGAGACAGCTGTGCTTTCTCACAGCCTCTCAGTTGTCAAATTAAAATTTCTTATTATTCTATCTTTTCCATGCATAAAATAGAATAGCTCTGGCCACAGCATTCTGGGTAACCTGTTAAGTCACAAAGTCAGCCTACCCACTTGTGGTTGGTAAACGCCAAGATGAAGAGGAGAGGGCTGGCGAGGTTCTACGTCACTACGTTTGCACTAAGTCCTCGCAACCTCAAGAAAGCTCTAGAGAGAGTAGAAGCAAGGTGACCCTGCTCCCTCTGCTCACGAGGACACATGGCCAGAGTCTCTTAACTGGGTACTCAGAGCCCATTGTTGCCTCTGAGGACTGGCTTGACCATGTGTTTTGCTTCCATCAACTGTAGGTTCTCACACACACACCTCCAAGATGAGGAGGGTAAGATTTGTCCCATCTAGGACCTGTGCTCCTCCTCCCTTCAGGGCCGTGGTGGGCCACACACAGAGATGACTGAGGCAGGAACAGCTAGCTCCTCACATACCCTGTCCTCTTCAGCTTCCTCGCTGTTTCCAAGCAAACTACTGCTGCCCTTGCAGAATGCTCAGGGTGGTTCCTGTTGCTTGTCCAGCACAGCTGTCCCTTTAAAGATAGCATCACTGTATACAGGCACCTGGCTCTCCTTCCTCAGGATCTCTGTCCATACCAAGTTCCTCGTACACCAGGGCAGTGTGGTTACTGGCACAGGAAATGGCAGCTTCAATACCTACAGAGGGAGGGGAATAGGGTTTGGCTGGGAGATCTCTCTGCGTCTAGTGTATCTCACAGCACTTCAGGTATTTTCTGGATGTGGCAGCATGTGTAGCTTTAGGACCTTGGCATAGCATGAAGCAAATCGTGGGAGCATCAGAGCCAAAGATGCTTGTGAAGATAAACTAAGAGCACCTTGTCCATTCTGTTTGTGTTGACATTCATATAAAAGTTGAGTTGGCAACAAAATGCCTGGCAAGAGCAATGTAAAGGAGAGGACTTCACTTGGCCTTATAGTTTGGGAACACAGCCCACTTGTGGTAAGAAGGGAGTGGTGAACGTGAGGTGACAGGTCACACACTGCACCTGCAGTCAGGAAGCAGAGAACCGGGAACACCCACGCTCCGTTCACTTCTCCTAGTTCATTCACTCTTGGACTACAGCCCATGGACAGCCACCCACATTCAGAATGAGTCCTCCTTCCTTAGCAAGCTCTCTGGAAACCCTCAAAGGTATGTCCAGAAGTATGTTTCCACTGTAATTCTAAACTTAGTAAGCTGTGTGTCGTTATACAAGTATAGCTGGTAAATACAGTTATGAAAATGGCAGCCCAGCAGCTGCTCCTGTCTGAAAGCACCCTGTTGCGCACTCCCCAGGCATGCGTAGCCTCGCTCCCCCAGGAGCGGATGCTGTAGGAGGAGAGCTGTGTTGACCACCTCCTCACCCCCACAAAGGTGAATCCCAAGGCTGGGACCCCTGTCCTCAGGTTACACATGGGAGGAAACCAGCATATTTGAAAAAAGACCTGGTCCTGGCCAATGCTCTTCCACCTGTCACTGGCGCTGTCATTGGCTGTCATTGGGTAGATTACACTTTGACACACTCATTGTTGTAGTGACTTTGCTCTGTATCTTGGCCTGTAGGCATCACACAAATCTTGTCTCCTGTTTCCTTCCCTGATGTTGTTCTCAGATGAGGAGGATTGAGGATAGTCTGAAAACACTGATCACCTCTGTGCCACCCATGACAAGCAGGACAGCTCCCAGGGGCAGATCTTATCAGCCACCTGTGTCTGCAGAGAGCCCGTGGTGAGGAGTCTGAGTCACTTACCTACCCCACAGTGAAGGTGTCTGGTCCAGTCCCAGTGAAACCAGTGGTGGGGCTGTAAATCGACCAGTAGATTCTTCCTGGAGGGGTGGTATCTGAACACCTGAGGCAGAAACAGGTGACCCTAATCCATCCCAGACTCAAGTCCTGCCCACGTGCTATTGTCTTCTTGGAGCCCTTCTGCCCACCTGACTCCCATCAGCCACAACCCCTTCCTCACCCAGCACAAACAGGTAGAGTGTAGCCAGGACTTCATTATGTTGGTGTTGGCAGCTGGTATTGGCTGAAGTGAGCAGAGCAGCCTGGGTGGGACGGCTTATTTTCTGTCCCCAGGAAGGCTCTTCTGCAGGGTTGCTGGGAAGCAAACGAGCAGCGCGCATGTAGAAGAGAATGTGTTACCGGGATTTCAACACCGTCTGCTTGTTTGTTGCTTCTGTGGTGAGGTGACACTTTGTTGTGAGGTTGTTGGAATCTTGCAAATGTGTGTGCTCTCACTCAAAGGGAAAATGTCCTATGTGTCCTGGCAGGTTGTCTTTTGTGCACATGACTGGGTGACATAGGCTACCACTTCCTGATTTGTATTGTTCCAGATCTGGGCTGCGGTCTCTGGTTCCTGTGGCTCTTCACCTTCTTCCCAGCAGAAGTCTGACGAGCCCAGGTGTGAGAATAAGATTATAGTAGTACTAGTGTGAGCATTAGCCTGTTCCACTCCCAAATTCCAATTAATCAAACCCAAAAAGGGATGGAAATTAATTACTGAATTAAATCATGTAAAACTAAGTCTAACTTGGCATATTAATAAGAAAGCTCTTTAATTCCGAGCCTTCGAATTAATGACTAGAATCATGGTAGATTCAGATCATTTTAAAACGTATTCCCCCACCCCCATGCTCTGATAATGAGGATGGCCTGGGCCACTTGGCTCTGGAGACCATGTGTTCTTCCTCCTTCAAAGAGTTTGCTGGGTTCAGGGGGAAAAGTAGGAGGAAACTGGCTAAGTTCACAGCCCCTCTGCTCTTCCTCGGTTGCATAGTGTTGTGTTTTATGATTCTCCAGGGTGCTTGGCAGCATTTCCGCAGAGTGAGGCAGATTGTCTTACAGAATCACGGTCATACTTGAGTGCCTGCCACGCTGCCCGGACAATTGACAGCACCGTTCACCCAGCACACACTCAGCACACCTCTTGGCAACCCTGTGCCATGGGTCTCTGTGAGACGCAGGTCATTTCCTTATACACTCTGGGCTGACAGCTCCTGGTGGATTGTGTGTGGTAGAGCACTCTGCTTTCAGCGTGGGCACTACTGAGCCACAGTGACCGTACTGTCTGGTGGCCTTGTGACAAAACGACAAATGCTAGAGACAATGAATTTCATTGTTCTAATCTGAACTCTGGGAGGCTTATCTATGAAATGGAGCTGTACTTGCTGTCTAGGTCTTAGGGGATTTGGCATTCCCTCAGTTGGGACATTATGGACAGAGCTCTGAGCACCCGGCTTCCTCACTGTGACACTGTCTGATTTTTGGCCCTCCTCAGCTGACTGTCTTACCAACACTGTTTCAGGCTCTTGGAGTTCTCTAGGCTCCCAGGAACCCACCCCATGGTATGGGCATCATCTTGCTTTGTCCCATTGCTGTTGCTATGTGTAATGCTATTCGTGTTGCAGAGCTATTTACCTCCCATACCCTGAGGAAGGCAGGGAAATTGTTAGGCAAGGTGTATAGTTGGTTTTTGTCAACTGGACATGGCTGTAGACATATATGGGAAGAAAGAATCTCAACTGAGGAATTACCTACTACACCTGTGGGCATGTCTTTGGGACACTGTCTTGATTGATATAGGAAGGACCAGCCTACTGTGGGCAGTGCCATCGTTTCCTCGGCAGGTGGACCAGCAGAGAGAGTGAGACTGTGAGCTGTGTTCCTGCATGGTTTCTGTTTCACATCCTGCCTTGGCTTTCCCCAGTGATAAACCCTTTCCTCCCCTGAGCTGTTTGGCAGACTGTTTTACCACAGCAACAGAAAAGCAAACCAAGGCAGGAGTGGGCACCAAAGAGAGTGGGAGCCGCTAACAAGGGCGTGACTGTGTTGTCTCATGGAAAGATGGTGGAAGCATTTTGACTTTGGGCTGGAAAAACTGTTGCATGCTTAGAGTTTAATGGGGTATTCTGTGGGAGCATGTAAGATGAAATTCTGAGAAAAACAAATGTACACATCCCCAACCATTGCTTGCCATCCCGAGGCTGTGGGAAGTAAGAGAAGAGTCTCTCAAAGGCTATCAACGCTGCCCGTGTGACATTATGTGTCATAATCTGTGAGAGGGAAAACTGTGTTTCACTGCGACAACAGCTGTACTAAGCTGGGGCTGAAGAATCAGCTGTAGTAGAGAGACAGTCCTCACTCAGGCAGAACCTTCTGGGAAGCATTTCTCCAGGGTCAGCACATAGAATTTGTGATCTGATGCAGCGGAGGTCAAGACCATACAATAATGTGCCAAGTCTCTCACGGGGTGTTGGTTTCCAAGGTGTGAAGTTTTCATGGAGAGCAGCTGAAGTTTGGCACTACATGGCAGAGTTGGAGCCTCCTTGAAGAGAGGTCAGGAGAAACCACCAGTGAAGGTACAGCCTCAGCTGTAATAGAAACCCCAGGGTTGAAGGGGTCATGGAAAAAAGCTGAAGTTTGACATACCATGGCAGGGTCCAAGTCCTTAAGGAACTAGGAAAGGCCACTGGAAATGGTTCAGCCTCAGGTGCTGTGGAGACTTCAGAATGCTGGAGACACCAGGGCTGTGGATGGCCAGGAAGGACAGCAACATCTGTGTAGGAGAACCTCCCTGAGCCTACAGAACAAGTTGTGTGTGTTGTGGGTGGAAGAGCCAGAGAAGGAGGCTGCTCAAGCCCTTGAGAGCCCAGAAGATTGTTAGTGAGTCTGCTGTGAGAAAGGAAACTGAGCAAGCCAAGGAGCGCAAGCTGGTAAGCAACACGCTTGCATGGCTTCTGCCTCCAGCTCCTGTCTAAGAGGGACTGGAACCTTCAAGGCGAATAAACGTTTTCCTCTCCAAGTTCTTTTGGTCAGCATTTTTATCGCAGCAGTGCAAAGCAGACCGGGACGGGATGAGCGCAAGTGAGCGAGCTTGCACTCGCTTCTCTCTGCTCCGTGGATGTGATATGAGTAGTTATTTTAAGTACCTTCCATCCTATTGCTGCCATAGGCTGGATCCTGAAATTGTGATCTAAAATAAATGCATTTTCCTCTGAGTCGCTTTTTTCCCAGGCTATTTTATCATAACAACATTAAAGAAACTAGGACAGCAGGTAAGAGTAAGCAAATTAAGAGTAAGTCTTAAGATTCCCTAGGAAGCACAGAGAGGTGAGCCCACACATGGTTAACAGTAGCTCAGGAGTAGAGGAGAGTCAGCATGCAGGTGACTGGTCCTGGGTAAGCTGTGTCCCTGGGAGCAGAAGAGAATTAGCTTGGAGGAGACCAGCCTGGGGAAAAAAATCTCTGCCCTGCCCAATACAGTTGCCATGGAGATTTTTGACTGGGAGTAGAGGTAGGGTGTGCACTACCCAAAATCTTATTTTTTCTTTTGAGTTGCTTTGCTTAGTGAGACAGTGCCCTGGTGAGTTTCCTGGGTTTCTGCTGGGAGACTCGTCAAGGAATAAAACACCTGGAGTTGTTCTCTAGTGCGCTATCTGTCCTGGCACTCATGCTATGACCTTACCCAGAGACGGCCCTAATAAAGGAAATGCCATTCTGGTATGAGGTTAAACAGAGCACAGTGTAACCTTAGACCACGAAGGACCAGAATGTGCTCACAGACCTTTGCAAAGGACTTTGTGGGGCCATCCGTGAGTCCCACTTCTAGACTGTCCTGAACTGGTGGGGGCCAGCGTCTCCCTGCATGCCACAGTGCAAAGTGCAGCTACTCCATGGCTTTTGTAGCTGAGAAGTTTGGAAGCTGCCATCTCCTCTATCAGGTCAATCCTGAGAGCTTTGCAAGGGCAGGTATCAGGGGGCACAGGAAGGATTTCACAGGCTGAAATCCTACTCCATGTCACCTTGTTGGGTTGTCAGTGCTTCTGGGACAAAGCCCTGATGCCCTGGCCTCCCCACCTGCCTTTATATGACTGCCACCAAATCCATCTTGGCAGGACTAGACATCCTGCAAGAGGTTGCCCCTCTTCTTGCTAGGCTGCCTGCCCCCTGCTCCAGATGCATGTTTGGTGCATGCATCAACTTTTGCTGTTACACCCTCGGGAACAGCATTTTCCATGTTAGCTCTAGTTTCTGGATGGATTTACCCATACATCAAATTGACTCCTCAAATCACCAGTTCTGAACACGAGAAGATAAGGAACTACGGAAATGAGAAAACTCATTTGCATGGTTGCCGTGATTTGCCTCACACTCCCCTGAGGGCAGGCCACTCATAATCATCTTCTCTCAGAGAGCTGGTCAGTCATATAACAGCAAGCTCCCTGGTCCTTCCAGGCTTCTGTGTTGTAAATCTGACTTCCAGCCGTGGTAGTCATGGACACAGAAGCTGCCTGGGAAGAGTGTGGAGAGGCAGCTGCTAGACCCAGCCCCCAGTGCAGTATCTCAGATATGTAGCACCTATCTGTGGGGCATTCATCTGTTTCTGCCGCCCAGCCTGAGAGCTGAGTCAGCATTTCCATGAGATAGCACGTATAGATGGGCTGTCTACAGATCTAAGTGTGTCTTCTCTCTAGGATTCGGTTCTGCAGTGATTAATGACCGGTAGTGGCTGGGCTGCCTGTGGGCTTCTGTGGGAAAATTGAAAAGGGCCAACATTCATGTCCCTTAGCTACCTGGCCTCCTTCTGCCTGAATCAGGCCTGATTTGTCTATTCTGGCTGAGTTTGACAGCCATCTGGATGCTGTCAGGAAGGAGATCCTGCTGTGAGCGGTACATGGCCTGGGTAGCACAAACTAAGCAGCGTGTTGTAAGATGGTCCCCGAGGATCCTGCTAGGGTACTTCTAGTATTTACAGGTTTTGTCTTACAGATGCACAAAGCCTTTTGTTTTTAAGATGTTTGCAGCCAACGTGTTTTTCAAAAATTAATACTTAAGTTGTATTTACCATTACTGACTGTTATATGGTGAGAAATCTTTTGGAGCCACGTACTCTTCAGGGCTGTCTAGGCCTCAGGATTCTTCTTGGACCAGTGTCCAAACATGTGCTTTGCAGTTTATAACTCCTCTGTTGTCAGGGCATAGGGAAACCTTTTCTCCATTTTTCCTGGAGCCTGGTTGCTATGGAGACAGTGCTAGATTATTGAGGAAGGAGGGGTGGGGAGTGCACATTTAGTCTCTCTGATCTACAGTCTTCCTCCAGGGATGAGGGCCAGGAGAGATAAAAAGATGAGCTGGTGTCTGTATGGGTACTTGTTTAAGCTAAGGCCCAAGACTTTGTTGTAGATACAACTTGACAGAATAGGTCCTTATAGGATGTTTTGTTTAGTAAGGGCAGTAGCTTGCTGCAGGAGGGATACTTTGTTTTTGTTAGTGGTGATGTTTGCCATTTCTTCAGCTCCTCTTCTGTAGATTCTGAGCTTATGCTTGCTGCAACACTAGAGAAATCTACTAAGTTCTGATGTAATTTTGATTCATTTTGTTAGGGGCATTGGAAATGGGTCCCTGAGTTCACCAAGCTGTTAATATTTTTTTTATCCATGACCAAGAGACTGGATGATTAATGTGTATCAATGTCATACAGTTTAGAAAACACAGTGTTTGCTATTAAAGCAAAATATCAAGGTAAAGGTAGGGACTGAGATTTTGTTTAGCATTCTACTCTGGGCATGTAAGTATCTGTGTTTAGCTGGACTTCAGGAGTCTAGTCTGTGGATGGCCCGTAAGTGTATGACCGCTGGCTCCCTGTGGATTTGATAGTATGACTCTTCCAATGTGGCTGACTTTCATCCACTATGTGACCTCACAGCACTGGGGTAAAGGAGTATAGACTGACAGCTCCCAGGTCCAGCACATGCTGGCACTAGCCTTGGGCCTCTCAGATGTACAGTTACCATCTGTGGGACATTGTCTATTGGTACCTTTGGAGGTACAATTCTGAGTGAAGTAGCATTTGTACACTAGAAGTCCAATGGGGGAGGTGTTCCCTGTGACACTGCCATCCATCTGTACACCACACACTCCAAGTTCCACTGAGAGGCTGAGGGCAGGGGTTAAGCAGGAACCTGCCTTAGTCTGGCCTAGGCTCCAGTGTTCCTGTGCTACTCCATAGCTGTGTCAGCACCTTGCATGTACTGTAGGGTTTGAGGGGCATTAACCGTCACATGCTCACTTGGTTTTCATATATATTGTTAGTTATCTAGATTCTGTTGCATCCTGAGCTGTGAAGGGCAGGAAGGGTCCTCTTTTGCCCAAAAGCAAACTAAACCTCTTCAATGTTTATTGCTAGTGAGATACAAGTGATGAGAGATCTTTAAGTTCTTCCTCTGAATGAACTCCCTACATGACTTTGCCAAGCCTTAGGATTAATGTGAACCATGGACTGTCTATGAGAATTACAGCACAGAGAAGAGATGGTTACTTCCATGTTCTGTATTAGTTACTCTCCTGTTGCTACAACAAAATAGCTGACAAAAGCAACTAAGGGAAGGAAGGGCCTATTTTGGCTCACAGTTTGAGGGTACCATCCACCATGGTGGAGAAGGTGTGGCTCACAGTTTGAAGGCACAGTCCTCTGTGGAGGAGAAGGTGTGGCTCACAGTTTGAGGGCACAGTCCTCTGTGGAGGAGAAGGTGTGGTTCACAGTTTGAGGGTACAGTCCTCTGTGGTGGAGAAGGTGTGGCTCACAGTTCGAGGATGCAGTCCTTTGTGGTAGAGAAGGTGTGACATCAGGAAATTGAGAAGCTAATTATGTTGTATTTTCAGTTAAAAAACAGATGATGGTATGTTATTTTGCTTAGCTTTCCTTTTGACTTTATATTCGGTCAAGGATCCCAAGAATGGTACTGTCCACATACAGGGTGGATCCTTCCAGATCAGTTAGCTTAATCTAGAAACTACAATTGTTAACTGGAGATTTGTTTTCAATGGTGACTATAAATCATATCAAATTAAGCAATCAAGGTTAACTACACGGGCTCCGTTAGTGTCTACTTGAAGAGTGCCAACACACACAAATGTACATACACATACAAATGCACATGCACACATGCACACGTGTACTATCTGCAAGAACAGTTGTGAGGCTGGAAACAGGAATACCACAAGCTAGACTGCCTTTCTTTGGTAGAAAAACGAGCAGGTGGAATGAACTAGACAGAGAGATTGGCTAGAGCACTCATTTAGGAAGTGTTTGTTGATGCTTTAATGTTTAGGAATGAACATGAAAGTGGTCCACTTCCTCACCTTATTCGCTTGACTTGAAATCAGTTGTGTGGATCTCAGCATGTTGGGCAAATCCTCCATCAGATTCTCACTGGTGTCAGTTATCATGAGGGGGCAGGATATTTTGATTTTCTATTCTTCCCTCTACTTGCAAAAGAAATATAACTGATTTTTGTTAGTATAAGTCTGATACTTTAAAGAAGAAAAGAGGTACAGTTGCTTTGAACATGGAGGACATTGAAACTTTGGATGTGCTTTTTGGTTCCTCAAACCCTAAGATGCTTGATCACTTATCTGGATGTTACCCTGGGTCTAATCTGACCATGCAATTGTGAGATTATCAAAGATTGAGTCCCCGGTTTCCTGAGCAGTCTTAAATCATGAAAGAATCGAAGCAGTACAAAGTGAATGAAAGCTTTCTAGTAGTAATGTCCCCAGGCCAAGGTCCAAACATAGACCCACGAAGTCTGATGAAGAGCAGGCTTTAATTCTTTCTATATCACCAGAGACCCTTGTCATGGATACTCAATGTCCCCAGGATATTTGTAGGGCTAGGAGCCCCATCTGTGAGTAATGTAACCCACTCTCTTGGTATCTCCTGTCCACCCACCAAGATGTCTTACTCCCATCTCTTAGGGTTCTGTGTGGCTGCAGGACCAGTAGGGACAAGTCCCACCCTTGGTGTGTCACCATTTTACACCATGGTTTGCTTCAGTTAGTAACAGTTGGGGTCATGTCAAGTTTGTCTATACCTTGTAATACCACGGTCCTTCCTTCCTTATGTAAGTTTGCCTTGTTTGTTTCTGGAGGTGTTCCATTGGTGAGGATGCTGCATTGTGAGTTCTGCATGCTGGCTTCTTGCTTTGTTTGAGTTTTGAGAGGTAAGAACGGCAACACTTGTGTTAAGCACTCAATACCTTCCCTAAGATTCTAAAATTGCAGAAACGTAAGAAATAAAAACAAACAAAAAGCCATATGCCCAATGTACATAGCTATCATTTCTGGGAGTCTGTTCTAGTGGCCTGTCTTAGTTCTCCAGCCAGAAGGAATAAAGTTTATGGTATTCCCCCTGGCTGTTGACATAGAAAGCTATAATCATATTTTAATATAACTCATGTCCAAATGGATTATTTCCCCAGACCTCATTATGATGATGGTGGGGACTCCAGATCCCAGTTCCTCAGGCGTTCATTAGCTGCACGGCTCGATGCATGGTGATCTGGAAGGCTTTGTTGCAGTTCCTGTTCGTTTGACGGGAGTAGGAATGTGCTTAAACGGTGTTAAGCAGGCTTCTCTACTGAAGGCAAGGATGCATCAGCTCTTATTAGTCTATCTGTTGTTTAAAAAACACACAGCATAACTAGACCCAAACCATGCATTCCTTAGGTCTATTCCTTGTGGAATATTATGCCCATTTTTTAAAATATGAACTGCATTCCTCGTGTGTGTGTGTGTGTGTGTGTGTGTGTTTGTGTGTTTGTGTGTGTATAGTGGGGGAGGGTTTACCTGAGTATATGGTTGTGATCTGTGGGTCCAAATACAGTGGGTTAGAAGTCAGAAACATGAGGACAAATAGACTCTGCCTCCAGCTTCTCACATTTCTCACGTGTAACATGAAGCATTGGCTGCCCACTGGTTCTTTAGATATATAGAGATTTTACTCAGTATAGATAGATAATCTTCAACTTCTTCAAAGAGCTGTAGAAAATGGCCTTTAATCTAACTCAGAGTTTTGTGGTAGTGAGAGCTACCATATGTGGCAGCTTTTAGAAAACCCAGAGGCATAGGCTGCAGAGAGCACAATGCAGTCGGAATCTCTAGGGTGAACTTTCCTTTCTTACTTTTTGTGATATCCCAAAGGTGACTCTAATGGCATTCAGAGCTGAGACTGCCAGGTCAGATGATCTCTATGAAGCCTTCTTGCTCTAAAAATCCTGTGATCTTTCCTAAGCTGCTACTGTGCTTTGTGCAGGGAAGTCTAAGGCATGGAGGGTGTGTGTGAGCTATTGCTACTTCTTCTATGGTTTTTAGCATGAACATCATTAGTGTGGAAGATATTTCTCTGTGGATATGCAAATCAATGCAAATGAGTACTTTGCCATTGAAGACTTGACAAATTGCAATGCAAAGTAGTTTTAGGTAAATAACCCTAGTCTGAGGGACAGTATTCTGTGTTTTATTATTAAGGATACTAGCCAAGATATACAAAGACTATAAAAATGCTACAAATTATTACAACTATTTTATGGTACCGTAGCATGTTTTGGAGATTTCACATGCATTGTTTCACTGGAGCCCCTTGAAGAGGCACTCAGCATAGATCTGGACAGGACTGGGTGGGAAGGCAGTTTTCTTCAGCAAAACTTAAGTGATGGGTTTACTCAGTATGAAATGTAACTAAAAGGAGGCCTGGATAGGTTAGGAGCTACTCATAACCACATAGCCAGTCAGAGCTGGGTTCCAGATTGTCACAAAGGAAGTTTGGTTCTGTCCCTCCCTCCCTAACTGTGTTCTCTGAAGCAAGTTGTTCAATTTTTTTGAACCTCAACTTTCTTTTCTTTAGAATGGGGTAATACCTTTTATCCAGTAGTTGGTGATCATGACGTAAAGGCTGTAGCAAAAGCTGGCATACAGATATAATTCCCTGAATGGTACAGCAGCTGTGATGACAAGAGTGATTGTGTGGTACCAAGGAAAGAGATGCCCATGGTGATGACACTGATGACGTTGGTTATGATGACAACCACCAGGATGATGATGACAGTGAGGATCATGATGATGATGGAGTATTGGTGATCATTATGATAACCGCGATGATAATCAGTTACAATTGTGATGTTAGTGACAACAGTGATGGAGAATGAATGATAAAGAGGAAAATGTGATGGTGGTGATGGTAACAAATCTATGGTTATGATGATGATTCTCAGGATGATGGTGATTTCAATGACAATAATGACAAAGATAGCACTGATGGCTATGAATAATGCCAGTAACCACAGAGATGATGATGACCATACTGATGATAAGAGCTCCTCTGATGTGTGTGCTGAGAATGGTGACCGTGATGATAGTAATGGTGATAATGATGATAATGGCAGATAAGACAATCTGTTGATGAAAAGAGGTCTTGTGGATGATGATGGTGGTGATAGCAATAGAAATGAAGAAAGAAAAGATGGATCTAGGGGGTCATGTCTCATTTCACCTCTTAAACCACTGGTTCTACATTTGCATATTACAAGGCTGGGTCTGTTTAGTGTTGCCCAGGCAACTGGGTCCACAGAGGGGGCCTATAAAACCACAGAGCTCCAACCCTCCTCTAGGTTGACCAATCCATATGTTCTTTTGAATTCTTAGGGGTTTATAACTCTGAATTATGTAGCAAAACTGGGAAAATGTGAAACCTATGGTGTCTAAACCCTTTAGATCTAATAGCTTGTGATGATAAAGTTCAATCATTGTCCAGATAATCTGTGTGGATAGAACTGGTCATAAAGCCCAGTGACATAAGCGATGCACTGATGTGTTGGACTATTGCAGCCACTGCTGTTGCTGAGACTTTTTTCAGTCAATCTGAGATTCATGCAGACTTCCCTCCCGGGACCCCGGGACCAACTTTAACCCTATCCTTCAGCTTCCTGGATACCATATTTGTTGTAGGCACCTTGGAATCTCTTGGCTGCACACTGGCAAACTTTCTGGCCGAAAGCTTGAAAGCGCTCAGGCTATGCATGTGGATTTTACATGAGAAATAGGCCAGAGTAGAAGGGACATTTTCCTCTGAAGACTTTGTCTTGGAGCCTTCTTTCAGAAGTAATCCAGGAGTCATCCTCTGTTCTTGTACATTTTTTAGCCAGTCTTACTGACAGAAGGTGGGTGAAAATTTCATCTTATCAATGGCAGATCATGCTTCACTAAGTGAAATTTGAGAACTAGATCATGCATGACTGTCCTCCACGGACTAGCCATGACAGGACCAGATGTTCTCAGCAAACTATAGCGCTGTGATTGTTTGCCTGCTGACTCACAGATTTCCATCGGCAGACAGCTACATTCATGATGACCCTCTGATTGAGGATGAGACAGCCTCTTTAGAAAGTGGTTTGGACTAACAATCTAGAAGAAGAGTTGTGTCTTGGTCATTAGAGGAAGTCACCTGCCCTGGAGGAGACCCTCAGGCAGCTCAGACTTCTCATAGTTTAAGACTTTCACTTCAAGGCTGAGTTATTTTTATATGCCATTTATACCCAGCCTGTGTGGGATGCTGTGGGAAAGGGATGCAAAGTCAGTGTGGGTGAAGAGTGTTGATAGTAGGAAGGGATTATAAGGGCAGGGCCAGCCTAGAACTCGCCTCCTCTCCTGTGACCCTGTTCATCATAGGACAGGAAGGGGCTGCATATTCTTGTTCTATTCTTACTGTTCCCTGCATTCATGCGTTTGTGTGTGCATACATGCATGTGTGTATGTACATACTATATGTACCTTGAGCAAGTCATCCTACTATCAGGGATATTTTGAAAATTCAAGTTTTGGTTGCACTTCTTGTCAGTTAATCAGAATTTTGAAATAAGACTGGCTCTGATATTTCTAAGACAATAACTGTTCCCATATGCAGCCTGCTGAGGAACATGAATCAGGGTCCTATGTTCTCTGGGATGGATCAGGATTGTGTTCTGCTCCTCATGGACCTTGGACCTCAGGGCTTAGCCCAGTCTCCTGCATGCTTCTCTGTGACATGACCACTGACAACTACCGTGCATCAGGGGAAGAACATTCACTGTGGTGGGAGTCAGAGAAGGGAGAGGGGGTGCACAGCCTGTGGTGTGGTGACTGTGAGGCTCTACTGAAGAAACAGGTGATAGTTCACCATGCTGCCTATTGAGGGCTGCACTTCCTTAAACCTTAGTGTAAGGAGGTATGCAGAGTACACAGGAGATGGGAGTTAGCTTCCCTTCGAGGGCTTTCACCTCATTTTTCAACAACACCTTCAAACTCCAAGCTTTTAAAATGGAAGAAAAAAACATAAAAATCCATCTTTGGAAACTCTTGGGAAAAGCAGTAAACATGTAAGTGGACCATAGCTCAAACAAAGGTGTAATGCTCTAGGCTAGCGAAGTTCAAGAGATAATGATGGACTCCAGAGGAGGGTCAGCATCCCCAGACCACAGATCTGAGGCTTGGACCACTCTCTTTGTTTTGCTCTGTGGTGGTGCTGGGCATACGTGTGCATCGCTCTCACTTTTGTGATTAGCGTGAGCAGGTTTTCCTGGGCTGAGTTGCCAGGGGAAAAGTTCAGTGACATCCACCTTACACCCTCAGGTGGCTCATGACATCATGGTCTT
This sequence comes from Microtus ochrogaster, assembly GCF_000317375.1. NCBI lineage: Eukaryota > Metazoa > Chordata > Mammalia > Rodentia > Cricetidae > Microtus > Microtus ochrogaster. The sequence continues at coordinate 51,051,129 of NC_022009.1, forward strand.
TCTAGTGACTTCCTTTTCTTCCTGGTTTGGTCCTTTCCTTTCTGGACTTCTCATAGACCCTCTATCTATCAAGCTGCCTTAGTGGTTCCTCCTTCTACAAGCACTATTGGGTGGACGTCTGTCAGGTGGGGAGGGATACTGGGCTGCAGCAATAGGAAGTACAGCCAGGATGAGCTGCAGAGGATTGGTGAAGAACAAGTATTGAGTGTTACCAGACAGCAGGCTGAAAACCGAACTTCCCATTTCTGCAACTGCAGGTTGACTTCACTTGATGTAGGTGGTGGGCAGTGAACCCTGCACCACAAGAAGCTGGTTACTCAGTGGGATGCTCTTAAGTCCTGCTGATACATGGTTCCTGAGGTCTTGCTGTTTGTGCTTCTCTGGGCCTGGTAGACTGAGGTGGCGACCTAACATGTGTCCTGATGGATGCCCTCCAAAATAGACAGACAGACAGACAGATAGACAAATAGAGCAATCCTGAAATTGTCTTATAAATTCTATGAGTGTTGCCTGTCAGTCATAAACGCAACCATTCTTGGTTACTCACCTTGATGTGAAGGCCCATAACCACAGTGCTCCTGTATTGAAGGTATCACATGACAATCCCCTTTGTAACAATTTGATGTGGAGGCCCATAAACACAGTGCTCCTGGATTGAAGGTATCACATGACAATCCCCTTTGTAACAATTTGATGTGGAGGCCCATAAACACAGTGCTCCTGGATTGAAGGTATCACATGACAATCCCCTTTGTGACAGTTTGGTTTCATGTCTGCACATTTTCTTGACAGTGTGGGGAGGCTCTGGATGTTTGTAATGGGTACCCAATAAGTTAGATGGAAAGCCATACACTTATGCCTGTGTCACAAGCAGGTAAAGATGGTAAATAGATTAGAAATTACTAAAAGCCAAACTAAGTGAGACACATGCATATAAACCCAGACATTATGGGGTAAAGGCAGGAGGATCAGAGTTTAAGGCCATCCCTGAGTACAAGGCCAGCCTCGGATACTACAAAACTCTGTCCCAGATAGCCTGTTCTCGGAATCTTACCAATTCCTTCAGCTGCACTATGTCTAGTCATGTATTTTTAATGAAAGGGCACGTTGGTTTTCTCCTCTGTTGGTATCCGCTGCACGTGGGGCTGCTGTGTTTCTCCAGCTGCTGTCTGCTCAGAGTGTTAGCAGCTCATGTGTTACCACGGTGCCTGTGGTGCTTGCTGTAATTCTGATGTTTCAGGGACCAAACAGCGATCTGACAGGCAAGGTACAGAACATAGTGTTTCATGAAGGTTCTGTTTATCTTTTTCTCTTTAAAGAGCAGTCATTCTTGAGGAACTCGGGAATGGAAGAGAAAGGAGAGATGAGCAGTCTTGTCCACACCACGCCCACTACTGCTTCTAGTGTGTTCCTGCACCTGGATGTGCAGTGCCTTTATAAACACTCACTTGCCACGGTTCTCCCTTTAAGTTATGGAATTATTTTCTTATGAATTCCATGTTCTTCCAAAAATTAAAAATAGGTTAAATAGTGTTGTTACCTCAACTGATATCAAAATGACAACTGCCTCTTGGACCAAATGCATTCATTTATTCATTCCCCTGAGAAAAGCACTGTTGAGGGAGGCCGGATCTGTTTCCATTTGCAGTTCAGGGTGAAGGAGCCAATGAGGGGCTTGACACAGCGGGTCACACCCAAAACCGGGAAGAAGAGAGCAAGGAATGCTTGCTGATGGTTAGCTCCCTTCTTGTTTTATCTAAGTCAGGATCTGAGCCAGGGAATGGTGTCCTCCACAGAGGTCTAGTCCACTCCCCTCAACTAAGGAAATCAAGGTATCTCCCACTAACATTCCCAGAGTCCCAGATCGCAGGTGATTTGAGATTCTGTCAAGCTGGCAATTAACACTGCTAAACTCATGAACATTTTCCCCCCTAGTGTGACATGTAAGGTTCTAGTTTCGCTGTCAATGTGCAACAATAAAGATTGAAGTGGACAATATTGAGCCACCAGATATAAAACTCATGGCCAGTTTGTTGAAATGCTGCCAGCTCCAAGTGCCATGGTTGGTACTGGAATTGATGGGGTGGGCAGTTCAGTTCAGACTGAAAACACTGTCACTCACTTTTCCACATGGGCTGAAGAGGGGGGTGGAGAGAGAGAGCGGTTTCTAGCTTTGAGGCGGAAGTGACATGCTTTTATTTCTCTTCCTGGGAGTGTGACTTTTTTTAAAAAACTTGCTTCTTTCTCAGAGACCTTACTGCCTGTGTCTTTCTAAAAAAAAATGCATATTTTATTTTATGTGTATGAGTATTTGCCCGCAGTTATTTATGTCTACCACATGCATACAGTGCCCACGAAGGCCAGAAGATGACATGAGATCTCCTGTTGTTGGGACTAGAACCTGGGTCCTTTGGAAGAGCAGCCATTGCTCTTAGCTGTTGGATTTCTCTCTAGCTCCAGCCTTACGACTTTCCCTATGCCCAGGGCCTTATTCCCATGGCTTCCTGTGTTCCTGTGGATTTCTCCTAGAATGGGTAGGCCTCCCGTTTGTCCCTGAAATGGGCCTGGAATGTCAAAGGTGTCTGGTGGGCTTATCCTGTCCACTGCACTGGGCCGAAGGCAGGGAGGGCTCTGCCCACTGCACGACAGCTAGTCCGCTGTGGCCACTAAGTGTGCTTGTTCTCTTAGGAAATGTGGTAGACCCTAGCCGTGGGATCAGGACCTGTCCCTAGTGCACGAGCTGGCTTTTTGGAACCTTTTCCCCTTGCAGGGATGCCTCACCCAGCCTTGATGCAGGGGAGGAGCTTGGTCCCGCCTCAGTGTGATATGACATGCTTTGTTGACTCCCATGGGAGGCCTGCCCTTTTCTACCTGTGGGAGAGCGGATGGGGGAGATAGACTGGAGGCAGGCTGAGGAATGGAGAAGAGAGGAGGGAGGGGAAGCTGTGGCTGGTATGTAAAATAAATGAAAAGCTTTAATAAGAAAGAAAAATAAATATTACTAAAAAAAAGACAGAAGTGTGGCCGAGCTGCCCAGTATCCAGAACTGGAGCAGAGGTTAGCACTGGGCCTGAGGGATGGAGAGGGAGAGGCTCCTGAGCTCCCTCCTTCCATGGTGTGCAGCAGTGTTTGAGTAAGGGCCCCAGTGGAGAACCACACGTAATCAAGCAGCAGGAGTCCAAAGCATTGTTTAAGGCCTGGCAAGGCCTGGGGTTGCTGTAGATACCCTAAGCTCCTCATTGGTGTTTCAGCAGACTATTCCCCTGTGAGAGGATGGAGAGCTTGAAGGCTGTCTTAGAGAGCGTAGGCATGGCCATACAGGTTCTTCTCCTGTGCTTTAGAGAGCATAGGCATGGCTGCACAGGTTCTGCTCCTGTGCTTTGGTGCCAGAGTCCAGGGAACGACCTTTAGGGATAAGATGTGAGTCAAAGCCTCTTCTGTCTTCCATGCACCTCATCCCTCTCACCCAACCATTACCGTGAATGTCAGAGGACAGGATCAAGAGGAAGGGCACACAAGGGGAGGGACACAAGGGGAGACAGCATGAAATTGTGGTACCTTGATCCAAGACAATGCTGGTCAGTATGTTCCCGAGGTAGCTAAGAAGTGGAGAATTTCAGAGGTCCACCGACAGGAAGGACCGCAGGAACATTCTAATAGGGAAATGTTCCATCTGCAGTGGGTTCCACAGCAGGGTAAACTGAGGAAAGGAGGTAAAGCAGAGGAAGGGAGGTGGAACAACAGACCAAGAAGAGGGGATGGAAGGAAAGTCTGACCTGTATGGATCAAAGTACACAGGAAATGATAGCAAGCGAGCAGGTGCATGCAGGGGACATTTGATTCAATGGAGACTCGCAGGTGTCCACACGGTGTTCAAACTGTCACACAGAAACATCAGAAAATGCTAGGAATTTCCAAACGCAAACAGTCCTAGAAACACTATCGTGAAATTATTGGAGAAAAGATAAAGAACCAGAGGATCAGAAGACAGACAGTGGGGTTTCTATTAGCCTCCCCTTCCCTGTCAACCACATCCTTCATTCCAGCTGATGCTTCTCCACTGCGGCTCTGGGTCAGCAGGTTGTTCATCTGTCCCAGCAGGATGATGCTCTGATGAAGTCTGGGGGGTGTCTGCCAAACCCCAGATGTTTTGATGCCGTTGAAGACAGGAAGCTGACCATGAGGAAGAGGGTGGCCTGTGGAAGCTGAGCATAGTACTAGGTACTGGTCACAGCTGGCTTTTACACACTTAGGAGGCAACTCTTCAAATGAGTCCAATCTGTGCCTGCTGACATGATCTGTGAAGTCCTCACAAGGTAGTCACACTGCTGAGCCTGCTGACATCATCATCTGTGAAGTCCTCATGAGGTAGTTCCACCAGTGTGCCTGCTGACATCATCTGTGAAGTCCTCATGGGGTAGTCCCACCGCTGAGCCTGCTGACACGATCTGTGAAGTCCTCATGAGGTAGTCCCACCAGTGTACCTGCTGACATCATCTGTGAAGTCCTCATGAGGTAGTCCCACCACTTTTGTGTGTGCCCAGCCTTTGTCCAGCAACCCTAGCTTGTACACACAGATGAGGTTCCTTTGATTATTGGTCAGTCACTGAGTTCCAGGGTGGGTTCTTAAGCAACTGAGAGGTGGCCTCTGGAGAGATGACAGTGACAAGAAGATAATGGACTCATATCTTCAAAGGGCTAAAAGAAAGAAAAACTGTCAAGCAGAATTCTGTACCTGAATAAAAATCCTCCTGTAAATAAAGGGAAATAATGACTTTTATGGCTGTTAATAAAGGTAAAGGCCAGCAGGATGGCTCAGCATGTAAAGATACCTGTCCTAAGACTGATGACCTGAGTTTAATTTCTGGGTCCTTCTACATGACAGAAGCAGAGAGCCAATTGACAAAAGTTGTCCTCTGACTACATATGTGGCGTGGTAGATACATACCCTACACACCACACACACCAATGTATTATTTTTATTTATTTTATATTTAATTTTTTTTAAAGAAAGAAAATTGAGAGGACTTAATGCCAGCTGGTTGGTCTGAACATCCGCTAAAAGGTGTTCTATAGGTAGAATGTTCTTGTCCCCTGTGAGGAGAGAACAGGAGTGCTGAGTTCTCATCCAAAGCTCTTCCACCACCACTGTGCAGATGCAACGGCCGCCTTAGAACAAAGTGAAGGTTGGGATCCCAGATAGGACTGGCTGGAGTTCTGGTGAGACCTGCTTGCTCCAAGTGAATACAATGTGTCAGTGGCCAGGAACAAAGAGCAGCCTCCAACCAGAGTGGCCACAATTCTGTGTGAACAAACTTCCTCTCAAAACAAGAGTCCATTCAAAAAGAAAAGTCAAGAAGTAAAATGTGGGCAGGGATCAGGCTTCTGTGACTTGTGGTGCCTTGCTGTGGTACATTCAAACAAGAGGAGGAGACAGACAGATTGAAGAAAAGAATAGAAATCCCAGAAATAGACCCAAATGCATATGGGGATTTGGTGCATGATAATGCTGGCATTTGAAATCAGTGGGGGAAAGATATATCATTCAGTAGTGATTTGGGGACAACTGGCCAGACATTTGGAAAATATATAGCTGGATCCCTCCCAAGCTCCTTCCCCCAAAATAAAGTCCAGATGGCTCAAAGACTTAAAATATAATGGAATTTTACAAGTACTACAAGAAAACTTGGGGAAAATTTTTTTAATAATTTCAAGGGGAACTAGTTTTTTTTTTTAAATAAGGCATAAAACTCAATGTATTAGTTACTTTTCTATTGCTGCAACAAAATATCTGACAAACACAAGGAAAGAGTGGGTTTTTACCTCATGGTTAGAGGCTTAGTTCATCATTGGGAAGGCATAACAGAGTCATGAGGTGGTTGGCCACAGTGAGCCTGGAGCTGGGAAGAGAAAAGTGTTGAATGCTAGCCCTGCA
>NC_022009.1:51057213-51065854 GCF_000317375.1 Microtus ochrogaster
CACTGTCTGTCTTAATGCTAGCCCTGCACTCACTGTCTGTCTTAATGCTAGCCCTGCATTCACTGTCTTAATGCTAGCCCTGCACACACTGTCTGTCTTAATGCTAGCCCTGCACGCACTGTCTATCTTAATGCTAGCCCTGCACTCACTGTCTGTCTTAATGCTAGCCCTGCACTCACTGTCTTAATGCTAGCCCTGCACGCACTGTCTATCTTAATGCTAGCCCTGCACTCACTGTCTGTCTTAATGCTAGCCCTGCACTCACTGTCTATCTTAATGCTAGCCCTGCACTCACTGTCTGTTTTAATGCTAGCCCTGCACTCACTGTCTATCTTAATGCTAGCCCTGCACTCACTGTCTATCTTAATGCTAGCCCTGCACTCACTGTCTTAATGCTAGCCCTGCATTCACTGTCTGTCTTAATGCTAGCCCTGCACTCACTGTCTTAATGCTAGCCCTGCACTCACTGTCTGTCTTAATGCTAGCCCTGCACTCATTGTCTTCTCTTTTTCAAGTATGGGGTTGCAGGTCAAGGAATGATGCTTCCCACATTGGGGTGGGTCATCCCACATCAATGAACGGGTCATCCCACATCAATGAACGTAACCTAGAAAATCTCTCACAGACATACCCAGACTACTCCTTTTGAAGTGATTCCAGATATTGTCAAGGTGGTCATCAATATTGATCTCAATATCTAGGAAAATATAAATTCATATAGTAAATTCAGCAGCCCCATTTCTAGGAAATCATGTGGTGACCATGACCAGACATATGTTAAATAATTAAATCTAAAATATTTGTTTTAGAATGTTGTTAGAGATAACCAGGAATCTCTTAAATTTTGGAGTTTGGCTTATCCTAAGGAGTCACATCAGAAAAATAAGATGGGACTTTTTTTCCCCGAAAGATTAATTCCTTTTGAATTTTAGAGGAGGCGTCCTGAGACCTAACTCCAGGTGTTGAGCTCATGCACCGGCCTTGCTTGGTGAGTGTATTTTTCACCCCTTATCAAAGAGGTTTCTTTGTGCAGTAGATGGAGAACATCACAGAAATATATAGCTGGTCAAGACACAGAGAACAACTGAACGTGGGGCGCTTGGATTCAGCTGACACACCAGCAAAGCAGCCCACACCAAAGGCTCAGGGAGTCTTGGAAGAAAGGGTGGAAAGAGTCTAAGAGCCAGAGGACCAGGAAGTCTGCTCTCGATAGTGACTTCTTGATATGACAGGGATGTGAGACTCATGGATTTTCCACAATATAATTGGCTAAGCAAGACCTGCAAAATGGCAACACCATGTTGACATGCCAACATAGATAGGAACAATCTCACAAGACTCCACCCTTAAGTGACCTTCTAGAGGCTATCAATGAGAGATGGAAAATCAGTCTCTACCAATGATGGGCCCGCCGACGAGTTATTCAACCCCAGATGGTTAGCTCTATGCTAACATATGAGCTGCCCTAAATGGTCTCGGTCGGTTGTGTGTGTGTGTATATGAGAGAAAGAGTACATGAGAGAAACAATGACTTGAGCACTGTTTCACAGCGCTACATCCCAGCAAGTCACAGTAGTAATTAAAGAAGAGCTCATGTTAACAACCGATTAAGTCAATTTATTAAAATAGTTGACTTAGGCATCTGCAATTTAAAAAAAAAAAGAAGAGCTCATGAATGTGAGAGGCAAGTGGGGGAAGCATGGGGGGAGTTAGAGGAGGAAGGAAGAGGGGTAGGGTGATGTAAGTTAGTACTTATGTATGAAATTCTAAGAAAAGTAAAATCTAAATAAAAATATATAAACAAAATCAGATAACTTTAAGGAGAGAAATAATAATTAAAAAGAAAAAAAATTAGATGAGAACACGTCTTCAGAGTAGAGGATGATTTAGAGACAAGATCTAGAAAGCACTAAACAGAAAATGGTAGAAGAATTCAGGGGCACTAAAACCAAGAATGTAAGAAAGACAGTACAGAATGAATTCAAAGACCAGGCTTCAGGATGGGAGAAACTTCTCATGGCATAACCAAGAAATGTTTAAATCACAGAACCCACCAAACCACTAAGAAAAAGCCCAAGAAAACTTTAGCCATACATTTGCATGAGAACCGCAATGGAGGAACTTCAAAGGTTTGAGGAGTAGCTGAACTGGCACTAGGCGTAATTGTATCACGAAGACTGAAAGCTGCAGCTGTGTAATGCGCCCCCTAGAGGAGTGAACCTAGGCATTCCTCTTCCAGTTCCTGCTGGGGACACCGAACCAAGAACAACAAAAGCAAAGAGAAGGGAGCCAGTGTGAGCGATCCTGAGCACAGATACCTCCAGCATCCCCGTGTGATGTGTGCGCTGCAGGAATGTCTGTACCTCTCACTTGGCTTCTAGTTCACACCAGAGCCGCAACGAACACGAAGATGGCTCGCAACCAGAGCACGGGCAGAGGCCGTCTATCCCGTGGTCTGATGCATGGCCTGGAGACTACCATGTCTGAGTAAAGCTTCTCTTACGGTTAAACCGCACCCACTTACACCCACTCAGAGTGTGGGACTCGCCCTAGCAAGCTGTTCCAACAGGGTGTATTTGAGACTCAGGAAACGGAGTTGTGAAACAGATCTAGAAGCTGGTGCTGATGCTGGAAGTGTTGCAAGCTCCTTTAGAGGCTTTCTGTTTTACGAGTTGCAACCTTGTGTCCAAATGAGGTTGTGTAGCTGCCATTAAATTGAATAAATCATATTTCTTTGTTGTAATAAGAGCAGCGGAGCTGCGTCCCCAGCACCCTGCCGCCCGCATGGCTAGCTTAGCTTATGCCCCGAAATAATTATACGGAAACTGTATTTTTTTAAACACTGTCTGGCCCCAATAGTTTTAACCTTTTATTGGCTAGCTCTTACATATTAATCTAACCCACATCATTTCTTTCCTTCAGTTTAGGGTGAGAGGGGAGACGAGGCCGATGCCGATGCTGATGGACTTCCCCATTTTCTACGGCAGGGCTGACAATTTAGTCTATTTTTCTCTGTTTGAGGCTCCGGACAAGTTCTGCGGGGAGCCAGCAAGCAACTGAGCCTAGAAGAGAGCTGTGTGTTTCCTCTGGTGTGAAAGATTTTAAGCCTACCACATAGGTCTGGGGTGGGGCTGAATCCCAGGGGCGAATTGCTGTCCCTTCATCTCCTAGGGCTGAGTGTTCTGGCTATGAAGGAGCTATGGACATGAGTTTCCATGCCAGTGCTGCGGTAGGTGTGATTCCGGTGTCCTCCTCTTCTCTCTGCATATACTCCCACCACCTTCTAAAAATAAACTTTTTAATGACTTCGTCACTGCAAATGACAGGTAGAACACTGCATGTTTTTCTGGCTGAAACCAGCTCCAGGTGAGTTGGCTTAGCTAAACTGAGACTGAATGGTTTCTAGAGAGGCCCAAGAGACCTCTCCTTGCTGCCTCTGCTGTTCGGGAAACATTCTGCTGTCCGTTCAGACCAACTCAGCCTGACACCGTTCAGCCCAAACAGGAAATGGTGTGTTGACATTGCTCCTTGGTCTTGGTCTTGGAAAGGCCTGGCTGGGCTCTTGTTGTATGTAGAACCCTGCTGTGTCGTGTACTCTGGGCAGGCTAAACAGTTCTAGTTGCAGATGTGCAAGAATCCGGGACTTCTGGCAGCGAGCAGTGGCCCGTATGATCTCCGAGGAAGGATAGACTGTGGCTTAACCTTTCTGTCAACATTTGAAGTGTGTTGGGCGAGTTTCTTGCCGTTTATGCATTTCAAACCCTTGGCATTTTAGCCTTCATAGGACGTTGTCACTGTACCATGCTCAGTACACAGAGAGATACCTCCCTGATACCAGGCCATTTGACTCTGGACATTTTTTCAGCTTTGCAGGCTCCTGTGGGATTGGGTGTCACCTTGCAGAAGATCATTCAGGGTGATTGTGTGCTGTTGTAGGCTTAAAATGGACTTGACTCTTGCTTCCTTAACAGGTAGATTCTCTTTTGTGGCCATAGGAAGTTGGTCTTGCAGCAGGGAGACCACAGACTTCTTTCGCTCTGGACTTAGTCAGAGCTGAGGTGGAGGCTCCCTCTGCAGGACAGTTTTGGGAAAGCAGGCTAAGAAATTCCCTCTTTCTTGTAGGGGGAGGGTACACACTAAAAAGGAATTAATTTGTAGTCATTATAACACATTATGAAGCATATTTATCAAAGGTGTGACACACTTTATTTTTCTACATCCATTCTCACTATCTGAGAAACAATTCCCCCAATGAGTCTATGGACACTGTTCCCTAGTCACTGGCTCCTATGACATCTGTGGTTGCCTGTGCCCATGAGATGTAGCCCTAGGAACTGTTCACAGTGAGTGACTCTGGACAGAGTGGCCTTTAATGGGCCATCAGCTCTCTGTGTTGACTTCTCCCTGCTCAGAGGGAAGTGGCCATTCTGACATGGCTGTGTGAGGTCCCTCTGCAGCTGATACACAGCTTGGCCAGGTTCTTCAGGACAGGTGAGAATCCCTGTGATGTGAATTCCCCCTCCCCACATCTCCACTGTCCATCCCCTGAATACCTGTCCCCGAGCTTTGCACCACTCAGAAAGGTATTGTCTTTAGTTCAGCCCCAGGTGATCTGGTTTTCTGCTCAAGGCTTGACTGGGTGCTGGCCTCTTACCTGTGTAGGCTGCAGAGGAGGGCTTGGACTAAGCAGGCACCCAATACTGCAGCATCAGACTGTGAACTGTCGTGCTGAACTGGGTTGCTGCTGGCACCTAGTTTGCTCTGCTGGGATATAGTATGGTTTCTGAGAGGCCCCGGACTCTGTGCGGTTTGTTAACTTGTTTCTTCCCATTTGGGGACTTTACATAGCCAGTTAACTATGTGGCTAGTGGAGATCAAGGGCTTGAATGTAAGCATTAGCTAAACAGGCTGGAATACAGACATCAGTGCTTTTGTTCATCTAGGGGACGGAGATGTGGAAGGGTTCCTTGATGAGCCAGGCCCGGTAGTACTGCAGCAAGGACCTGGATTCCAGTCCTCTTTTGGGAAAGAATCTTTCTATATTCTTTTTTTTTTGAAAGAAGGCACAAACATTTTATTAATCTCCAAGAGGATAGCATAAACACCTGAGTGATATGACGTTAAAACTGGGTTTTATAAAGGCAGAAAGAATGTTTCTATATTCAAGGGCAAAATTTGAAAGCTCTCTGACAGTTGGAGGCCATGGTACGACTTGAACCTGCTGTTGGCACTCTGTCTGGGTCTGAATACAACCTTCCTGGATGACTGTGTGGCAGCCTGTTTCTCTTTCAAAGTACCCTCATGGTTCCTGGTCCTGTGGAGATGTCCCTCAGCAGTGACTGGAGCATGTGACCCAAGTCATGCCCCTCTGTGACAGTCTGTGCTGTCTGTGAGTGGATGCTAGAGGCATGGTGCTGGGCAGAGCTGGGTTGGGGCTTTTCTCTAGATAGGAGCACCTGATAGTCCTTGCCAAACTTGAGAGAAATGAAACATAATAAAATTACATAGAATAATAATATAAGTCTTGACCAATTAAGTCATTTCTGCAGCAGTTGGAACCAAGAGTGTCTTAGTTAGGATGTCTATTGCTATGATAAAGAACCATGGCCAAAATCATGTTTATTTGGCTACACTTCCACATTATGGTCTATCATAGAAGTAAATCAGGAAGCCACTCAAGGAACGAACCTGGAGGCAGAATGTTTGCCCATTGGTGACAACACCCTCAGTAAGCTGGACCCTCCCATATCTAACCAAGCCCATTTCCTGTCTCTCACCATCTCTCAATAATGCCGTTGCATTATGAATCCATCAAAGGATTGATTCAAACAGGCAAGTTTCTCAGGACCTCATCTTCTCAGGGAAGCTCTCCTAACACCTTCAGAGGTGAGCGCCACAAATGTCATAGACCCTTCTCTGCCCGATTAGGCTGATCATTAGGACTCAGCATTGATGCCAACTCTTGCCCTTCAAAAGACCTGCTGCATAGCTCCTTGGTAGTTTTACAAAATAAATGTTGAATTTTGTCAGTCTTGTGTGGATTAACCTCAGGGGAGCAATGAAAGAAGACCAGACCTCTGACCACCACAATAAAATAAGCAAAAGCACGAGTCACAGAGGAAATCTGCAAGGTTTCCAGAGGAGGGATGCACTGTGATCAGGTAAGGCTGTCCGCACGTGGAGACCAGTGTCAGGGAGGTGACACTCCCCATGTGGTGTGAGAGTACTTGACAACTGCTTTTAAGTGCAGAGAAAAAATAAGACATATCCAGGCAAGTCAACCTCAGGACCCCGGGAGATGCCGTTATCAGATATGTCTCTGAAACACAAGGGGGCCATTCTGGCAGGAGAAATCCCCCCCCCCCCCAAAGAGGCAGGAGCACCAGCCAGCTTGGTATACAGCAAAGACAAGAGACATGGCTGCACACGTTGATTTTATCTGGGATGTTCTGGGCATTACTGTAATAAGCCAGAGATTGTTTTTTGCCATGCTAAGACCTTGACATAAAGTCTAACTCCCTAACACATTGTCAGTGCCTCTTAGATGCAGGTAAACTGCTGTACTCCTAATTTCCCAAACTTCATATCTATGGATGAACAACTTCCCACTCCACAAGTGCTCAGCTGCTGGCAACCACTGTTCTTTCTACTTCTCTGAGTCTTCTCTGAGTCTGATGACTTTGATGTCCTTCTAAGTGAGACCTGTGATTGGCCTGTCTCTGGTAGCATGATGTTCTCCAGGCTCATTCATGTGGTCACTTATTGTACACGTTTCTTCCTTTCTAATGTTTCAGTAATATTCTATTCTGTGAGTGTGCCAGCATCAAGGGGTAAATCAGAGAGAGATTGAACAGATCACACTGCCACAGTGTCATCTTTGTGTCTCAGGAGAGTGGGGATGTGGACAGACACCAGGTCAACATATGAAAGAAGCCAGTTGAGAGGGCTGGCTCTATGTAACAAACAGAATATATATATACTATATAAATGACATATAAAAGGCCATAAGCCCCTTGACTAGTGATTTTTAGGGGGGGAAGGGGGGAAAGCCTTTCCTCAAATCTGCTAGGCTTCTCCCATTCTAAAGCACCTTTATCCTTATTAATAAACTGCCTCTATTTCTGTTGCCTTACCACGTGACTCTGGAACAATTCTTTGTTCCGGGACATGGAGTCAAGAAGTCTCATGGATTTCTCCCACCCCAACTCTTTGAGTAGCTAGAACACTTGTATTGGGTTTCTTCTGAAATGTACCTCTCGACAGCTTGACTTCCTGGAACTACTGTGAGCACTCCACCCCTACCTCCCCGTGAAGCCAGTGTGAGTCATATTTTCATTGAGCAGTGACTGAAAACATCCTGATGGGAACAGTGGAAAATCTGATTGGGTTTGCTGAGTTCTGAACCACACACTTAATTATCAGAGTCACAAGTTCCAACTCATTTCTCCACCCGGTCTCCTTCCTCTTCTTGTTTGGAAATCTTGGTGTCCCCTGTTGACCAGTTCTCCCAGCACAGCTTCTACCCATTAAGTTCAGTTTGCATCAAAGACGAGCTTCTGTACTGAGGTTCCAACAGTTTATTCTGTCATTTTGTAGCTCAGAGCGGGAGCAGCTGGCATCATGGACCAGCCACCATTAAGACAGATGGCTGCCCAACTGGAGACTCTCCATCCAGAGACAGTCCTGTTTGAGGAGGTCTCCCTCCTCCCTTCTCCCTCCTGCTGTGCTCCTCTTGCTTAGTCTCCTGCTGTTTCTGCTTCTTTCATGAAGGCCCTTTCGGTTGCTGTTTTTGAGCTTTAATGAAGTTCTAAGACTGTGTGAGGTATATTGGTTTTGACATGGTTCGGTTTCTTGGAAGTCTCTGGCCAGGTTGGAAATCTGTGGTCAGGCTGTATCACGTGACTGAGTGGATACTGTGATGGCCTACATGATGCTCTCCAGGGTCTGTGGCTCACAGTGTAATATATACCACTCCGTGTGTAGTGTAGTGTTAAGCCATTTTCGGTTTGGTGCCACACACTTTGTTGGTGACTCTGTCCCAGAGAGCAAAAGCCTCTGTTGAGCTGCACCAATTTCTACTGCCACCAAATCCCTTGTGTGGGGTGTAGGCTGGTCACATCTTACCCGGGTGCATGTGCAGTACAGGCCTTTACCTGTGCCTGCCTCTTCGAATGATGTTTGCACAGGGCAGGCAAACATTCACCCAGCTCTTGTGTCTGCTGTTGTACAGCTCAACAGGGTTTCTTACCTGCTGGGTTCCTCCCACACACTGCTGAGACGAGTTACTTTCTATTTGTAAGTCTTGTACTGTCTCCATATGCAAGCTGTGAGGGTTGGGAAAATATCACTGGCCTGCGGGTCTCATGTTAGAGTACCTCATTCATCTTTCAATGGGGAAAGGGGTGACCTTGATATTTCAGATTCTGTTAGCTCATAACCCATGGCTTATCATGGAAACCAGCTCCTACATCGTTTAAAATTTTGTTACATTCAAGTGAAAGAAGATCTAAACTTAGCGAGGAAGCTTATTTTGAATTTGTTTCATCTTTGATGTGGTGTACCGGCAGTTTAGACTGGAGTGTGTCTCTGTTGAAATGGAGGTATCAATTGTAGGGTGTCTGCTGAAGGAAAATCATGAAAG
>NC_022009.1:51068179-51072727 GCF_000317375.1 Microtus ochrogaster
TTGGCCAGGCAGGAAGTATAGGCGGGTCAGCCAAACAGGAAGTAGAGGCAGGGTGATGAGAACAGGAGAATGCTAGGAAGGAGGAAGCCCACTCCTTGCATCCCTGCCCAGACCACCGAAAGGCAAGATGTAACCTACCTGGCTGAAAAAGGTACCGAGCCATGTGGCTAACATAGATAAGAATAATGGCTTAATATAAGTTATAAGAGTTAACAAGAAGCCTGAGCTAATGGACCAATCAGTTTTATAACTTATGGAGATCTCTGTGTGATTTTCGTTGAGGCTTGCCGGCTGTGGGGTACTGGGCAGGACAGAAACCCCAACAAGCCGGCCCTCATGTTACATCTGAAAATTCTGGTGGATGCTAATAAGCCAGGCTGCAGCACTGACCCGAGCTCTGTGAGGAAACACACGTGCTCAGGGTACTTCCCTCAGGCTGATGGTGGGTGGGGACCATGACGACTGTGAATCACTTCTGTGTCCTCTTTTCAGTTTTCTGGGGGGACAGGAATTCCCTAAAGGGACAATTCAAGTGGCGTTCAGGAATGGTTTCCCAGAGTCTCAGTCGCACTGTCTTTGCAGCCACCAAGAGCGCCTACACTCTGAGAGTCTCATCTGGGGATTACAGTGTGAAGGGCTCTGGAGTTCCATCTCTCTTGTAGAATCAGATTAAAGGTTCTTGGGTTGGTTTTCTGGGTTCTGCAACAGCTTGTTTTTAACACTTGGCACAGAGAAAGGGAACCACTGGCATCTAGAAGCCAGACAGAGTCTGTGTGACTGTGGTGATAGATATTGACACATCTAGAATGACAAGAGCTGGGCCTCGTTTCTAAAGGCAGGTCAGGCATGACTTTGCACATTGTGTTATGTTGGATTCCTGCCTGTGACATTTCAATGTCTTGCTTAACCAACTGGGCATATACAGAGGGTTGGCCCAGTGGAGCTCTTTGATACCATAGCAGATTCTGGACTAGGGTTTGGTCAAATAACCAGCCGCATGGCTGGGAGGTGGAAGAGAGTATTAGGGGATGCATGGTTAGAACATCGATAAAAAGAAGAAAGGGGAAAATGTCCTGAGTTACTCAGAAAAGCAAGCAGATATATGAAGAGGAGAGACTGTGCTGGGGGAAGGGGCAGGAATTCTGGGAAGGAGAGTACCATATATCACTAGAGGGACAGTTACTCCCCCCATCCTTCTGGCATGACTTAACGAGAGCTCACTTTTCTAGGAGTGGTCCCGTCATCCCTTGCCAAGTGCTGAGCTTCTCGGCTGGGAAGTTAGGTCTACATACAGGCTTTCCCTTCACGGGTCTTTATTACTAAGCTAACACAGACAGAACAAAACATTCTGGCAGACCCATGATGTGGAGTATGCCCTGGAAAACAAAGCAGGCGGCAGTGGCTTGGCTTAGTGCCTGCACCTCCTTGAAGAGACACAGAAGGGGCACTGCCTACACCTCCCCGCTTTCATGATTTTCCTTCAGCAGACACCCTACAATTGATACCTCCATTTCAACAGAGACACACTCCAGTCTAAACTGCCGGTACACCACATCAAAGATGAAACAAATTCAAAATAAGCTTCCTCGCTAAGTTTATATCTTCTTTCACTTGAATGTAACAAAATTTTAAACGATGTAGGAGCTGGTTTCCATGATAAGCCATGGGTTATGAGCTAACAGAATCTGAAATGTCAAGGTCACCCCTTTCCGCATTGAAAGATGAATGAGGTACTCTAACATGAGACCCGCAGGTCAGACTCTCCACCTTACATTTTTTGTTTGTGTATTTATCTATTTATTTTTTAGGCAGGGTCTCTCACTGAACCTAGACTCACCAGCTCACCTGAGTGGCTGGCTAGTGAGCCACTGTGCTCTCTTGTCTTTGACTCCCAGTGATGGGATTGCCTGTGTGCACTGCCATGGCTGACTTCTCAGTGTGAGCGCTGCGGGTCTGAACTCGGGTCCTTTGGCCTGGGCAGCGAGCATCTCCCGAGCCTTGTTCACTGCTTTTAATGGAAAACTCTATTCTTTGTGTAGTCCCTTTGAATCAAACAAACTGCTCCCCAAGAAGTAGCACCTAACTCAGGAGGTGGCCTGGGAGATCCCCCTCCGGTTGGGCGAATTCATTTCACTTTCGTTTTCATGGAAACCGTGAGATTGTTTTCATGTTTCAGATCACACATGTTTGTGAGCAGAGTGCATCACCCCGCTGTCCTGAGAGCCATCACTTATCGCCGCTCACATTTCATCAAGCCATCTGTTGTTTTTCTTTCTTTCCATCTATTTTTGAGGCACATCGCAAGAAAGCTGCTTCTTGACACATCTCACTTGGAGAAACTACAAGAAGAAAACAAGAAAAAGAAGGAAAAAGAAAGGAAAACATGCCAGAGCTTTAGAAGTTGTCCTGCCAATGCATTTTGCATAAATAATTCAATGCTATACTCCAGTTAGCATTCGGAAATCTAGTGCTGATTAGCCCAACATAAGAATAAATTTGAAAACTACCAGAAGCACCGCATACCTTATATTTCTTAATAGCATGGTCTTTCTTTGAGGCATGAGAACAGGCAGTAGTGAAAGGCACACATGAGTGTGTGGCTCAGCATTGACCTAAGGGGCAGGTGGCTGCGTTGCCAGCTGTACCACACTGGAACAAATACCGAAGCACTTGAACTATGAGGGGGACGATTCTGGCTCACAGTTGGATGTTCAGCCCATGACCCACTTGGGCCTGTGTCAGTCCATCCTGGTAAAGCATGCACAGAGCGAAACAACTCATTCTGTGGTCAAAAAACCAGACAGGGCTGCGTATAGTGGTACAGACTCATGATTGTAGTACTTAGGAGGCTGAGGCAGGAGAATCATGAGTTCTAGGCTATCTTGGGGGGACACTTAGTCGTGACTCTGTATCACACACACACACACACACACACACACACACACACACACACACACACGTAGAAAAAGCCAGAGTTCCATGGTCCCTTATGAAGACACATTCCTGGCTGTCTAAGGACTTCCTCAGGGCCCCACCTCTTAAAACTTACTTCAGGGTCTGGGGACCCAGTCTTTAGCTTGTGGTCCTTTAGGGAACACCCAGGATCCAAATCATCGCACTGGATAAAACTGGTATATTTTTGTTCTGAATCCTGAAATGGACATGGGGATAATCCCTCCAGAAATGAACTTGAATTTACGTTCACCATCGATGGCACTGAAGCATGGTATCTTCATGTTTTCAGAAAGGCAGTCAGCTTCCTGGGATAATGGCTAACGATGATGCAAAGAAAGTGTGCTGTCCTGTTTGACAAAGTCCCCATCTCAGAAAAAAAAAAATGTGTACTGAAGAAATCCAAGTGTGCCTCTTAACACTCCCAAAGGGAGAAAATGGAAGGTAACACAAGCCAGCGGGATTCAGCAGGCTGCAGGAAAGATTCCCTGAGTGGAGCGAGGACCCCAGCTCTCCTTTTCACTGCTGCTTGCGCATGTGCGGGGAGGCCTTATTCCCAGTCAGTGAGCTTGAGTCTGGGGAGGGAAACAGCAGTGACAGGGAGAGAGGATGCTCGCCTGGATCCTGCTCACTAAACTCAGACTCAGACACAAACATGGCACCCAGCCACTGTCACACACATTCGGGTTTAAAGATGGCATGGGCCAGTCACCCTGGCCAGGCTTTGGCAGGTGCTTGTGACCTAGTACAGCAGATAGCTTGTCTCTAACTTGCGTGTGAAATAGGTTTCCCACCTCCGACCTAATATTCACGCAGTAGTGATGCATATGCCTCACACCTGCTGGAACAGCCCCTGGACTCAGAAGTCTTGGGTAGATGGAGCACTATAATCCCCAGCTGCTGTTCTGGGCTGTCTGACCCGTTAGCACCTGGAGGAAAACGTTGTGCAGGCTGGTGCCCATCTCATGGGGATAATGACTGGGAAGCAACTCACTTGTGCTTCATGATAGCAAACTTCTTGTGAAGCTGTGCATTCAGGTCCTAAGAGCTCCCCGTGTAATGACCTCATCGTCCAAAGCTTAAGACTTGAGCTGGGAGGGTCCCTTGCAGGCTGTGGTACCACAGTGCTGTCAAAACTGCTGTTTTCGAAAATGGAGCTTTCTTGGGCAAAAGTACTCTATGTCTAAAAAATAGTTTTCATGTTTATGTAATTTATAAAAGGTGGGAGAGACAACATGGATGAGGGGGGGTCTTCTCTAACACCATAGGAAGCAGGATGTGGGGCAGGCCGTTGGGCTGAGAGCCCCTGTCTCAGGCTGGGCTCTGCTGGAGAGTGCTGGAATGCAGTATGGGCAAGAGGCTTGGCAAGCACAGAAACTAGTATGGACCTGCTTATGTTGAACCACAGTAGAGAACAGGGCTTCTCGCTGAAACCACACAACCACTGTAATAATTATGCATAAAAATTATAATTGTTCATTTGGCCACCTTTAGAGATTCCATGAAAATATCAAAACTTGTTATGAATGAAGTAGAAGCAGCCAGCCACACTGGTGCTGATGCAGATGGTTTGACTCTCACACAGAAGCAAAGGTG
>NC_022009.1:51081825-51095473 GCF_000317375.1 Microtus ochrogaster
GGAAGATCTTGAAGCAGCATGAACGACCTTGCTTTGGGAAACTCCAGTGCCTGTTCAGTTCAAGATATTTGGAGATTTCTAGAGCAGTATGGCCATTTGCTGTCTGGTGGAAGCTGATGAGAATACCTGGCAAGAAGAGGGGCTAACCTGGCTCAGGACACACCATGAACTGTCTGGAGGATGTCTACAGGAATCTTGTAGAGAGAGGATGAATTTAATTTAGGAGTGTATGGATAGTAGGAACCCCAATTTCTAAACTAAAGAGGATAGCCTGGGCCAGACCCAGGTACTAACAATAGTCTGGGGAACTGACATTCCCTCTGGATGTACCAGGCTTTCTTTTGGGCCATCAACCAGCTCCTAAATCATGACAAAGAACTTATTAGTTTTGAAAGCTTTCCCTTAGCTTAACTCTTATTTTAATCTGTTTCTCTTTATCTATATTTTGCCTTGGGACTTTTTTTTAACTCTTTCTCCCTCCCTTCCACCCTTTATTTCTCCCTCCATTCCTCCCTCTATCCTTCCCTCCCTTCCACCCTGCCTTCCTCCCTCCCTTCCTCCCGCCCTCTGTCCATTCTTCCCTCCCTCTCCCACCCTCCCTTTGTTCTTCTCATTCATTCTTCCTTTCTGTATATTTTATTTTCCTAATATCATTATATTTGCCTGTTTGCTGACTGTCTGACTTCTGACCTTGGGTGTTGTTAGGTTTTTCTCACCAACAAGCCTCCCTGCTAACACAAATAATCCCAATCAGACAAAATCAGATATATGAGAACATATCCAGGTTTAATTGGATGTCTGTGTTCTTGGGTGGTCTCAAGAAAACACAAGGGGGCAGAGATGGAAAGCCAACATGACCACTAGAGAGAAAGGGGAGATCACATACTTTTTCCCTGGGGGCAGTTAAAGTAGCCTATGGGAGTGGTCTTGACCTTTCCTGGGGAGTGGTCACTGTTTGGGGGCTTCCTTGACCCTCCCTGGGGAGTTTGGACTGAGATAACTCTTAGGGGAGGGGGCTTGAAATGGAGTTTTGTGCCCAGCATTCCAAAGATGGATGTCTATGGCTGGGATGAGGCCCCCTTTTTCTCTTTTTCTCTCTTGAGCCTAGATTTATCTGTCTATTTATTCTCTCTGCCTGCCAGTCCCTCCTAATCCTCTCCTGCCTAGCTCCCGGGAGTTCAGTTTTTTATTAGACCATTCAGGTGTCTTAGGCAGGCAAGGTGAAACAAATGCAACATATCTTTACATAATGAAACAATGCAACAGAAACAAATGGAACACATATTTACATCATTAACTAAGGCAGCAGAAACAAATGTAGCACATTTTTGCCTACTTAAAACAATATTCCACAACATCTGGAGACTTCACTTGTGTGTCTATTAAATGGGAGATGTGAAAACAAAGTTCCAGAGGACCATAAAGGGGGTAAGATTGTATGTGATGACTGTTTCCGGGTAATGGCCTTTCCAGGCCTTTTATTAAGTAGAAGAAATGTGATTTCCAGAATGGTGACAAGTGATGGCAATTAACTTTGTTCCTTTAAAAATAATGTTTACAGTAACAGTGTTGCAAGTGGTGTTCTCGGATAGAGAGACAAATACAAAGTTACTCCTCAAGTCCTTAGATTCTGGGGGATGGTATTTCCCCTCCCAGCATCCAGAGTTCCTGTGAGAGGTGTTTCCCATTGCACCACCCAGACTTCCTGGCAGTGGTACTCCCATTCACTATTTGACCTTTGCAACCCACTGTCCTTTTCTTTTCTCAGGCTGAATTGTTCCTGCAGTCAAATTATAAAGAGAACCGTGGATTTAAAGCAGACAAAGCGATTGCAGAAAGAGGAGCCCATCAGTGCGCTTTCCTTTTCTAGACCATTTAGAGTTTTCCTATGCTCACTGAATGACTCATTTTTTTAAATTAATTTTGACATCCAATAACAACATATCAGAAGTTTATAAGTAGCATTTATTTTTGGTTAGGGCGCACTGATGTCAGCATCCTCCGAACCTGTGATTCCCACAGTAGGGGAGAGGTTCAACTACAACTGCCCTTGCTTTTGTCTTCAAAATTGACTTAAGATTCTACTCTGGGGTCAGCCTTCCTTGTCTGCCCTTCATGATGTGCCTTTTTCTTTTGATTTATTGAGATTAGGATATACACCACTGTATTCTCAGTATTTCATTCATTATTTTATCGGCATGCTGTATTACCTTGGGTTGGATTTGTGTCCAGTTTCGCAGACATGCAGGGCTGTGCTTTTATGCAATATGCTTTCTGTGCCTGGCATGCAGGGTTTTCTTTCCAGCCCTGAAGGCCACCAGATGTCAGTGTAACTGAGCAAACAGATTTCCTGATGGAAGGTGGCAGGGAAGGTGGGGTCTCCTTCACTGGGCCCAAGCTCAGTTTGTTTATTTTAGGGAGGGTGGTGGCTCCATCTCTGGGTCCAGGCATGCCTTCCTCCTTGCTCTGAGGGGATTTACACAGGGCTGCATCTCTGTAGGAACTGCAGGGGTTAACATAACGGGAGACATCAGCTGAGTAAACTGGTGGCAGTTCCCCCACTGTCATGATCTTTCTTACTGGCCCTCAAGGTGTGTGCTTGTTGTTATTAATTAATTAATTGGAGAGTTGTAGCTGTATATTGTGTCCCTGTTAGGAACGACACAGGTTCAGAAATTCTCTAGAGTTGAGCCACAGAGATGCCATGTTCAGCGGCTTCAGTCTCCCAAACAGGTAAGATCTGGACCAAGTTATAGGTCTTAAAGTTTCTAGATGTTCTTTGTTGCCACCTGGCCATTGTAGAAAGGTCCGAATTATTTTTGAGGTTATGTTAATTAGGGCTATAGACCTAGAAATCTTAGGGATGTAGGACCTGGAAACATGGGACGTGTAACATAGGAATGAACGAACATAGGAAGCAGGAGGGAGTGCCCCAGCTAATGGGGGGCTGAAGAAGCCGCTAGCATTCATCTTGAGAGATTACTTTATTCCAAGAATTCCTCAGTGTCTTTGCTAACTGGTATCAAGTGTTTCTACTCCAGTTGTCCAGCAGGGGGCACAAGTACCACGAATAAGAAGCCATGTGGGCTAAAAACAGACCCAAGCGAGCAGCCTGCATCAGCGACTGTAGGTTCCTAAAGACCCAGCCTGACTGATTCTGGCTGGCTCCATGGCCCAGATGCAGCAGGAAAACAAAAGAGACCTGCGTTTTACCCCACAGTGGTCCCCTACCAGCCAACCAATCTAGCATGGGGAGAATAGAAGCTGGAGATGAATCCTCAGTCCGAAGTCTAGACAATGCACAGTGCCATCTCAGATGCTGGGACACTCACAGCACCTCGGCTAACATTCTGGTGGTAGCAGCGTGTGCTGTCCATGGGACTATCTCCAGATCTGTCATTGTCTTGAACCTGGAGAACTTGATGATGCCATGCTGGCTTATTGGTATAGATAGGGGTCATGTTGCCTACTATGCTTCCCTCTGTGAAACTGGATACTCTAGGGTCTGGAATCTCCTGGATACCACATATTAATACATATTAATACCAAAGGCATTGGCAGGAAGTTACACCAAAACCACAAATATACATTACCTGCTTAGTAGTTGGAAGTTGTGCTCCTGTAGGCTGTGACACACAGAAGATAGGGCTATGTTCTAACTTTAGGATGCAATAGAAACCAAAAGCTGCTTGCCTAGGTTCCCCCAGTCATGCTGGGGAAAACTGATCTATATAAATGGGCTCAGGGCTGAGATGATATCATCTGCTATGTTTATTGCGGTGTGTGTGTGAGCCTCTGTGTGTGCACACACATGAGTGTGTGTGCATGAGTGCATGTGTATGCATGTGCAAAAAGTGCATGAGTGTGTACGTGTGCATGTGTGTGTGTGCACCATTACAGGTGTGTGTGCATGTGTGTGTGGATGGACAAGAGGACAATCTTCAGGAGTTAGTTGTCTCCTACCATGGGTTCTACGGATTGAAGTCAGGCTGCCAGGCTTGTGTCTCAAGTACTCTTACCCATGAACCACCTCTCTGGACCCTGCTGTATTTTATGTACATAATCCCATTTTAGCTTATGCACACCTAACTCCTCCTGCCACATGTGCAATGAACAGGAATAGTACAAGAATTTGGAGCTACTTATTGGACAAATGGCATGAGAAGAATTTGGAATTCACTTATAGGACAAATCATCACGGAAAGCAGAGCAACTGTGACCAGGACAAGCCAAGACCACTGGCAGGATCAAGGGGTGATTCTGACTCTGCCAGGCTTCTCAGGAGCACCAGGAAAGCCAGTGGGGAAGAGGCTGTAGCACACATCTTCAGCGCCTGGACTGGGAAGGAACAATCCCTATGATCTCAGAGCCCTCGATCTGTACTGTGATGTGTTTGGTTACCTAGGACAGTGCCATGATGGCCAAACTAGCTGCTGAATTCCTTCATCTGCTTTCCAAAGGACAGCTCAAGGTGAAAATCATTGGCAAGCTGGCCCCTGGTGTCTGGGTGGTTCAAGATGGCTTTATTCTGTTTATAGAAGGACAGGCCAGGGACTTGCAACTCTTGAAATATCAAGCCAGACCTCTCCAGGCACTCTAAGTAGGAGGCAGAGCAACTCCACTACCATCACAGCTACCCAGTGAGTGCGACAGTTCCATCTACACTCCATCTGAAATCCCGACCCACAACCTCCCCAACCTGGCCTTGATGCTAGGTCTGATGGAGCGGGTCGATGCTGACCGGGATCTTAATCTCCATTAACAGTTTGACTGGATTTAGAATCGCCCAGGAGACACATCTTTCTGGGCATTTCCAGAGAAGAGATAACTGCCGAGTATGTGAGAAGGGAGCACAGTAAAGAAAGCACGGTCGTGCCCACTTCACTAGGAGGAAGGTTTTTGTTGTACACAAGAGAGAGAAACTATCTAGAGGCATCTGGAAGAGTCCAGAGCAGAGAGAAACAGAAACAGACTGGACATGGCCAGGACAGGGGAAGCGGGGAGAATAGCAGGCAACAGCAGAGTTACTGAGAGTAGCAGGGACTAGCAAGAAAGAATAGTAGAGAATAGCTGGTTATAAGGAGGATGAGTAGTCAAGGGAAGCCTGCGAACTGGATGAGTCTGGGAGCTTAGGGTGGAAGGTGGACCATGGATGCTATTGTGGACTTTGAAATGCGTAATGGGTAAGTGTGAACAGGGACCGCAGAAGCCTGGAGGCTGGCATGGACTTTGTTATGGCAGGTGTCACAGGAGTCTGTCAACAGAGAGCCAAGGCCTTGGTGAGGCAGCCCACGTTCAAACAGTTTGGGATCTCTAGCCAATGAATGGCCTGTCTCAATAGTAACAATCTTCTCCCCAGAGACAGTGGCATGAGGGTCTTCCAAGTCTAAGCCAGGAGGGTTGCGGTAGACTTCCCCTTTAACATCCCCCACGATTTGGGTGCCACAGTAATGAAAAATGCAGGGTTCCCACACAGTTCCTGGACTATCTCTTAGCAACTGACTCCTAACTGATTCTGGAGTCATTGAAGCCACTGTGGTATTTAAAATACAAACTGTTTTAGTTAAGGTTTTTATTACTGTGATGAAACACTATGACCAAAGCAACTTAAGGAGAAAAGGGTTTCCTTGGCTTACACTTCCATGTTGCTCTTCATTATTGAAATAAGTCAGGACAGAAACTCAACCAGGGAAGAAACCTGGAGGCAGGAGCTGATGTGAAGACCACAGAGTGCTGCTTACTGGCTTGTTCCTCATGGCTTGCTCAGCCTGCTTTCTTATAGAACCCAGCACCACTAGCCTAGGGATGGCCCCACCCACAATGGGCTGGGCTCTCTCCCACCAATCACTAATTTAAAATGCTCTAAAGGTTTTCTTTTTGTACAGCCCAATCTTGTGAAAGCATTTTCTTAATTGAGGCTCCCAACTCTCAGATGACCTGTGTCAAATTGACATAAAATTATCCAGCACACAAACCAAGGGGCTGGAGAAAAGCTGGGCATGGAGACCCACATTTGTAACTCCAGTGCTTAGGGGTGGAGATGGCTAAGTCTGGGGGATCTCTGGGCAGAGAGTCTAACCCAATTAGTGAGCTCCTGGTTCAATGAAAGACCCTGTCTCAAAAAAAATATGATGGGGGAAAGATACAGAAAAAAATGTACCACACACACACACACTCACACTCACACACTCACACACTCACACACACACACACACACACTCACCACTACAAAACAATGTCTGGTGTGTTGATAGTAGAGATCAAGTTGCTTGTAGTATTGCTAAATTCATTTGGGTTTCAAAGTTGCTGGCAAAAGGCTCTTAGGACACCATATAATGGACCAAGGGGATCAGAGGGTTCATAAGGCCTGAAAGAGCAGAATTCTCCCTGGTGGAACTCTGAGTGTTTCATTGGCTTGTACTCATTCTGACTTGAGTCAGCCTCCACATGCCCACCTGCAAGCATGCTGGAGAATGCACTGATCCATCTCCCTAGATGCTTCAGGATTTTACCCCTGCAGTGGCTGTGTGAGTGGCAGGCGATTGCATCAAAAGCCGAAGGACAGCTCTGTCAAAGCTCAAGAGCCTCAGGATACGAAGTGTGTAAGCCCCGGGCAATGAGACTCTGGTGAGCTGTGAGTGAAGCTGCCACTCGGGTGAGCTATTTCCATCTCAAGTTGGCTCAGCCAATGGTGTTATAAAGATGGACAAGATGTACTTGCCTTAGGAACACTGTGTGCCTCCCTAAGCCAGAATACTGATGAACAAATCAACCACACCATGCTGCAATGGCCCACTGACTCGTGACATTGGCTGAGATACCTGGATGGTAGGAAGGTTAGGAGAAAAGCATGAGCAAGGGGGCTGGGTGTGGTAGGAGCTTTCTCCCCCAGAATGAATGGATGTGATGTGTCTGGAGCCTGATGCTGTCTCCTGATGTCAAAGATGCACCTGCTTCTTTCAAGGAACCCATGAAGAGAACACCAGCTATGAATCCTGTGGCCCTGAACTTAGCAGGGCTTCTGCGAGTCTGCTGTGAGTCAGGTCCTGGCTCAACTCTGCCAACTGCCTGCTGTTCAGACTCCTCTCGTGCCCTCTGAGATGACTCCTTTGTTTTGTTCTTTTCTTTCTTTTTTTCTTTTTTGGTTTTTCGAGACAGGGTTTCCCTATGTAGCTCTGGTGCCTTTGGAATTAGCTCTTGTAGACCAGGCTGGCCTCAAACTCACAGGGATCTGCCTGTCTCTGCCCCTGCCTCCCGAGTGCTGGGATTAAAGGCTTGTGCCACCACTTCCCGGCGCTTTGTTCTTTCTTGATAGCACCCTGCCACTCACTTGCCAGTGCTGTCTTAATTGCTGTGAGAGACCTGCCTTACAGTGCTCCTTTGGCGAACATGTTTGCAGTGGGGCCCAGCAGGGAGGGTCCCGGTGGCCATGGTGCTGCCCGCTTTACGAGTGGTTCTCCACCTTGGCAGTCTAAGTCCAGAGCTGCATTGCTCTGCTGTGCATGGTCCCCTGGGTACTTCAGTACCTTCTCTGAGTTATAGGAACAGGATCTTGAAGCAATGAGGAGGCAGTCCTCTCTTTATTGGAGCTAATTTGATGGTCTTGTCTAAGACCAGGGTTAGTTGCATCAGATGTGGGTACACAATATGGCTTAATTTTATCCGACAAATATTGTGGTACCCCCGTGGAAAATGCTGAGTGTATGGTAGTGCATATAACTCAGGGCTTGCATTCCCAGGGCCATTGGGACTTTCCTCACTCAAATGTTCTAATGCAAAGCTGTCTGATGAGGGTGTGGGCACGTAAGCCAGGCACGCCAGTAGGAGCAGGCCCCTCTATGAGGTTGCAGTTTGGGGTGAGTTTACCATTTAGGTGGGCATGTGCTTAGAGGTTCCATCCGTAAACCAGCCTGTTTAGGGTGACACCGAGATGCGTGTCCACCCCGATATGACAGCCTTCGTGCTGTGCAGCTCACTGCCCACTGAGCCCTGCAAACCTGTCATGGCCCACTCACTTTCACTGATGCGGTTCTCAGATGTTGGGCTTCCCTGGGCCTCTCTCTTCACATTTGGTTTTTCAGCCCCTTCCCTGCTGCTCTGGGTGCAGGCTGGATCCTCTTCCTCAAAGATCTGATCTTACTGACTGTGATGGCCAGTCTTGATTGACAGCTTGACTACATCTGGAATTAAGTAAATTCCTGCGAGGTACGCCCAAGAGAGATCTTTCCTTAATTAAATAATTTGAAGTAGGAAGGCCCACCTTTAATCTGGGTCTTTTGATATGGCAAGATCCAACTTTAATCTGGGCCACACCTTCTGCTTGCTGCTACTAAAGGACGTGGAATAAGGAAACTTTTTGTTCTTTGCCTGCTCTCTCTCACCTTTGCTGACAAGTTTATTTCTTCACTGGCATTAGAGTCTACTTCTTTGGGATTCGAGAATATACTGAAGACAAACTGGTACATCCAGGCTCATGAAATAAGCAACTTCTGGATTTTTGGACTTTCTCTTAGTGAACAGACATCGTCAGGTTAGCTGGACCACCGCTTGTAAGCCAGTCTGATAACCCTCTTCCTACATCTGTCATTCTCTAAGTTCTGTTCCTTTAGAGAACCCTGATTAGGACATGGACAGTCTGGACCAATGGGCAGCAGATTGGAAGAGATAGCCCAGTGGCCCCGACTGAACTGCAGTGAAGTTAACATCTCTAGCTCCCAGATTCCAGTGTCCCTCTCGGTCACCTGCTGGCTTCCTATCAGCACTGGGAGCCGCTGTCTTTTCCAGTGTCCCTCTCGGTCACCTGCTGGCTTCATATCAGCACTGGGAGCCGCTGTCTTTTCCATGACCCCTTCCCTTTCATTCTTTTCCTTCAGTTTCTACCTGTTTTTAAAATGCCTTTCTCCACTGCCTGCCTGCAGGGTACTCCACTACATAAAGATAAATGTCTAAGCCTTAGGTCCTCAGAGACCTTAGGGCGCTGTGGCTACTGCTACACCCACAGTGTCGCTCCTGGCCTTGAGCTGAGAATCCTCCATGCCCTCCCTGTGGATGATTCCTGTGTTTTCTTTTCATTCTTTGTCTTGTGTTTGCAGAAGTCTCTCTCAAACTTGGGCTTTGGATAGTCTTTTTGGGATTTCTTGTCATTGGGAGAAGAGCTCAGGGTTACTTTCTGCTCAGCTTTCACTGGCCAAGGGAAGCTATAATGGTGATTTTCACAGGTTCTGGGAGTGGCCAGGACTGCAGGGACTGTTGCTTGGCATCTGAGGAGCTGACCTAGTATGTGCAGATCTGCTGACATAGTGGCTATGTGAAGGATGCCACTGTCTGTGTGAAGGATGCTGTATATGGGGCACAGGGGTCCCAAGGGTGATGAGAAACACTAGCCCCTCATCCCTGTGTGGCCACACCCCACAGGAGTCTGCATTTGTGACTGGGGCCAAGGGCTGTCTTCAGTGCTGGAGGACCATGCTTCAGAGCAAGGCATGGTCAGTGACTTCAGTATTTTGTACTTGGGACCTAATTGAAACCAGAGACCAGGGGTTAAATGAGTACCGGCTGTCTCATTAGATTTTCATGAACTTGACCTCACAGGGATGTAGGGACAGCACCGATATCAGAGATACTGACTGGAGCTATCATACAGTAATCTGTTGATTTTGATGGCTATAATTTTGTAATGAATCAAAAATATTTTGCAGTTGGTTTTTGAGGAGATTTTTGTGTGTTAAATATACAGCAATAAAGCAAAATGAAAAATCCAAAAATATACTTAAACATGAGTGTAGAGATGACAGGACGCCTGGTTCCACGCAAAAACATCTGCTTTGTCCATGTAAAGTACTGGCCCAAACTGATGCAGCTGGTTCCCTAAAAGGAACATCAATTTGTGATTCCCTTCCTTTTGGCAAAGTTCACGAAATGTATAAAGTCCTGTGACTTTCCCTGTGGTAAGCATAGCATCCAAAGGTTAAGTTCCAAGCTGTGGGGTGGGGCATGGTCATACATGAGCCTGTTGTTCCAGCAGGCAGGGAAACTGAGGAGGAGGGATCATGAGTTTTCTAGGCCAGCAGGAACTATGTACTGAGAACTTGTATCAAGACTATAACCAAGGCAGAAACAAATGGGCTTGGTGGCTCTAATTTCAGCCTTCGGTGAAGGCAGAAGGATGAGGAGCTCAAGGCCAGCCTGAGATATTTGAAACCTTGTCTCATAAAACAAACAAACAAAAAACCCAAGTAAAAACAAAGTAAGAAAAAAAAAAGGCCTGGGTTATTTTTAGGACATTTCCGTGTGACCTCTCAGATATGCAGGTGTGACCCCAGGTCACAGAGCTGCATTTCGATAGGACCACACGATGCAGGTCCCCCCCCCCCCTCCATGTGTCTTTTTGTATCTGCCCTACACTGCCTACCTGAGACTTTTCTTGCTGGCTGGACTTTAGAGCCCCACTTCTCAGGAGCCCAGCCCTCACCCTTGGCTAAGGAAGATAGTATAAATGTCTTATCTCTTACACCCTGCAGATGGGATGATTTAATGTGATGGCCGTTTTAGTGTCTGGAGTATCCTTGTGAGACTAAGGTCCAGGCCCAGGCAGAGGTGGCTGGTCTGACAGCAGAGTGAAGGAGACTCAACCTTCCTGTCCTGACCTCACTAGTCACTGTGGTGGTTCTTCTCCAGGTTCTGCTCTCCCCCTCCCCCCTTCTCTCTGTGTTTTTGATAGATTTTGGGGTGGAAATAAGAGCAAAAGTTTTCCCAAGGCAGAAGCTCGGTGGCATCCCCTACCCCGCCACCACCTTGCTGGGTTACTAGGTGAACATGACTGCCAGCAGCTTTTCCTACATCTTTGTTAAATATAAGTGGGCAGCCCAGGATAACTGGGAACTTTGAGGAAACCTGCAGCAAAAGACAAGAGACCTACCAAACATAGAAAAAGACTGTGTGAAATAAAGAGAACAAGAAACTAAATAAACATGATACAGCTCCAAAGAAAGCAAAAAGACATACAAAGAAAGCACAGAACCCCACTGTGCACTGGAGGCACAAAACTAATGAAGTGCTCACATTTAATTCTAAGTATTGTGGGACAGAACTGTGACTGACAGGAATATGCTGTGTACAATGACGTGGGGTTTCGTTCTCCATTGAGTATTAGATGGTACCGAACTTGAAAACCCAAGAAAGCGCCACATAGAGGTGGCATCACAGGCTGCTGCCTCTGCTCTTGTTCACCACCAGAACTTGAGGGTAAACCCTATTGCTGAAGATACCATATATTTGAGTCAAGGACATGGAGAAATCAAGCTGGCGACAATCTGGGAGCTTCTGTCTATGCTGGCTAGCTTTCATAGTGCTGGAAGGTTCCATGCATGCTACTGGGGAGAAGAATCATCTGCAGACTTACCCAGCCATGAACCCTGTGAGCTACAACAATCATGGTCCTGTCAAGACATGCTCCCTGGTGCAGTGGTGGTAGAGTATTATAGAAGTAACCAACACTTTCTTCTTAGATTTAAAAATAGAACTCAAGTCTAGTTATATTAGTTGGGCCGAAAAAAAAAAAAAACCAAACAAACCACGACTGACTAGGTCATAGGCCTTAGAGCTGTACCTAATAATATTAGTGTGATAAATTGATAAAGCAATAAACTACCTCCTGAGTTTTTATACGTAAATCCACACATTAGTCCATCTGTCAGATCTAATTAAAGACACTTCCTTTTGCAGTATGTGATGATTAGTACAGAGACCCACATCTGGTCAAATGTAGGGACCACGGCTCTGAGTGCTCAGCTCTACCTGAGACATCCGTATCACTGTCTTCTTAAAGTCTTAGGGATCATCATGGAGGATGGGGTGGGAAGACTGTAAGAGCCAGAGCCATATTCCCAGCATGGATGGTGCGGGACTCATGAGGTCCCTCTCCAGATTGGCGGCTTTGTCTGTGGAGGAGGGCGAGGAAGTTTTCTTCAGAGTTGTAGTTCCCGAGAGGCTCTCTGGGCTCCAGTAGGTAGTCCTACAATGCGGGGTCTCTCTCTGAACATGGTCAAAATGCTTCAGAAGGCCTTTATTCTCCCAAGAGAGGTATAAATGCTTCTTTATGAGGAAACTTAGGCACACACACACACACACACACACACACACACACACACACACACCCCTGAGAGATGCTGGGTACAGGTGGAATTTTCCATGCTTATGATACTGAGAGCAGACTATGGATTCCACCCCATCTTCAAGGCTTATTCTAGGATAAAATCCAAACACTATGATCTTTTGACTCCCTTCTTTCCAGGCAGGATTCTCTTTTGCTACTTGAGCTGGAACTTACATATTATGCTTTGGGTGAAAAAAGGCAAATATGCAAGGGATGTGAAGATAAGTGGGGGATATCAGGGCTGCGGAAGGGGACCTTGGTGTGAGGACAAGGGGGGATATCGGGGCTGTGGAAGGGGACCTTGATGTGAGGACAAGGGGGGATATTGGGGCTGCGGAAGGGGACCTTGATGTGAGGACAAGGGGGGATATCGGGGCTGCGGAAGGGGACCTTGGTATGAGGTTCTTGCCCCCTTGTAGATGCACCTCATGTAGAGAGTCACTGAGGAGTGGGGTCACACTGCACATAGTTTCTATGCAGCTGAAGGAAGAGCCACCACTTAGTGGGAAGGCTCTGGAAGGTTTCTGACGGCTGTCTCCTTGTGTGCAGGAGCCATCTTAGGGCACCACTCACGGGGCTATGTGAATGCCTATATTGAGGGCCTGGGGCATGGTCAGGGAGGGAGGTCAGAGACCTGTGCCCCTCAGTGACTGAAGGCAGAGGCTAGCCAGGGTGCACTGCCTTACTTAAAAGATGGAATTAATGCTTCTGCCTCTGGTGCCTGTTCTTGGGGGCAGTGACACTCTGGCCCCACTGTTCTACACTTTCTCTCTTGGGAGGCTTTGCTCTTGGGGGCTGTTTTGGAGTCTCAAAAGTCTTATGTGAGGAGCCACTGCCAGGCTATTTGAAGTTTGCTGTGGTAGCCACCATTCCAGAAGACAGCCTCAGCATTTATCACTGATTTTGGCATTGGAGGAAGCCACAGAAACACTTTCCGGGCCACCTGCTCAGGTCAGGACCCTTCCTACGCTCTGCTTATACACTGAAATCATCTCTGTGCTGTGCCGCTCTTCTTTCTTTTGGTAAAAACGTGCTGTGCTAAGGTAAGAAACCAGCCCTGGCTGGGCAGGCGGTCTCCACAGAAGTGCTCCTGAGCCTGGCCATTTCCTGTGCTTGTCACTGTGGTCAGGGACAATCCTTTGGTCTTTTCTGTTGCCAGGGACACCTCAGCTAAGCAGAGAGCTGAAGAGGCCCACAGTGCTCGGCTTGTCTTTCCTAGGCCACTGTCAGCCCCGGAAACTGTCCTGTCCCCTGGGTCGCTGCACCTGGGTGGGAAGGTGACGGTACAAGGAAACTCCTGCAGCATCCTGGCTGTTTATCAAGCAGGTTCTCAAGAAACTGACTGTGTAGACTCAGGGCTGTCTTAGGCGAGCCCAGGCAGTCCCAGTGTACCCTGCTTGCCACAGGTGCCACCTTCTGGGATTTGGCAGAGACTGTCCATTGTGCCATCTTGTGGCCACCATTCTAAGGAGAACTGAGGCCATTTCCCCAGGG
>NC_022009.1:51098208-51127912 GCF_000317375.1 Microtus ochrogaster
TCCACCCTTGCTGGTCAGGGCTCTGGACAGAGCATTGTGTGTGGATTTGCATGACTCCAGGCAGGCTGAGACAGCAGGCACAGTAGAGTACTGGACATAGCTCTAGGCAGAGCAGGGTTTTGAGAAAGGGCACGGGGTAGGGCTCCTTCACATACTTGTGTGGCTGCTGAGTAGTCTGCATATCCAGGAGAAATGCTCATCATTAGCGGCATGGCTGACAGAGGCGATGGGAGAACTTTGTCATGTTGGGGGATGTATTGGTTTCTAGTTCTAACAG
The DNA here is from genome assembly GCF_000317375.1 of Microtus ochrogaster. Lineage (NCBI taxonomy): Eukaryota > Metazoa > Chordata > Mammalia > Rodentia > Cricetidae > Microtus > Microtus ochrogaster. Next base: position 51,098,486 of record NC_022009.1, read on the forward strand.
AAGCTTTTCGTGGCCCAGACATTGCTGAAGTTACCCATAAATTGTACCACTCCACCACTACCCCTTGTTGGCAGAATGTCAGCTCTTCTGTTTATTTTGCTATGAATTCCAAGAGGAGCCTTTATCTCAGGGCATCAACATCTTTCCTAGCTAGCCTCTATGTCCACAGACCTCAGTGATGCTGAAGATGGCCCCTGTCGTCCATGTCAGAGAGACCAATCACATGGGAGCCCCAACAAAGACATGCATTTGAGTGGGGCTGTATGTTCTGGTTTTCTCCCTGAGGGGCTGCCATAGTTGGCTGCTGGCCCTAGGAAATAGTTACCCAAACATGTCCTCCCAGCTTTCTCCTTTGGGTATTTCCATGCCTCCTTATTCTCTCATATGGGCATGATAAGCGCAACAGTTAGGGCTGCATCAGTTCATCTTGTACCTATGCGGTCAGCTTCTATTAAGTCCCCATCTGACTGTGTTGACTATTGGGTATTGTGGTGGTTTGAATAAAAATGGCCCCATAGGTCCATAGGGAGTGCCACTATTAGGAAGTGTGGCTTTGTGGGAGCAGGTATGGTTTTATTGGATGGGGTAGGCTTTGAGGTATCGGAAGTTCAAGCCAGGGCACTATCTCTTCCTGCTGCCTGCAGATCCAGCTGTAGAACTCTCAGTTCCTTCTCCAGCATCATGTCGGCTTGCATTCTACCATGCTTCCTGCCATGATGGTAATGAACTAAACTTCTGAACAGTAAGCCAGTTCCAGCTGAATGTTTTTCCTTTACACAAGTGGCCATGGTTATGGCGTCTCTTCACAGCAATAGAAACCCAAACTAAGACAGGTACTCCATCACAGGGATAAACGCGCTACTGCTTTGTTTGAAAACTCCGGTTGGTCCCATCCAGAGTCACCCTTGCCCATGGGACTTGATTGCCTGTTGCCAAGATCTCTGCCCTCCTACACCAACCAGAGCTTGGGTGTGGGCCTGGGCTGCCTCTTCTACCCACATAGCTTCTGCTTCTGCCTGAACTCTTGGGGAGAGAGGGATTCAGCCAGTCCAGGAGGGCAGGCTATGAGTGAACTTACTCTCTTCAACCCCTGTCCACATCCAGGGTTTTGGTACACTGTCCTCACACCCTGTTGGGAGGCAGGCTTGGGTTGCAGGAGGGCAGCCTCATCCTGGGACAATATTGTGTCTCCTTCCCAAGAGTCCATGGGATGTGTGTAGTCATATGTTTTCCCCTGTGTGGTGAGATTCCAGCTTTAGCTGGAGGGTAGACAGTTCTACTGTGGATTAGGATTCCTTCCCAGAGTGTAGCTTATATTACAAAGGAGGAATATTGGATCAGGACTGCAGTTGGGTGCTTTTTCTACTTTATGGAGGAGCCAGAACACCCTTAGAGGCTTCTTGGGCTTCCTTGGAGGGGTGACATGGCCTGTCATCTCTTTATTCTGTAACCTTAGGGCTGTGATATCCTTGAGTACAGGCTGGGGTCTCAAACACAGACATTTTACAGCTCAGGCTAGCTTTGGCTTCACAGTGTTCAAGCCTTGGACTTTGGAGTGCTGGATTACAGGTGTTTGGCACCTTGCCCAGCTCAGAGATGCTATATCCTTAGAAGGAAGCAGCTGCTGCATGTGGGCATTGGGAGTCCTGCAGTTTTCCATGAGAGCTGCATTCAGAAACAATGGTTACCTGGGTCAATTCGGCCCCATTTGCGAGTGGTTAAGCTGGTGGAGATGGGGTTCGCTTCATGCTCTTAGGAGAAGGTCTTACATGGCCAGGACTTTGGCACTTACTGATCAATATTACTTATCAACGTGACAGGGTCTAGACTTACCTAGTGGATCCTAAAAGCTGGAAGCACAGAGTGCACTGTACAGCCAGCAGGCAGAATAACAGGTTGGATGGTGTCCTTTTTCAGGGGGCTCAGGTCTGAGGATCTTTCTTCCAGGATGCTTGCCTGTTCTCTGTCCCTCCTCCCCCCAAGGTGGCTGGGCTTGTCTGATAGTCTTATTTTTAGCAGTCTTTACTGTTCACATACCTTTGGGGAGAGAGGGGACTGGTGAATTTGGTCAGTTTCGGGGACTTTCTGAAGCTGTTTTGAGTTGTTAATTTCCCATTTTAAGGAGCTTCCCTGCAGTATTTCACTGCCCCTTAGAAGACCACCCTGTTGTTTTGTTTCTTTGCAAACAGCCTGTTTTAAGAAGGTTCCCTCCAAGATGGAAGATTTTGTTCTCAGAGGAAATGGCTACACAAATCAAGACGTGGAATTTGAAAATCTAGTTCCCCACTAAGATTGAAGGTCCCGAGTCTGTAGGGCAGTTATGGTAACTATACAAAAATTTGGAGACTACATGTAGGTCTGAAGTCTTCATGGGAAGTTGGAGGGATGCAAGGCAGAACAAAGTTCAAGACAGAGTCAGTGTTGAGTCTTGGGCCTAAGGTTGCTGTTGCTGTTGGGGAGGGGTAGAAATCCTTCGGGAAACCTCAGACTTTGCCTGGAAGCATTTGTGTTCGATGAAGCTTACCCACACCCAGTGGCTTTATCTGACCGTGTCTATCAAGTCTTCTTGCAGCGCCTGTGCTGAGTCTGATGGCAATCCATACCAAGCTTCCCCAGGACACCCCACCACTTTCTGCTAAAGCAAAAACTCAGTACTCAGATCCATGCTCTGTTTTTATATTTTTTCAGTGACTTCCTAGAAAGATAAAACTGAAAACTGTGGGTGGCAGCATCCTTAGCCATGGATCCCACCGGGACTGTTAAGGTCTTGCCTCTCCTCCACTTTAGTCACATCCTGTGTCTTTCCCTTCCTGCCAGATGAGTCAGTCAGAGACTGCATTGAGATGGGAGCTCAAGTGTTGGTAGGTCTGTTTCGTCTGCTGGAGTCAACTCTAGGCAGCATCTGTCTGTCTAGAGCTCCTAGAATTGCAAAGACTGGGTGCCAGTGAAGGTTAATTGGTAAACAAAGACAAGTGCGAGATGAGGAAGAATATGGACAGTGTCAGGTGGCTTACCTGCTGAGGCTTCCTGGCTGCCACACTTGAGTGAGTTTGTGCAATGCAGTCAAGGTGGGTGAGGTGGAATGCTTGCATCTCTCCATCCATGAAGAAGGCAGATGAACAGTTTCTGGGAAAGGCTGACTAGTCCTGCACCTTTGCTTCAGCACAGCACTGAGTGTGGAAAGCTTTGTGGAACTGAGAGATTGTAGTTAAAAGTCATGGTGGCTGTTCAGACAATGTGCAGTCTCCGCTGTGTTATGCAGTCATGCTGCTGGGCAGGGTCTGGTCAGTGTATCCTGCTTATGAAGGTTCAGGCATTGGTGGGCTGAAGAACTTGCTCAACACCATGGGAAGAGAGCACCATGGTCAAGGACCCCTAGGGAGCATCTCCACTCATCCAAGGAGGATTAAGAGAATGAGAGTGGAAGAAATAACATCTTTAGGGCACACTCCTTCCCAGAGTTAAAGTGGTGAGGGTGACTCCAACCCAGTGGCCCCAGAGCTGGTGATAAAGGTACCTCCGCCATAGTAAAAGGCTGGGAGAGGTGGAACCAGCAACCAGAGCCACTGCTTACCATTTTAAAAGTGTTCCTGGTCAGAAAATGATTATGCAATAAAAACAGATTCAGATGAATGGGTCACAGTGTCTTTAAAAAAAGGTACATAGGCTTGAGAGAGAAGAAGAATGCAGACAGTTATAAAAATAGTTTTAAAAAATAAAATAAAATATTTAAAGAGACAGTACATTCATAGATTAAGAAGTAAAAATAGTAAAATGAATATTAAAAAGAAATAGAGTAAAAAAAGAAAAATAAGCCAGATAGAGATGGAAAATACACAGAGAGTCTGGATTATGTATATGTTGTGTTTTCTTTGAATATTTTGACTGTGAATGAGCTAAGAACAGAGAGATATGTCATTGTATGGGCTGTTGAGCTAAACCAACATATATGTTTTAAAGGTATCTTGACTTTAAAATTTGAGTCTAAAGATATGTTGCTTTGGAAAAGAGATTCTGCTTTTGCTTTTATAGAGGATGAGAATCTGTGGATTCCTTCCAGACTAATGTGGTTTGATGAACCAAGACATCCTGAAAGGTCTCCATGAACCCCCCAATGCTTTGCCCCCCAAAGCAGGAAGCAGTTTGGAAAAAATCTATGCCTAAATTCCCAAATATCGTTTATAAATGTTTGTCTTCATTTAAAGGGGGATATGCTAAAGAGATGAATACTTTGCATTGATATGGATCTTAGTCTATTGATAAAAATTTAAGGTCAATTTTGTTATATGTATTTTTGCTCTTGTTTAAAGTATTGTGTTTGTGCAGCTCATTTAAAATATATAGTTAAGAAATACAGATTAATAGATAGTCATTTGTAATAGCCAAACTTGTAGTCATGTTAGTTAGGTTTTCTAGATATACAGAGATACATTTCAGATGGATAGATATTCTTCAAATCTTTCAAAGATGTACAGAATATGGCATTTAAAATGTTTAAGAACTTAGACTTAGATATATCTGCTTCTGGCAGCACCAATTACTTCAGAGGGGTTGATGGGCATTACAGAAACTTGTTAATGAAATTTGCCTTTAATGTGACAAGGCTAGCCATTTGGGCAAAAAAATGCTCTTGCCTGGACTGCTTGATGGTATGCTATATAAACTGGACATGCAGGACCCACAGAAAAATGACTGCTGAAGTTGCCTAAAGAAGGTGAGATAGTCCTTTAGGGTTCCTGCTTCATGAAGAGTCTACCAAACATTCTGCAGGACACAGAAGAAAGTGACTGACAAACTACCAATATATGTGGAACTGTCTTTGAAATTTCCTGCTTCATGGAAAAGTCTGCCAGATACTATGGACCTGTAGGCTGAAGATGGATGCCCCAATGGTACAGAAGAACTTTTGACTGACTGTCCAGACAGCAAGATGTCTCTGTTAATTCTAGAACTTTGGAAGTTGCTTACAATGTACTTCCTGCTTACTTAGATAATATTATTTAGGTAATATCCTTCTGGAGTCTTTGATGGAGTTGAAGAAAGAGAGTTATAATTATAAAAAAATAGATCAGATATAAAACTTTAGACTCACAAAGATAGGATAGATGATAGAGTATTTTTCCAAATATAAAAGGTCTAGATATTATAAATATAATTCTTGCTTGATAACTTTTGTTGTACGAAATATTGCTATGTGAAAGTTAAAACCTTCCTTTTCATCTAGATAGAAAAGGGGAGGTGATATGAGATTCCTGTCTGTATGTTGTGAATATGTTTTAATACTATTGGTTAATAATGAAGCTGCTTTGACCTATAGCAGGGAAGAATATAGCCAGGCTGAAAGACAGAGAAAGAGAGAGAGAGAGAGAGAGAGAGAGAGAGAGAGAGAGAGACAGAGAGAGACAGAGACAGAGAGAGACAGAGAGAGAGCAGAGTCAGAGAGACACCATGTAGCTGCCAAAGGAGAAAGACACCAGCTGCCAGCCAGAAGCTTACCAGTAGGCTACAGTCTTGTGGTGATTCACAGATTAATAGAAATGGGTTAATTTTAGCTATAAATATGCATAAGCTGTTGGTCAAGCAGTGTTGTCGTTAATACCATTTCTGTGTGATTATGTGGGTCTGAGCAGTCGGGAAACCAACAAGCAGTCTCAACCTACAGGCCGGAGTGATACTCACAGTTGTGTGGGGATTGAAAGGATGAATTGTGTATGTCCACAGCTGCATCCTACATGCTGCTGTTTGCTTGTCTGCCTCAGGGCTTATCTCAGTCTCACACAGCACACCATCTATAAAACCTTTGTACCTTTCCTGACCAGTTCCAGCATAGAATCTATGGGAAACCTTGAAGTCCAGCCTCTAACCTTCTTCTCATGTTCAGAAGAAAATCACCACAGTAAGAAAAAGGAACTAAAATCTGAGGGTTAAGAAGTTCTCCTCACAACATATTCTGTATGTACACGTCTCTTTATTATTCTCTCTTGTTTTCCATCCTAATTCTTCTGTCCTGTGTATAACTTTTATCTCTAATTCTCTGTCTCTATCCTAATTGCAATTCCAACTCTTTGCTGCACTCTTTTTCTTCCCCTTCTTCTCCTTCTTCCCACTCCTCCTTCATTTCCTATCTCTGCTAATTTCTGGGACATTTCTGCTCTAACGTTTGTTCCAGTTTCTGTTCCTGCTTTTGTTAACTCTCTTTGTTCTTTCTTTGGATTTTCGAGACAGGGTTTCTTCATAGCTTTTTGTTTCCTGTCCTGGACCTAACTAGCTCTTCTAGACCAGGCTGGCCTCGAACTCACAGAGATCCACCTGCCTCTGCCTCCCGAGTGCTGAGATTAAAGGCGTGCGCCACCATCGCCCGGCCTCTCTTTGTTCTTAACCCAACTATAAAGATCAACAAAATCTTGTAGGCATCGATAACCATATAACCTACATACACAGACAAGGGAAGTTTATGATGCTTGATGGTCCGGTAACATTTTTGTCAGATGTTAGTGAGCTTCAGTGTTAGCAAGTTCTTAAGCTTGAAGATTATCAGAGGTGCCAGTGGAGGTTTGTCTTTTCTGGGCTGTGAATAGATGGTTAATTATTTTTCCTGAGAGTAAGACACAAGCAGTAAATCTCCTGAACTCAAGTCATCAGTAAACTGAGGTGAAGGTGAGGTAAGGTGAGGTAAGGAGTTAGGAATCTTTCAATGCAAGATTAGCTTTAGGTCATCACTTTTCTTATCTTTAAGTGATGTAAACCAAGGTAAGCTTATTTTATTTTTTTTTTTATCTATGTGAGTAGCTATGAATCAGCAACTTTGGGTATGTAGTAATTCTATGTCCTTGGATATCTGGAAATGTTATAAATGGAATACTTATTCCTGGACCCTAAACACTAACCAAATGCCTGTCAATAAAGATAATTGCAGGAAGGCAGACCTCTGTGTTTACATAGGAGAGAGGAGCAAAGACCTGGTAGTGAGAAGCAGGTTGGTTTCTTGACTGTGTGACTGTCTTCACACATAGCTCAAATAGTACTGAGCTGTGGGAGATAAATCCCAAAAGTGCAACAGAAGGGACATAGATATAGCAAGAAATTGTACAGCAAGAAACAGCCACTTTGACCACAAGACAATAATGCCAGCATAGCTTACATCCTGGCCTAATCCTCCAAAACAGAGTCCCTGACTTTGATGGGTTGACCTTGTGAAATGAGACTGATTTAATTACTGAATGATTCTATGCTTTTTAGCGTGACTCTTTTGTGCTTTTTAAATTGTGTGTTTGAACTTTGCCAGCCATAAATTTTAACAGGAATGGCCTTTTAAAATTTCATGGTATGTTTTCTATTTTTGCCCTCTCTCCCCAGAATCTTGTCTAAGAGAATGATGCATGTTGGGGGCTCTGTCTGCCACATGCCCTTTTTGCTAAAAGGTATTCCAAAGTATGACTAATACATTTCATACCAATTTTCTTACAGATAGAGTTTTAAATCTGTTCAGCTTTTAGCTCTTATTCCTCTGATCATTCTATACAATTCTTTGTTTAGACTGTGGTTTTGTTCATCTTGGGTAAGTGTCCAGTATGGAGTGGGTAGTTTCCAAACAGGTTTGACCTACAGACTCTCCCTAGGTAGCATCTCACTCCTGTTAGGGATGTGATGTATTGTGCTCTACAGCTGACTTAGAAGTATCCTGGCCATTCTGTTCTAGGATGTAGGTAACAGCCAGGCTGTAGGACCCATATATTGCTGTATGATTCTTTGCTTCAGAGATGAATGCCTTGTGTTAACTCAGCAAAAGAGGGTACTCTCCATCACAAGCAGGCAAATACCTGAGCCAGCAGAGAAACTGTCCCTGTGGTCTCTTTTTCTCTGAAAACTTTAAGTAAAGGGACTCTTAATAACCGTGTATGTGTAGTGTGTTGTAAAAGTAGAATCAAACACTTTGGACTTGCTAACTCACTAAAAAGAAATATAGTTTTCTTTAAAATAGTGGTTTTCAATTTTCCTGATAATACAACTATTTAATGCATTTTGTGGTGACCCTAACCATAAAACTATTTTTGTTGCTACTTCTTAACTGTAATCTTGGTGCTGTTATGAATCATCATGTAAATATCTATGTTTTCCAGATGATCTTAGGCCACACCCATGAAAGGGTTATTTACCCACAAAGGGATTTGAGCCCACGAGTTGAGAACCACTGCTTTAAATCAATATAACTTAACCTACTAAAGATAAACATATTTCAGAGCATGATGGGTAATGCTAAGAAATTACATATCAGATGACCCCATCAGGGTAGGTCAACCAGGTCAACCTCCTTTTCCACAACATGACTTCAGGATGTCTGTGCCCTGGGGAGACGAATTTTCTTCCAGGTAGCTCTGTGAACCAGTGTCTTTAGTGCCCCTCCACAGCAGGGCCACCTCTGAGTCTAAAAGGCATTTCATTCACTGGCTTGCCCATTTCAGAGGTGTAGACAGAGGTTTGTGTCCTGCACAGTCCCACAGCCATTCAGTCCCAAAGAAGCACACAGAAGCTTATATTAATAAAAAATGTTTGGCCTATTAGCCAAGATTTATTATTAACTAGCTCTTGCAGCTTAAATCAACTAATAATTCTTATCTATGTTTAGCCACGTGCCTTGTTACCTTTTCTCAGTAAGGCATTCTCATCTTGCTTCCTCTTGCTTCTGGCTGGTAACTGCATCTCTGCCTTTCCTCTTCCCAGAATTCTAGTCTGGTTGCACTACCTGTACCTCCTGATTGACTACTGGCCAATCAGCATTTTATTAAATGAGTGACAATATGAGTGACAAATCTTTATAGTATACAAGAGCATTCTCCCACAGCATTGAGGTGCCAAAGTCTCCATTGGAGAGCATGTGTGGAATTGCTTTTCAGCTCAAGTATGAGGACCATGTTTTTCTACAGACGCACAACTGTCTAATTTTAACACTGAGAAATTTTCATATTCTTTAGTTCTTCTTACACCATTTACTTTAAACAAAATGAATGTTACTGATAAATTAGTCAAAAGTATTTTATCCTGCATAGCAATTAAATTCTTAAAGTTTTTAAGAATTGTGATTGAGCTGGCTTGATCTTGTAGAGCCTATTGCAGGCAGCTGCAGTTGCTGAGTGTTTGTGAGTGTGGTCTTTCTGTCATGTTCAGAGGACACAGTTTGCCCCAGTCCTCTCCAACCTGGGTTCCTGCAATCTTTCTGACCCCTCTTCAGTGATGTTCCCTGAGCCTCGGGGGTGAGAGGAGAGGGTGATACAGATTAGATTCATTAGGGCTGAACTCTCCCTCTACAGGTGCTTGTTGGCTGCACTTTCAAAAGTTGTTATTCTTTGTATTTCCTGTTGTCCTCTGCAAAAAAGAAGCTTTTCTCATAAGGGCTAATTAAGAGCTGCATTAATCTATGGCTGCAAGATAAGCATTCATGAGGTGTGAATGCTATGTCTATTTTGCAAAATAATAGAAGGTTCCACCCCTAGACGGGGAGCTATTGACAGTTGGTGGTTGCTGGAGAAGGGAGGGAGTTTTCTTTAAAGCGTGGCCCCTGGTAAGTTGTCCATGCTCTCTAGATGTCCCTATAACCAGAATCATAGGAGTAGCACTAATCGGATTCAGTGGGTTAAAAAGAAAAGACAAAGTTAGGGCACGGGGGTAGGGGAAGGTGGTGGGGGTTGTGTGGGAAGACTTGGAGTGGGGAATGATAAAATCCATTGTATGTTTGTATGAAATTCTCAAAGAATAAATAAAAATATACTTCAAATGCATAGGTGGGATCTCCATAAAAGCAGAGGTTCTTTTCTGTTTAGAAAACTTTATTGTATAGTATGATTTCTTTTCATTTAAAAATTTTCAACATTACAAAGAGAATTGATTTGCTGTCAGGGAAGTTGTGAGAGTCATCTTGGCTATTTTATGTCTCTAGTTCTTCCATGCACAGTTATAGTTCTGGACAAGGGCATTTCTAAGTATGGAATACTTAAAACCTTTTTATTTCATTTATATGTGTGTATGTCTATATGTCAGGTTATGCAGAGGTTATAGGTGGCTGTGAACTGCATCATGTGTGTGCTAGGAATTGAACTCAGGTTCTCTGTGAGAGCACTGTGCACACTTAACCTCTGAGCCCTCTCTCCAGCTTGGTGCTGAGTAACTCTTTTCAGGACTGTAAATGGGCATTTTCTGGCTATGTTTTATTGGTAGTAATTGCTTATAAAGTTGCCTATTTTCATGCTACTGGCCACTTTGACAAAGCTATTTTATTTAAACATTAACTTGATTAATTTTTGATGGAAAATAAGGAGCCTTTTGAAAATTATGAATTTTATGAGATATTTAGTAAAATATTTTTTGAGTCTTCCAAACTGGAAAAGCCCATGGTCCTGAAGGTTTCGTGTGCCGTGTGTCTTTGTTATTGGTTTCTCTTTCTGTTAAAGGGAGTTACCCAGAGACAGTCTTCGTCGCCTTCCCTTCCGTGCTTGGCACTTTGTACTCATGGTCTTCAGTTAACACAGTTGTAGTGCGGCCCACACAATTGTCTTTATTTTTACAGGGATAGCTCTGCTTCTGTGCTCTGTGCCCAGATTCACCTTGATCCTCCCTGCTGCCTTGATCCCTGAAAGATGCTAGGTACTGTGGTGCATGCTGGCTTCCTGGACTCTGGGCTTGTCACATTCTTCAGTTATATGTTAGGTAGTGACAATCAGGAGCCAACATGTTTGTGTGGCCTCCACCGAGAACTTCACATGGTGACGCCTGCTGTCTGATACATAACTGTATAGAAGGTGGGTTTTGTGTATTGGCCAAGAATCATGACAATTATAGCCCCAGGGAAGCACTGATGGGAGAAAGGATCTTTCCCTTCAAGAGATTTAGAGATAGACAAAGGACTATGGTGACTGGTAAATTTCACAATTTGCTTGTTTGAGATCAATGCAGAGATTCCCTAAGAGTAATCAGTAGTTGCAGTACATGGGTCTGACTTATCAGGAGTGTCCTCTTGACCCACCTGCCTGCATGCTATGGTCCTGTGGGACATGGCCTCATGAAGTGACATGCATTGGAACAATTTGTTCTGTAGATCCAAAGAAAACAACAAATGGCAAAGAAGAGGCCTAGAATAGGAAAGCCTTGGGTGTTATAGCCCTGCCCACTAGGCTTTCTATACTATAACCCCGCCCACTTTTCTACACTCTGCAGTGATATCGTGTTTTATATATGCCACTCATTCAGAAGTTCACGTCAGTATTTTAACCCCTCTTGGAGGCTTATAGAAATGAACATCTAATTTGGAGATCCAGCATTAACCTGGAATACATATGGTGAATCTGGAGACCCCCATAGTATATCTGTGGTTGGCCAGCGTTCCTTAGACTGAGTGAGCACTGCTCACCTGTACTCTAAGACTATTGTTGTCAAGTCCCAGACGTGAGGGGATAGAAGTTCTCAGAAATGTTAGGTTCTGGCAATAGAAACATAACTAGAATTTAGGGAAGGAGTGTCTTATTCCAAAACCTCTGCTCCACCCCGATGTATTTGACTATTTTTAAAGTATTTCTCTCTATAATCACCCTGGAAACAATTCTCTGTTGAATGACATTGGCTTTGATTTTCTGGTGACCAGAGGCAAAGTAAAATCCAGGAATGAGATCTCGGCTGTAAAAGATTCTGAACGTGTCCTGAGATGAGCCCCAGCAAGTGACAGGAGAACAGCCCCTCAATCTTTTGCCCTGTGCTCTCACACAGTGTGTGTTCTGGGAGATGGAGCTGCAGCTGCCACGCTGTGTTCTGGGGAATGAGGAGAGATGAGAGGCTTGTTCAAGGGTTGCCATGGTAATTCCTCATTATCTTCACCAGCAGAGAGGCTTGTGTGCAGAGGATTGACAGCCTATGATTGTGTAGCAGCTTCTTCTAATAATTGTCTGTTTGAGTGCGTGCCTGCACACATCCTGCACCGCCAGTGTGCATGCACCTACACATGTGTGCTGCACACAATTCTGCTCATGGTGTGCTTCAACCTCACATGCATACATGTGCTGATTCCCAGAGGAGCGGATGTGTTTCTCAGCTGTGTGGTCAAATGAATAGAAATCGGAATTTCCAAGGGCAGCTATGAGGCTTCCTTTGTAGAAGGAGTGAGAAGGGAGGGAGGGAGAAGGAGGGCAGAGAAGAAAAGGAAGGAAAACGCTGTGCCCAGGCTGACTGATGATCTCAAGCCTGTTTCCAGAGGAGCTGGTTGCATACGCCCTCAGCTTGGGTGCCTTGCCAAGCTCAGAGAATACATGATAACAACCCCACTCACAGGAACTCTCACTCTGCAGCCTCCCAGGGCTCGGAGGGCAATTTTCTGCCCTCAGAAATAGGTTATGGGTGTATTTCTTCTTGTTGGCTTATGAGACATATTTTTGAATTTGAGATTTTTATAGATTGTTTGAAGGGTAAAGGTTCATCATTGGGGTAATTTGGAAAACAACACCCACATGGTCTATTTTTAGTGTGCAAACACATGTATGTGTGCACCAGTGTGCTTGTGGGAAGGTGCCCGCTGTAGTTCTTGCTTCCTGGGTAGACGCTGCTTGTGATCTATCAGGTGGAAGCTCCTAGCAGAGGGTATATTTAGAGACTGCGAGGTTCCAGTGGCCTGGCTGTATAACGCGGTGGTGGAACAGCCTGGGTGAAGGGTGTGGCTGGTGCTTTCCCAAGAGAGAGGGAATCACCCATTTGCCAGTGTGCAGTGTGATGTTTAATTGACCAGCTTTCTTCCTTAATATGAATGTCTCTTTTACATGCAAGTCTTTCCCTTTTTACTTATGTTCTCAGATCCATGGAGGTACTTAAAATTTATTTACTATTGGAAACAGAAAAGCAAGCGTTCTTGTTTAGACTTAACTGAGTATCAGGTGAAGGTGGAAAAAGCCTTGTACTTGGCAGGCAGACGCGTGATTGACTGCAATTAGAAAGCAGGAGTTTGTTTGTCATAATTGATTTGCCTTGTGGGAACTATTGACTGAGTGATCTTGTAGCTTTCAAAGTGCCTTGGAAAAGGGAGAAAGAAATAGGTGGTTTGGATAGGAAATTTTGTCTGGAGAAGTCCATGCTTGCTTGTGCCTGTGGGGGCAAGTACCTGCGTGTACATGTATATTCCTATATGTACATGTGTGTACCCGTGTGTTTCTGTGTGTACGCAAGTGCAAGTTGTTTCTTAGCACAGTTGTGTCTGCTTCAGGAGATCCATCCGGCCCCTCTCTCCAGGGCCCCCTGCTCCGTGGCCTCTGAGAGCCACCCACAGAAATTAAAATGACATTGCATTTTAATGTCTCTATTGGTGATTGAGAGACCCTCATTGTAGTGATATATTCTTTATAATCTAACAAATAAAGCTTGCCTGCGGAGCACAGAGTGCAGAGCTAAGCCGTCACTGCCTGGCCTCTATGGCTAACTAGTGACTGACAAATGTCCCATTACTGCGTGAGTTTCCTGGCCCTGAAGACGTCAGGGCCAGTGATCACCTTTCATGGTTGATTTCATTGGTTATGTAATTATCTCAGGCAGAGCTTTGGGGTATATGTGCTGCAGCATCAAAGTCTCTGGCAGGGACAGCCTTCCAGAGCACTTTTCTGATCATCTGTCAGGCTGCAGGTTAACTGGACTGTTCAGCAGGCAGGCAAGACTCAGCTGGCAATTGTTTCCATTCTGCACGCAGAAAGCCTTTCTCAAAACTGGTGCTCTGGGATCCTGTCCCGTGCAGCTCCTGATGGCCAGTGTGTTTACCCAGTGCACATACCTAGGTCCTGCAGAATCTTGACATTTAAAATTGATTTACAGAAAGATCCCTGTCCCTCTTACAACCTTTCTGCTCCTTCTTCTGTAAGATCCCTGAGTCTTAGGTGTGGGAATTGTTTTAAGATGTATCCATTGGGACTTAGCTCCAATGATTCTGCATTTTGATTGGTTGTGGTTTTCTGTAAGGTTCTTCATCTGTTGCAAAGTGAAGTTGCCATCATGACAAGTAAGGACTACGCTTATGTCTGGGTCCATTTAGACTGTAGGGACTGTGCTGCTTCAGTAAAGTAACCATTGTAGGTTCTCCTCCAAGACCTATGACTTCATTAGCCATGGGTAGCTTTCCATTAACAGGCATGATTTCCCTCTTGTTGAGCATGTCCAACGTCCAACTAGAGAGCTATTGTTTACCTGAAAGTGTCTCTCCTAGGAATATCAGAAGCTACACTAATAAAGTCTCACCAACATGACTGCTTAAATATGAGCCAAACAAGGACAACAACAATATGTTAATATGGAAAGGGGAAAGCTAAGGAACACTGAGGGGGAGAAATGGTCTTCCTGAGGGAGAAGTACACCAACTGTCTATCAATACCAAATGGTCATAGTAGTTTTGGTCATCCTGGGAAAGCAAAGAAGCTTCATTTAGACAGCACCACTTGTGGGCAGAGGGTAGGAACAGTGCACATTTAGTAGGCCTGGAATATCTGTGCCTGTTCTGGGCTAGGCCTTCAGTCTATGTGATAGAAGGGTTGGATAGAAGGTTGTCATTGTTTGGAAGGTTCCAGAGGATCGTGTACTGGGCTTGGTACTAGATCACTGTGAGGTGACTGGATCAGGAGGGCTCAGACCTTACCGTTGCTGATTATGGTCCTAGCTGGAGAAATGGGTAACTAACTGCAGTCTTTGAGGGGTTTATCTTGTTCTGGCTCACCACCCTCTGCTTCACAGTTAGGATGAGCCAAACAGCTTCGTTCCACTACACAATTTCCACCATGATGCTCTGAAGGAATTCAAGCTCACAGTGGTGACACCAGGTAAGCACCTGAAGCTGGGGGCTGAAATTAATCCTTCCTCACTGGATCAGTCACCTTTCTCGTTGATGTAACAAAACACCCAGGAAAAGCTGCTTGAAGAGGGAGGGCTCTTTTGGCTCTCAGTTTGAGGGTGCATCCTATTCCAGTGGAGAAGGTATGGCCGCAGAAGACGAGGCCCCTGGCATGTATGTGGTCATCTTTGGAATATGCAGATACATATCCATGAGGTCATCATGGGAATGGGTGGGCATATATTTTGATATTCATCAAAAGGAGGGTCTGTTAAGGACCATGCTCATGAGCTGTTCCATGAGTAAAGGTGCCATAAACTGCAGATGTTCTCTTATTCTTCCTGTAGTCTCGGTGTACTGCTTGGTTTGATGACTGTAGTCTCAGTATGAGTACTTCTTGGTCTGATGATCGATTGTTGATTATTTGAGTACTTCTATGTCTGATGATCGATTGTTGATTATTTGAATACTTCTATGTCTGATGATCAATTGTTGATTATTTGAGTACTTCTTGATCTGATGATCAATTGTTGAATATTTGAACTTCTACACAGGAGAGTCATGCCATTGGGCCTCCAAATTATTGAGGGTCTGGTTACACATAGGGCCTTTCTTTAAACAACTGGACATTTCCCTAGGTTCCATTCTTAATTGTATTTTGATTTTCAAATAAATTGCTTTTATTGCTCTTTCATCTATAATACTATGTGTGCCTTACTGCTTACTAATGCTTATTGCTTCTTCTTTTATTGAAAATAGATTTTTTTATACAATATATTCTGATGACAGTTTTTCCTCCTCCTATTCCTCCAAGGTCCTTCCCATCTTCCCTACCATCTGGATCCACACCCTTTCTGTTTCCCTTTAGAAATAGGCATCTAAGGAATAGTAATAAAATGAATAGGATAACACAAAGACAAACAACTAGGCATAGGACAAAAGAACCAAGTAAGAAAAAAGCCAAAGAAAAAGTGCAAGAAATGTATAAAGATGTAGCAACCAAAACATTTGCACACAGGAATCCCATAAAACCACAAACTGGAAGTCATAATATTGTGCAAAGGACCTGATAAAGTTAAAACAAACAAACAAACATGCTCTGACTTAACATTATGAGACAAAGACCCCCTAAGATGCCATTGAGTTCATTTTGTATTGGCCATCTACTACTTAAGGGTAGACATGGTGTCTAAACATGAGCGCGGTTTGCTTCCTCAGTAGGACTCTCTTAAAGAGAACTAACTTTTAATTTGTAAGTGTTTATTATTTGGAAATTATAACTTCTGGGTTAGGGATGGAGGCTTGTGTCCACTTTTCCTTTTAGTTCTAGGGCTCCACCTATTGCCGACCCATGCAAGCTGTATGCGTGGTGCCGCAGTCTCTGTGAGTCTGTACATGTGCTGGTCTTATTGTGTCTATAAGTCCTTGATTCCTTGGTGTCTAGCATACCCTCTGACTCTTATACTTTTTCTGTCTCTTCTTTCACAGAATTTCCTGATCCCTGAAGAGAGGGATTTGATTTAGGACTGGGTATTCCAAAGTCTCTCATGCTCTGCATATTGTCTGGCTGTGGCTCTGCGTATTTGTTCTCATATGCTGCTGGAAGAGGGTTCTCTGATGATGGTTGAGCAAGGCATGGATCTATGAGGATAGCAGGTGTTGTTAGAAGTAATTTTATTGTGACTCTCCTTTAGTAGAGCAGTAGTATTTGATTTTACCCTAGGTCCATGACCTGTGTAGTCTCAAATTCTTGGCCACCCAAACATCACTGGATGTGGGTTCCATCTCACAGAGTGAGCCTTAACTCATATATTGGTTGGTCACTCCCACTAGCTTTGTGCCACGTTTGCCCCAGTTTATCTTGCAGGCAGGTCACCATTGTAGACTGAAAGGTTTATAGTTGGGTTGGTGTTTACCTCTATCCTTTGTTAGTGTGCAGAGTGCCTTCTGGTATCATGAATACTAGTCCAGAGGGGTGAAGAATATTTCCTTGTTCAATGAATTGCATAGGTATTGTCTTCAGCAGTAGAACATGTTGTAAGTTTATGGGGAGCTGCCAATAGCCTTCACAGTAACCTGGGTTGTTTGGGGGTTCCTATGGGACATTTTTTTTTTGCTAAGAGATCAATGAGATATAACCCGTTCTTGGTACTGGAAGCTTCATTTGGCGATGAGAGATGTCCAGCTGAGGGTCTGTGTGCCTTGTCATTTGGTAATTGCTTCCTGATCCCTGAAGAGAGAGATCTGATTCCTAAAATATGTATATATATTTAGGAAGCTTCTTCTGTATTAGGTATATGTATGTACATATACCTAATATATGTATATGACTTCTCAAATAACTCTTAGGTTTACCTTCCCCATTTTATCTTCCTTATCCCCATTTTCATTCTACCTCCCTGTTTGATTCATGTTGTAGTTTCACACCTCAACCATCCATAACTATTCTATTGCTTCTTCCTAAGAAAATCCATCCCTACCCCCATAGTCTTTTACTATATACCTAACCTCTGTGATTATATTGATTTTAGCTTGCTTAAAAGGACTAACAGCTAACATCTACATAAAAGAATACATATTATATTCATCTTTCTGATATTGAGTTATTTCATTTAGGATTTTTTCTAGTTTCATTTACCTGAGATTTTCATCTTTAAATGGCTGAGTAATATTCCATTGTGTAAAAGTGCCACATTTTCTTAATCCATTCATCCATTGATGGACATCTATATTGTTTTCAATTTCTGGCTATTATGTATAGAGAGCAGTGATGAGCATTGTTGGGCAAGTGTCTCTATAGTAGAATACAGCATCCTTTGGGAGTACTCTCAAGAGTGGTATAGCTGGGTCCCATCTTTCTGGGGATTTGCCATAGCCTTTTTAATTCCCAAATTGGCTGTAGAAGTTTACACTCCAAGCAGGAACAGATAAGTGTTCCCCTAACTCCACATCTTTACAGCATGAGCTATCTGTCATATGTTCTATTGATCTAGGCCATTGTGATTGTTGTAAGATGAAATCTCAAAGTAGTTTTGATTTACATTTCCCTGATGTCTTCTTGGTTGAACAATTCTTTAGGTGTGTCTTAGCCATTTGTGTTTCCTCTTTTAAGAATTCTCTGTTTATATCTATACTTCCCAGTTCTTCCTTGTCCACCCCTCTGCCCTTGTGACCTCTTGACCCCCAGAAAAAAGAAAAAGGAAAGAAACCTCAGCTTGTGTTATCTATATACTCACTGGGGCATAGTCAAACTCTCAGTGGCCTGCTTCTTAAATAGAACTGAATCCTTCCCCTATGCACCCCCGCCGAAAACCATCCATTGTAAAGTGTGACATTTTGGTACCCTATCACAGTTTTTAAGAATTCTCTTCAATGGCTTCCTGTTTAGGCTGTTACTATTTGGGGGGTAGGAGTGAAGGAGGGAGTCTCACGTATGTCTTCCATGTCCCTCTTTCTCAACTGTGCATCTGCAGTCATAGCTATCACTGACAAAGTAGCTTATTTGCTCCTTAGTGACTGCTACACCATGGATCATGGACTTCCACATGGTTTCTGGTACCAGCACAGACCATGATCAGGGCTCCAGGCACAATAGGGCATGGACCCAGACAAGGCCCTCTGATGCAGCTGGGATCATAGACATCAACGTGGGTTCAGGGAGACCAAGGATATCTGCATGGCCTTTGTTGGTAGTACAAGCCACAGACATCAACACAGACCTAGCTGTTTAAAGACTACAGACCCAAATGTGGCCTTGTGTGGCAACATAGGCCTGGGCATCACCATGGACTCAGGTGTCAACGTTGGCCACCCACATCAGCCTAGTCCCCAGTGGCATCTTGGCCCATGAATATCAACATGACTTTAGGAGCAGAGAAGGTCATGGACCTCTGCTTGACCTTTGGTGGTAAAATGGGCCATGGACATCAGCTCAGACCCTGGCTGTAGCAGAATGTCAGATATAGACATGGCCCTTGGTGGCAGCCTGGATCCAGCTACCACCATGGTCTTAGGTGGCAGTGTAACTACTCACATCAGCATGGTCCCTGCAGACAGAACAACACACGGACATCAACATAGATTTAGGTCATGGCACAGGCCATGAACATCTGAATGCTGTTAGGTGATAACATGGTTCTTGGGATCAACCTGGATCCTAGCCACTTTAGGGCCACTGACCTACACATGGTCCTCAGTAGCATTATGGGACATGTCGGTCCTTCAGGAAGATCCAATCTAGATAATGGATCATCATTGATTTTTGCGCCTCTGTCATTACCAGAGCCAATGTGATCTGTGACCAGGCAGCTTGTTTGGAGACAGAGTCTGCATCTGATTAAGTTCAGGGCTACTGTAAACCATTCCATCGACCCCACTAGACAACAACAATAAGAACAATATGTCTCAGCTAGAGCCCAACAACACTACCCCAGCAGGCCCTGAGTATTCCAACATAGCCAAGACTGAATAAAAAGACCTTAAAACAGCCTTTATGAATATGATAGAGTTCCTTAAAGAAGAAATCAATAAATTCCTCAAAGAAATCTATGAAAACACAAACAAACACTGGACAGAAATGAATAAAAGAGTTCAAGACCTGAGAGTGGAAACAGAATCAATAAAGAAAACACAAACTGAAAGAAACCAGAAAATGAAAATAAGAAACTTGAACAGGAACACAGAGGCAAGTCTCACCAACAGAAGATGAGAGATGGAAGAGAGAATTTCACTCACTGAAGACAAGATGGAAGAAATGGATACCTCAGTCAAAGAACTACAGCCCAGACTACAATATCCATCAAAACGTTCAATCACAATAGGTGGAGGGGAAAAAGACCTTCCATGATAAAAGTAAATCTAAGCAGTATCTTTCTACAAATCCAACCCTACAAAAAGTGCTAAAAGGGAAACTTCAATCTGAAGAATCTAACTACACTCAAAAAGAAATAAAGAACAAATTATATTAGACCAGCAGATTCAAAGAAGGGTGGAAGCCTATACCATAGAACAAAATGAGACCCAACAAACACAGCTCATTGGTATCTCTCAACATCAGTGTCTCAATTCCCCAGTAAAAAAGACACAGACTAACAGAATGGATATGAAAAACAGGATCCATCCTTGTGCTGCATTCAAGAAACACACCTTAACACACCTCAGGATAAAAGAATGGAGAAAGATAGTTCAAGCATTTCCAACCCCTCCCAGCTGCTTGCCTTCTCCTGGTGGGTACCACTACAAGGAGGAAGGTGAGAGAGCAGGAGAGATAGAACAGCAGAGTAAAGCATGTGCAGTGGAGAGAGGCAGAACAGTCTTGGCTATGCTGGAATACTCAGGGCCTGCTGGGGTAGTGTTGCTGGGCCCTAGTGGAGACATATTGTTCTTGCTGTTATTGTGTTTGTATGCTGGTGTGTAGGCATCTGGGATTGAGACGATTGTAATTGTGGGTGCTGATACCTGTCCTTGTCTTTGTTGGATGGGTGTTTTGTTTCTTGGTTTCTGGTGCCCTCTTGGTTTTTAGAGTCTGGTGTCTGTGTGCTGTCTGATAGGAAATTCCTCTGGGATCCTGATAGGTGCGGCCACTGGGGATTCCAGGTACTGGAATATTTCTTGGTAGTGGGAGCTGGCACTTAGGGATGAAGATGGACCAGAGATGAGGGTGCCCACAGGAGGAAGGAAAGTGGCATGTGCCACCAGGATCTGCTTAGATCCCTGGAAATGGAGGTAGAGGGGGAGGAAAGGTCATAGGAAGTAGTCTGTTTCAGAGGGAGAGACGAGACTGGAAGGTTGGATTTGAAAGAGAAGAAGGAGAATTAATATCTGAAGATTGCCTCCTTCTTCCCTGGCCAGCATGGCTGGTGAGTTCCCAGGGAATGCTTGTTAGAGTTGGTGCCTGAGACAAAGGGATGGATTGGCAAGGAAGACTGTGGGAGGTGACCTCTGTGAGCCCCTGGAGGTGGAGGGAGAGAGGAAGTGGAGGCTGAAGCAGGTGGTCAGCTAGAGAGGTGGGGATGAGGCAGGGGACTAGATTTGGAGGAGAGAAGGGAGAGTAAAGGTCTGAAGATGGCCCACCTGTGTCCCTGGCCAGCATGGCTGACCTGTTACTTTTTAAAAAATGTGGTATTTATATAGCCCTGCCTGTAATGTGGTAATTAAAGAGGAAATATGTCGGTTTTGCCGAAGTTATTCTTAGCTCTTAGTCTGAAAAACAACTTGGAGCATTGCTGATCTTGGTCCTTTGGATGAAAGTGCTTGAAACTATAAGTCCCTTTGTTCTGACCTGAAAACGGCTACCCCATGGCTCCAGATGGGTAACCCAGCAGGGATTCCAGGCTGGCTTCATGCTGATTTCCAGATCTGGCCACTTTTGGGACTGTCTTCTTTTACTTAGCATAATGTCCTTGAGAGTCATCCATGTTGTGACAAGTATGGTGATTTCCTTCCTCTTTAAGACTAAAAATGTTCATTTATATGGATGGACCTCATTCCATTTATCCGCCCATCCAGATGACCTATCTCTCTAGTCCCGGGGTCAGTCTTGAAAGTGGAATGATGGGGGCATGCAACTTTCACTGTATCATGGTGAACACATGATAGAGTGGGGAGTCAGAGAGCCTGTCTCTCTAGGGCTTACTGTGTACCCCCAGAAATATCTGGGTCACTAGGTAGATGGAGAAGTACAACTTCCTCTGGGAAACCTTGGATGATGTTTCCTGCTGTGGATGGGTGTACAGCCCCCCACTTTCGTGTCTGGGTGCAGCTGGGATGGGTACCTGTAGTGAGTCCACACAGCCTGCTGTTTATGTGAGAACAGGGTTGGTCAGTAGGCTCAGGGTTGCAGAAAGTCATAGCCTGGGGAGACTCTGGTTTTGTACTGATTTCACTTGAGTCTCACAAGGGTGGCTCTGGTATATGGTGAGCGTCCAGGGTAAAGGGGACAGCCCCATTTCTTTTATGAAAGTCAATCTGACCTCCCTGTGATAATGTTCACAGCTCTGCCAAGGCTTTGGTCAAAGCCCAGAACAGGATGGCCCTTTCACACCCAGCTTCATCAATTTAACACGAGAGCTGGAGGTGAAGGTGGAATGGGGGACTCTCTTCTATTTCCGGGGTGGGTTGGAGCATCCTGAGTCTTGTGCTGGGATTAGGTGGATCCTCATGGATGCTGTGGCAATAAGCGACTGACTCTGTAGTTCCCATTCTCTGTGATAACTCAGACAGTGATCTGCCTTAAGTGTATGGGTTGGGGGTAGGGGCAAGAATGTATGAACTGGATGGAAGGAAGGGCTCAGTGATAAAACTGTTTAGAAGCCATTCCTTTCCCTTTGTCCCTCTGGGAGGTGTCTGGGAGCCCGTTAGTAGATGGCACAGAAGGATCCAGGAGCAGGCCATGGATAGCTGTTTTAATGACTACTCCTAGGTAAGGTAGGGACTAGAAGACTCTTCTGTTTGTCCACATAATGTACTGTTTTCATTTGTGCTGTTTCTGGCCCTCCTGTCAGGCCTTTCTATTCTCACCTGAATAGCAGATGGAACACTCCAGTCTGCTAAGAGCAGCAGCTGGTTACTTGGCAACGTTGCTGCAGGGCTGCTGATGGGAGATTGGCCGCTGCAGATAAGCTCCTCTCCCTGCTTATCTTCGTGCCTCCAGCTCGCACCACATGCTCCAAATGTGGATCTCTGAGCGCTACAGTGAATTCACCTTTCCGAGTGGGAGCCTAGCCTCGGGCATCCCTGTCCCTGGCCTTGGGTGGATGCTCAGGATGTCAGGACCAGGGAATTGCAACTTGCTGGGGCTGAGCCTGCTCAGCTGTGATGGCAGAGCCGTTACCTCCCTGGAGAGTGAAAATGCTTCACTGACTGACTTGTTATGTCAAGGGACAAAGGAATCATCTCAACCCTTGCCTTGTGGGTGGCGCCTTTGGGTCAGCAAGCCATGTTAACTGGGAACTTTCTTCTGGGTTTCCTTCTTTCCTTAAATTTAGATTTTTTCTTTCTTGCTCTTTCTTTCATTCTCTCTGTCCCCCATTTCTCTCTATGAAGTTCAGCGTGGACAAATCAAGCTCACAATCCTTTTGCCTCTACCTCTCCAATGCTGGAATTACCATACCAGCTTTTTCTCCTTTCAGTATGTGGGTTATCCCAAGAGGGCTCTTTCTCCTTGGCCTTCACCCCTGGGAGCTGCTGGCAGACCATGTGTACATCCTTCTTTCTACTGTTCTTGCTCTCAGATCTTGGAACTCAGAGGGTTAAGCAGTTATCTCTGGGATGATATTCCTTGAAGTTTCCCAGCAAGTTCTACTGGTGACCGTGATGAGGCTGAGTTCATCCAGTTTCCATGGTGACCATGATGTGATAGTTTGTCTACAGTTCTGATAATTGATAATGACCATGATGAGACTGGGTCCATCTTGTTTTTTTTATGGTGATCACCATGCAGTTGTGTTGGTTTATTGTTTCCTTGGTAACTGTGGTAAGATCGAGTTGATTCTCAGTTCTGACGGTGAGGTTGGATTGGCCCAAAGTTTCCATGGTGACCCCAATGAGGCTGGATTGGTTCACAGTTTCCATGGTGACTATGATGTGTTCCTCTGCTGACTCAGTTTTTTCTTTATTTACCCACAGAATATTCCAAGAAAAAAAGTGTTTGTTAGAAATTGTTCCTGCTTTCTTTATTCTTAAACTTTGCTGTATATGAGCAGAGAGATACACTTGCTGGGGTTTCTGGACCCTCAAATGATACTTGAGTTCCTTATAAACAGAAATTGTATGTTCAGTTTGTCTTTGCTAATGTTACTACACAGGCCCTTAATGGCATCCTTGGCAGGGATGTGTGGAGAACTGGACTGGCTGCTTTCTGTTCAGAGAGTGATATGCCTGTCTCTGCATTTTATACAATTATTGTTATTATTTTTCTTATTTTTACAGTGTTGGAAATGGATGGAATGCAGGGCTTTGTGCATGCTAGGTCAGTGCTTTGGCACTAAGCTATACCTCAACTCCTTGGTTATTTTAGCATCCAGAGAAAATTTCATCAACAGTGTTGATTAGCTTGTAGAGCCCGTTTGTTTAGAGTTACATCTGGTGTCTTAGGTACCAGTTGTGGTAATGCGTATCATCTACTAAAATGTCAAGATGTCCTTTTCCATCAGTGTGTGTGTGCGTGTATGTGTGTGCTTGTTTGCGTATATGAATGCATGTATGTGTATGCATGTGTGTGTATACATATGTGTGTGTGTGCACGTGTGTGTGCTTATGAAACTGGCTTTCCACAGTAATGAGAAGGATTGAGTTTGAGGTTGGATCTTTGAGGCCATGAGGAACTAGATGGCATCATGATACTGCAGCAGTGACGGTAGCTTGGTTACATTCTGAGTGACATGGTCTGTGGGCTGCCTGCGAGCTGACCTCTGCCTGTATTGTCAGGGCTGTGCCATGACTTAGTTTTCTGCTTGTCTTCCTGACTATGCCCTGCTGGCTCTCTGTTGTCATTCAGAGAGGTGGAAACTGGGCTTGGGTTGGTCAGGGTGACTTCACAGACCTGGTAGTTTGAGGGACCTGTTATGTGGTTTGTAAGAAAATCTGGCTACACCAACTTGATCATCCATCACTGTAGTGGACATAGGAAACTGAAAAGTGGCTCAAGGCTGTGATGGAACTGGGTCAGAAGCCACACGCTGTAGGCCCAATGCTAGGTAGTATTGCTCCATCTCTGAAGGAAGACATGGCTCCATCTCTGAAGGAAGACATGGTTGCTTGGGAGCAATGTGGGAAGAAACCCATTTGTTTTGAAATACCCTTTAATTATTACCCTTAAAAATCTGCTTATCTTGACTTTATCTAGAATATCAGCAGGAATGCCTTGAAACTAGACATACTTACCTTGTCCTACACTGCCCACCCCTACCCTTGCTCTGTTCCTACAAGCCTGGGCAGTTTGTTGACCTTGGTAAGGTCAAGTGACCATGAGCGACACTCCTGAGCTTGCTAGGGTTTGGAACAGCAGACCCCAGTTCCCCAGCTTCCTCCACTAGGTTCCTACTTCCAGTCACTCTGACTAGTAAAGCAAGTGGATAGAGGGACCAGTAGCCTGCCTGCCGTGTGCTCAGCGACTGAGAGAATCCCTGCCGCTCGACTTCTTTGGGTACCATGGTTCTCACCATGCATGGGGGGCATAAGAAGCTGTATCAGTTAGGCTAGCTCAGAATAAGAGAGTTAAGTGTCAGTGTACACACACACACACACACACACACACACACACACACACACGAATCTCATTAGTTTCAGAAGAATCTATATCTCCCCCTTATCTAACTGTAGTGACCCTAAGCTATGTCTCCCCCTTATGTAACTGTAGTGACCCTAAGGTATGTTTCCATCTTATCTAACTGTAGAGAGCCTAAGCTATGTCTCCATCTTATCTAACTGTAGTGAGCCTAAGCTATGTCTCCACCTTATCTAGTCGTAGTGAGCCTATTTTCTAAGCTAAACACTGGAAACAAATTATGAAGAGATCAAAAGCAGATGTCTGAAATGATGGTGTCCCTGGATGACACAGTTCTTGGACTAGTACAATATCTGCTAGGCAGGAAAGATTGCAAGCCTCACTATGGCAGGGTTTCTATATGGGTAAGATGGGATCACAGGACAGACAGACAGACAGACGGACGGACACACACACACACACACACACACACACACACACACACACACCCTAGCCTTGGTGGCTGAGGAGTAGCAGAAATTAATTTCTCATGTCCTGGAGGCTGGAGACCTCAGTTCAGGACAGCAGCAGACTCTCTGTGTTGAAGGGTTCCTGTGTCCTCACATGCAGAGGGATGGGGTATCACTTGTACGTTCCTGAAGACACTAATCCCACTATAAAGTTCTACTCTCATGACCGGCCAGTCCCCTTCCAAAGGCCCCACCACTGATGACCTCACTTTAGGCTTAGGGTTCAACACAGGATTGGGGGACTTTTAACCTGGTACGTGTTATAAAAGTGCTATGGTAATGCCTGGGGATTTAATGAATAACAAGTGAAAAGGTGGGTGGGATGGAGGTCCTTGAGCTCTGTTCCCCTCACCGTCTTCACCATTCTAAACATGTCCTCACCTCCAGAAAGGAACTGCTCACATTCCCGCATGACGTGCCTGGCTTGTCCACTCAGCAGGCAGCCCCTTGCTCACAGGCAGTGGCACGTATGTTGCTGGATTTACTGTGTTAGGGACATACGCTCCTGGATGACAGAAAGATAGGCACTCCACTACCTACAGAAAGAATCAACCAGCAACTGTACAACTGCACAGCACCTCTGTATGCCCTCACCCACCTTCTGCTGTGACACGGGCATGCCCTGGGCAGCACTGCTGTGCTTCAGACAGAACTAGTCAGACCTAAAGAGTCGACAGGTGCTATCACGGGGGCTTTCTGTGCCTAGCCCATGTATGGCTCAGTCTTCTTTGAAGTTTGGCTTCTCTGAGAGTCTTCTGTGCAGTCCAGCCCTGTTCCTCTCAGAGGGACAGTTTTTTATTGTTTACTCTGACAGAGAGATGCCTTATAATCTGGTCAGTTTTCGGGATTTCCTATTTCAGGGATTTCCCATTTCAGGGACATTCTAGAACTATTTAAAGTTGTTTCCCTTCCTGCTTCCCTGTTGAATGGAATGTTCCAGTCTCAGAGGGGATTCTATACAACAGTTCCTGTCCTTGTCACCTACCCTGAAGATGGGTGTCATTCCTGATCAGTGACTCTGAAGATGAGC
Organism: Microtus ochrogaster; assembly: GCF_000317375.1. Classification (NCBI taxonomy): domain Eukaryota; kingdom Metazoa; phylum Chordata; class Mammalia; order Rodentia; family Cricetidae; genus Microtus; species Microtus ochrogaster. Next base: position 51,125,089 of record NC_022009.1, read on the forward strand.
CCCTGTACTCATTCCTTACCCTGTAGGTGGGTTCTCCATCCGGGTCATGGCTCCACAGAAGGGTCCTTTTGCTGGTCATTGACCTCTGCATGGGTTCTTGAATGGGCACTGACTTGTGAGTCTCTGTCCTGCACTAACTCTGTAAGTGGGTCCTGTCCTGGTCACACTGACCATGTAGATGTCTTCTTGTCCTGAACACTGACCCAGTAGGGCTCCTCTCCAGGTCACTAACCCTGTGTGTGTATGAAAATACAAGTGTGTATTCCTGTGCCTGACTCTGAGTGATGTATATGTGCATTGTATGGGTGTATGTCAGCATGTTTGCTCACACTGCACACGTGTATCCTGCCTCATCTATTGCTCTGAGTAGTGTTTGCATCTCCTGACAAGAGGACAATATCCCTCTTGGGCTCCTTTTTGAACCTTGGTGCATCCTGGCCAGCAAGGGCGTCTTAACCCCAGCATAGGTATGTGACCATGAGTGGTCACTGTTGTTGCTTCTTCTTTTCTTCACTGGCCATTTGAGTGGCCACATTTAGATGTAGATGATGAATGATGGCCTAGTTTTAAAATTCTGCCTGCTGGACTCTCTGCAGGTGGCTGTGCTAGTCCCTGGGACAAGGTTTCCAAGTAAAGTGTATTCTGCTGCTATGTCTTGGTTCTAGATTTGCTCTCTGAATGACCTGGGCTTTATGGATTCCCGCCACACTCTGGGGTAATGTTCAGATGCAGCCACTGGCTCCTCCTGAGCAAGTACATGCTGTGTTTTACTGGGCACAGCCTTTCTCAAGCCTGAATGCGCACTATAGGCCATTACTTTGGACCATGAAAAGAAACAAGTAGGGTCCCTTTCCCCAGCCTTGGTGAATGTCACTTGTGCACGACAAGAATTCTACTTATGTTTTTGCAATATTCTTGACTTTTTCATAATGATAGCAACACAATCTCCATGATACTTTTGTGAAGAGTATAATTGTGACTCTATTCCTGCTTCCTTCCCTTAAGAATCAGATGATTCTTTGTGCATTCCACTTTCCTGAATAGCTGTATAGATAAATTGGATAGGTACATGCACTTGCCACAAGGATTCGGCCAAGTTGCTTCCCCTGCTTTGAAATCCAGAAGCACCAGAAGCTGTGGTATTACTTTCCAAGTGTGTAGGTCTTCCCGAAGAGCTAGGTGGAGGATAGTGATGAGTTATGTGGGGGATAAAACGGGCGAACACATGGGCAAGAGGAGAAACTGAGAAGAAATTGCTATAGAAGAAAGGAACACATTTGATCTTGGAACGATTGACTATCATAATGCAGACACTGAAGAGAGAACTATCTTACACCGTGAGCCTCCTTCAGCCCAGGGACAGGGCTGACCCATCCTTCATACAGAGGCAGGAAGATGCCCCAACCTGATTATTTCTCCAGGCATCTCCATATTAGATAATGTGGGACCATATTCTCCTCAGATGCAAGTGCGGCTTGCGTGTCTCTCTTAGGAGGTCTGTCCACTCAGGCCTGAGACCTTGTACGTAGAGATGGGCCAGCTTGTTTGCTTACTTCCTGGAAGTCTGACTTGATGCTTCTGAGCTGTTCTGTGAGACAGCATGTGGTCACTATCACTGGAAGTGGAAAATTAGCATCAACAGAAACTCTCGATGTCCCCATGTGGGCTTTCTTTGTGAGAGAAGGTTGGAATGGAAGCGGCTGGGGAAGCAAGCCAGTTCTCTGAGCTTAAGCAGAGCTGGAAAATGGGTTTAGTGGTAGAGAGAGCACAACATACATGCCTGTCTGTTCCTGTCTTCTGCTTCTCCTGAGCAAGTCCTTATCCAACAGGACATCTGCCATGAGGCAAAACATTCCAAACCACTGGGCTTTCCAGCTGAAGGAGCGAGGCATTTCCATGACCATCTCTTTCTTTTATGAACAGGGAGAACAGCAGTTAGGCAGTTGCTGATCTCTGAATCCACCTCAATAGGAGGCATCACATCAGATGCAATGGAAGATGAAGAGAAACCAGAGCAATGCTAGGAAAAGCGGCAGCTGGAAGCAATTCTGTGTGTGCATATGTGTGTTTGAGTGAGTGCTGTGCATGTGTGTGAGAACACATATGTGTGAATGCTTGCATATGAATGAATGTGTATGGAATGAGTCTGAGCTTGTATGTGTGTGTGAATGCTGCACTCAGAATTGAGTGAAGCTGCATGCCTGTGTGCATGTATATGCATGTGTGCAGTGGCATGACAGAGGCCATGTACAGTGCCACAAACCAGAAGAGAATGGGAGAAAGAGCATTTGGCTCAGAACTTGGACAGAACCTCAGAGCCCTGCACAGGCCTGTGTGGCCATTTAGGGGACAGTAATGTTAGGAGTATTAGTGACTCTTGCCTTTGGAGGCTGTAGTCTATAGGACCTTGTTACAACAAGTAAATCTGCAAAATAAATCTCTTTTTCTTCCTCTTCAAAATGCCAGGAAAAGTATATATGCCTTCCCTTCAAGTTGAAGAATGTGACCTTTCACCTCTAATTCCTATCTGTAAAGGTATCTCTAAGCAAACTTCTCCCTTGCAGCTACAGCGATGTCAGTGAGCTGGTGGTAGCTCCCGTCCCTCTCTCCCCTTCATCTCCATCCACTCTGACCTGCATACAGTGGGAGTCTGTCTGTTTCTCATGGTGGGCAGGCCCTGCTGGAGTCATCCTCAGCTGAATTCTGGAGTAGCACTCTGATGGCAGGGTCAGTGGTTGTTGTTGCCACTGTCCACAGAAGCCTGGGCCAACTCCCCTGGGACTGTGGGAACTGTGGACTGGGGTTGCAGAGGGACATCATGAAA
>NC_022009.1:51128210-51129827 GCF_000317375.1 Microtus ochrogaster
GTGGAGGGCCGTGTCGGGGGAGGGTGGTGTCGGGGGAGGGTGGTGTGGAGGGAGGGGCAGGTATGTTTTGCATCAGGATGGTACTGGGCAAATGTGCTTCTTCTAATTAAGCTGGTTGCAGTGAAATGGCTTTCTTTAGCTACACTGGAGAAGAGACTGTTGTAAACAAAGGGGAAATCCTCCCTTCCCCCCCCCCCCATGACCAGGGGTCTGCAGATGGCCACCTTGTGTGGCAAGCAACAGCCCCTGAATCAGTCCCTCATGTGAACCAAAGAAGGTGATTACAGTGTGTGACACCCCACCCCAAAAGTGCAGCTCAAAGTGGACAATTTGCTTAAAAAAGACTAATTGAGGTCTAAATTAATTAGGTGTGGACTGAAGATGTGGCAGCAGTCTGTCATTACAGACAAATGGTAGAGAACCAAACAACAGTGCTCAGTGGGACCCTTCTGTCCCTTATTGCATCATCGGGGAGCACAGGAGCACAGCCATTCCTCATGCAGGGAGGGATCTTCTCTCTCTCTCTCTCTCTCTCTCTCTCTCTCTCTCTCTTTTTCAAAGCAGGATTTCTCTGTAGCTTTGGAGCCTGTCCTGGAACTAGCTCTTGTAGACCAGGCTGGCCTCGAACTCACAGAGATCCACTTGCCTCTGCCTCCCGAGTGCTGGGATTAAATGCGTGCACCACCACGGCATGGCCTAGGGAGGGAATCCTTCAATCAATCCTTATGTCCTCTGCGAATTAATGGTCATATTTCCAGGGTATTCTGCACTTCATGTGGACAATCCCCACAGTGACTGCCACTTTGCAGTCCGATGTTAGAAGCAAGTTTCACAGGAGAACGTGACTGGCAAGGGCTGTAAGCGGAGCTCAGTGGTAGAGTGTGCCTAGCAGGCATGAAGACCCTGGGTTCCAGATTCAGGTCTGAAACCACACGTGGATTGAAACTGTGACGCGTACAGGATGATCCGTTAAAGCAGGAAAGCACAGTACCACAGCCCCATCCTTCCCACTTGCATTTCCATGGCTCCCCTTTCTGAGCACCTCGGGGTTTCTGTGTTCTCTGGTGAGCTCTGAGCTGTGCTCTGTCTCACCTCATCACCAAATGGAACCTTGCACAGGGCCCTCCTGACCTTGACAGATGGCATGTCAAGCCCTTTGCCTTTCTATTTCCATAGATGGTGTGTTTGGAAGATGCCAGAAGGTTCCAACAATGGACACATACCAATATGAGGTGTCACCAGGAGTCCTCCTGCACCTGAGGGACACCTTACAGAAGCTCTCCCGTACAGGTAGGCGGAGTGGCCACTTCCTGCCTTGATCTAAGCATGGATAGTGGGAGCTGGGCTTCTGGTGTCCGGGTGAGGCCGGAATGACCTGCTCCAGGGGTGTGTGGACTCAGGTTAGCAGCCCTGACCTGTTATGTGTGTGTGTGTGTGTGTGTGTGTGTGTGTGCGTCTGTGTGCGCGCACACACACAAAGATTACAGAGATCCCAGTGACCCAGAGTAAGGTATGTTGAAGCTACTGTGGCCAAGAGTGGCCTATCACAGTGGTCAGGCCAGTTACTCATGTCACCCTGAGAGTCAGACTTGGTTCAGGGCTTCTACTGTGTTCTTG
>NC_022009.1:51130264-51175081 GCF_000317375.1 Microtus ochrogaster
CTTCCTGGGAGTCACATTTCTCCCCTGGGGGAAGCAAAGTATTCTCTTATTGGTCATACCTGTTCCCTGGATCCTTCCCGAGGCCAGACCAACTACACTGTGAAAGATCTGTGAGATTTGGAGGCATTCTCCTTTTAGAAACTGGCAGGTATGTCTGCTTGCTAGAGGTACTGGGTGTTCTGGCACTTGTCTAGGTTAACTCATGGATAGGTCATTAGACCAGTGGAAACGAAGGAGAGCACCTCTTTCTGTTTTTCCGTGACTCATCTGTCTATGTTCCTTTCTCCACTGACTGCCACAAACTCCCTTAATCCTCAGTGAGAACCTGTTGCCATGGTTGCCTGTGTGGGACAACATCCATCTCCACTGACACCCTGTATCACCTAAGCTTGTCACCGTGCATGCATTAGTTGTCACTTCCTGGTCACTGGAACCCATGTCAGTGTCCCAAAGTGATATCCTAACGGAAAGAAAGTGGTTAGGGTCCATGAGATCAGATAATGAAGAGGCTCTACAGTGAGATGCAGGCCCATGATGCCACACTGATGTCCATGTCATATAGGAGCAGATAGCTCCTACTGATCCTCCCTAGAGGAGAAAAGCTGCCCAACCCGACATCTGCAGTGGATGGCAAGGGGTACTGAGAAACCACACACAGCAGCTGTGCCATTTCACCCTTTACTCCCTAAGATCTGTCTGCCTCTGCACAGGGATATGATGGGAGCCCCATATCTCTTTCAACTTTTGATAATGGTAATTGCTGTAGAAAGGTGGTTTTGCCTTTATTTTTGGAAAAAAGAGGTACCTGCCAAGAAAACCCTTACATGAACATGCATGTGTCTGCTCCAGTCAGCTTCTAGAAGAGTGAACATGAGAAGGGTTTATTTTGCCTTGTGGTTCCAGAAAAGTAGAGTCCTTCATGGTGGGGAAAGCAATTCAACAGCCAGGGAGGCATGGAAGCAGGAGCTGAAAACTCGTATTTTCACCTGCACACAATAAGCAGATGAGGCAGGGGTGTCATACTATAAAACTACAACACCCCCAATGCAGCAATGCAATTTCTTTAGCAAGGCTCCATCTTACAATGGTTCTGTAGCCTCCCCAGACAACACCAGCAACTGGTGACCAAGTGTTCAAATGTGTGAACCTATGGTGAAGATTTCTGTTCAAACCATTGTAACCCTCCCCCATTATTACCACCTGGATTAGAGGGTATAGAGGTGGTACTTGCCTTTCCCTGTTAATACCGTCTGGGTTGGAGGGTACAGAGTGGTACATGCCCTTCCCTGTTACTGCCGTCTGGGTTGGAGGGTATAGAGTGGTACTTGCCCTTCCCTGTTATTACCGTCTGGGTTGGAGGGTATAGAGGTGGTACTTGCCTTTCCCTGTTATTACCGTCTGGGTTGGAGGGTATAGAGTGGTACTTGCCCTTCCCTGTTATTATCGTCTGGGTTGGAGGGTATAGAGTGGTACATGCCCTTCCCTGTTACTGCCGTCTGGGTTGAAGAGTATAGAGGTGGTGCATGCCCCTCACCCATTATTGCTGTCTGGGTTAGAGGGTACAGAGTTGGTACATGCCATTCCCTGTTATTGCTGATAGCTTAAATGTATTTCTCACTAACTCATATCTTAAATTAACCCATCTCATTAATCTGTGTATTGCCATGAGGCTGTGGCTTACCTCCTTAATCTGTGTATCACCATGAGGCTGTGGTTTACTGGGTAAAAGTTCTGTCCTGAATGTCTGTCTCCAGTGGGGCTACATGGCATCTTTTGACTCTGCCTTCTTTCTCCCAACATTCAGTTTAGTTTTCTCCACCAAGCTCTACTCTACCCTATCACAGGCCAAGCCAGCTTCTTCATTCATTAACCAATAAAATCAACACATAGATGGAAGGACCTCCTACATTAGATAGGACTGAGTTTTTCTTCAGAGTGGTAATTACTGCTTGCTGTTGTTGTTCAATGAAATGTTTAAACTTACCCTTCATGTGCCTCTATGTAAAAACATGTTTTTGCCATGTGCGGCTTCTCCTTGTGATTGTACACAACTTGAACTCACAAGAACTTTCTCATTGATTTTTCTTAACCCTCAGAGTATAAAGTGTCTGATGCTATGCATAAAGTTGGTCGTTGTATAAAATTTAGTCTACCTCATTTATTGGCTGCATTCTCCCAGGTCCCATTGCCTCTAGAGCTGTGACAGAATTGGAGACTATTCACCCAGTCCAAAGCCCTTACAGTTGCTCAGTGCAGACAGTGGAGAGGGAGTGTTCCCGGGGACCACTAGACCAGGGAACTTGCCACAAATACAGTTGGGAAGTGACCCTGTTCTTCCTAGATAGTAAGACTATTTTGAAAAGCCCAATATGTTCTGGTTATAGGATAACCATTATAGGAGAAATCAAAATGGGTCTGAGATGAAGTTTTGTTCCTGTTGTCTAGCCTTCCTAGTGCTGGATGATGCTCTACAGTCTGCTGGAGAGAATTGTCACTAATGGTCCTGTCTATTTATGGATATGGTGGGTCAATACTATCTGCATGCCTTTATGTGCTGTCTGGTGCAATAGTGCCGTTTCTAATAGGGTTCATCCCACTGCTTTCTGAATGGATTGCTCTCTATGGCCCACTCCATAGGAGTTCAATTCTACAAGCCAAGGCCGCATCTCATGGCTGATGAGGTCACAGACACGGAAGAGACCACTGTTGCTGTTAAGTGGATGTGATATAACTGTCAAATTGCATTAGAAACAATTTTTATGCCCATAGTTTATTGATACTGTCATGTCCAGTCAGGAGGGCTCCTTTGTTCAGTGTGTGGTGGTTACAGGGAGGCTCATGACTAATAGTCACTGTTCTTGTGGCATGATGGACTATTGTCTTCCATGGGTTACCGTGCTATAGCAACAGTGAGTCTCAGACTCACTGATTGGAAAAGAATAGGCTCCCATAGCTTGAATTAGAAGCCTGTGAAGGGACCTGAATGAGGCTGAGGACATTGAAACCTAAGATCTCACCTGAGGAAGGAGTCTTTCCACCCTTAGCAGAAGGTACAACTTCACTTCTAGTCCCTGCAGCGTTGCCTTCTCCAGCATTGCTTGTGGGACTTAATCATGCACTGTTGAACAGGCAGTTACCTTCCTTAAAAGAAATGCCAGGCAAGATAACACTGATACCCCTCAGTGCCCACCCAAGTTGTCTCTAGTCTTATAACCAGATTTAAGGCTAAGGTATTAAATGTGAAGGTACTTTTTTAAAGTCTTAGTTAAACTGTGATGTTGGAAGACTTGCCCTTCACTAATTCTCTAATGTAATGTAGTGAGAGGGGTGCCAGCATATTTGAAAAGTTTCATCAGTTCTCTGTTCCTTGTGTTAGATCTTAGGGCAGTGGTTCTCAACCTGTGGGTCATGACCCCTTTGGGACTGAATATCAGATATCCTGCATATCAGACCTTTACATTATGATTTGTAATAGTAGCAAAATTGCAGGTATGAAGTAGCAAGAAAATAATTTTCTGACTGTGGGTCACTGCAACACAAGGAACTGTATTAAAGGGTCACAGTGTTAGGAAGGTAGAGAACCACTGTCTTAGGGTTGGAGGTGTTGTTGTTTAACTGGCTGGATTAAATGCACTGGTTTAATTGGGCTCTTGAGTAGCAGAGCACAGGTGGCAGCACGAACAAAGCAATGTCTACAATAGCCTAACTTGTAGTAACTTTTATGATGGCATGATCTGTGTATGAACCTTTGGGACTAGCTAATCAATTATGGTGTTTCCAGGAATAAAATAGATAGAAGGTCTAATATAGTTTTGTTCAATATATATAAGCAGAAAAATTCTTGACAAACAAAGAAAGGTTATTTATAGTGAGACATATTAATAGGGGATTTTGGCCTATAAGCCAGTTTCCAGACCTGAGCCAGATTTTAGACCCATGCACCTTAAATAAAATGACCAGGTCACCCTATGAAAGAAGTTGCTAAAATATCTAAGACTTACTGTTAGCCTTTCTCCTATCCTTTCTCAGAGGGATCTATGGTCTTTTACAAGGTCTACTGTGTACTAGGGAAAAGGAAACAAGACTCCAGAGTCTATTTGGAACTCACTCAAAACTGACCCAGATTCTGGAAGACTCTAAAAACATTGTGGCTTTTTAATTAAAGTAGGGGCTATAGAGAACAGATGATTAATTGAGTTTTGACTAAAGTTTGACTCACAGTGGGAGCAATGGATCCCTGAACTCATCCTGTGGTTATTTCTTTAGTTTCAGAATATATTATTGGAAAAAATAAACTCAGAAAGCAGAATTTCCACATTGGTTCCCTGACACATGGAATAAGGAATATTATGGTTCTAAAATTCAAATTTGAAGGACTGTCCTGCTTTTTATTGACAAAGTTCACCAGTCACTTTCCTCTGTGTCCTGCAGAACATCTGGCAGGCTCTTCTGAGAAGCAGGAATCTCTAAGGACTGTCCTGCCTTGTCTTGGCAAAATTCAACAGTCTTTTTTCCGTGTCTGGCTTGTTCAGTCTGTCTGTACAGCATACTGTCAGCTGTCAAGGGAAAACAGTCTTGCCAAAATGGCTAATCTTGTCACACCGAAAGCAAACTCCATACGGGGATTCTGCAATGCCCATCATCTTATTGTGAAGTAAATTGGTGCTGCCAGTAGAATATGTGTCTTATTGTCATGAAAAACCCTATATTATTAAACATCTTAAATATCATATTTATAAGTCTTTGAAGTGTTTGGAATTCATCTATTTAAAATATACCTATTTAACCTTGAAAACATAACTAATGTGACTACAAGTTTGATTATTATAGATTAACTGTTAAACTCATTTCATTTTACATTGCATTTTAAATGTACATAAGTACAATACCCCAAACAAGAGTAGAAGCATATATACAATAAAACAAAAATAATTTAAAATTTGTATCAATATACCAAAATCCATGCCAATCCCAGAATATCTGAGATTTATAGCTGTCTATTTAGCCTATACTCCTATATTCCCCTAAATGATAAGTTCACAACCCACCAAATAACCAAAGTCTACCTAACCCAATTCTTGGGAATATGGGTATCATCTTCTCTAGACTGCTTCTTGTAGTCTGTGGATGAAGGCATCTTTAGGGAGTCCCTGAGAAAATTGAGATACTGGCCAAGTCCTGAAACAGCCAGCTATAACCCTTGTTGATATATATCACCTGTCAAGATTCAGGAGGTCTTTCCCAATCAAACCTGATCCATATCAACCCGGAAGGAATCCACAGCCCTTGTTTCCTATGAAAACAAACAAAACCTTTTCTTAAAGTTAAGGCATTATTAAAACATCTGTGCTGGTTTAATTCATCAGTCTCTCTTTCAATCCCATGTGTTTTGCTTATCATCAATCAAAATAAAAATTTTCAAAGTCAATGCAACAACATACAGAATCCAGATTCCCTGCCTATTTCCCATCTCTACGTGACTTATCTTTTTTTATTACTTTACTTGTGTCTTTAAAGACTATTATTTTTAAACTATTCATTTTTTTCTATGACTGTCTATACCCATTTTCTTTTAATTCTTAAGCCTATGTCATTGTTAAACATTTTGCAGTATACTTTACAGCTTTACCTCAAGGTTGTATTAATTTTGCAGTTCTGTGTTATAGCTTAGTTCAAAGGTGAAAGCCCCTTGAGCCACACAGGTAGCTATGCACCTCCCCTAAGGACCTCTAACTGCTAGGTTCCACCCACAGAATACTCTTAGCTGACCTAACTGCTGGACTATGCCCCTACCCTACAGAATAAAAAGCCCAACCTCTGGACATGAAATCCCACCAATCTCCATCTGAGCTGTAATGCTTACATTTGGTGTTGTGGCTCGGATAAGCTGTCTTAGTGCCTGCGTTTCCCCTCTTGGTCTAAGCTGCACTGGGACCCTATCCCTCATCTCCAGTTCATCTGCAACAGACTCAGCCTTCTGGCTTGCCAATCACTCAGCACCCTATCACCAGCACCATCTAGGTATGTTTCTCCTTTGGTCTGTGTAAATGTTTCCCTGACACTGAGGAAGTGACTTTGAGCATCCTGGTACCCCTCTAGAACTCTTGGAAGTGGAGGTAACCCCAGTTACCATCTTTAATGGTATGTCTGGCCCTCTTCACCTGACCCCAACCCCAATCTTGGAGCTGTAATCCCTCAGTTTCCTTAGGCCCAACTGGGTTATTGTGCCCTTTCCTGGTCTCTTCTCCTACCTTCCCCCTGGAGTAGGCCCTCATGGCTTTTGTGACACCATTCCTGAACCCTTTCCTGTAGATGAGACCCCCCCCCCAGAGCTTGGTTTCGTTCTTGCCTTCTCACCTTTCTGGAAGCCCTGGTACCATGAGTCTTTTCACCGGCTTAGCTGGGCTAAGCCCTGGACCCCTGTTGAATGTGGTGATAACACCCCTGAATGACTTTGTCCTCACTCAGTCCTCCCTGAGCCATGGGGATGCCCATAACTGTAGGCTGCAGTGACATTTTCCTTTTCTCTCATCCATGGAAATGTGCCTTCCATACCTGCTCATTTCCCCTTGGGATCTTTCATAGAAAATTTCCAACCTCTCCACCTGACACTGATCTGAAGGGCAATAAATGTACTCAATTTTGCAGTAAAATTTGACTTCAATTCCCTTAGACAATCAATCCAAAGGGCCATCAATTTAATGGCTCCTTAGATCCTAATATTTGAGACCTTTACAAATACTGTGAGTGGTTGGGGAAATGGAGATTCCCCACTCCCTATTCTCAGTTACAAGCCCTGTTTGTGTAAATATCCTGTTTGTTATGTTACCATAGATGGATCTGTAAGGTTTGTGAGACCTAGCAGCAGGAAGGGGGAAAGCAAAGGAGTAGGCCAGCTGCAACATGTGCACACCCTGCACACACTCATCTCTGGCTGGTGCTTCTCTCAGCTCCCTCCTGCAGCATCCTTTGTCTAAAGTCAGACTCAAAAATTTCCTCTCTATGACTTCTTTGTTCTCAGCTTACTAAATTCAGTTTTAGAGGGAATCAGGCATCTTTGAGGTATGAATAGCTTTAGACTGTTGTTTCATGTTGTCCCACTTGAATTAAAACCTGGCTCTCGAGTTAGGGTATGGCTTCCTCCTACTATAGACCCAAGCATGCTTATTTAAAGGTTTCTTCTAAAATCTCTGTCCCATATCAGGCTAGCCATCTGCTGTAAGACAGAGAAAGGACAGCAAAACAAAATAAGGGGACAGATTATTCCCAACAGGGACCATTGCTACTTATCTCATACTCTTTTGGTTTTGGTTTAACTCTCTGAAACTTTTGCTAAGATATACATCTCACCTTAAGAGTTGTAAAACCATGTGTAAACTTCCTGTACCTCCCCACACACTGAGACAATGGGGATGATCTTTCGGGAATTCACCAAGACCAGCTAGCCTGGGTCTGAAAAAACATGGGATAAAACTGGACTTACATAGCGGATATTGAGGACTACTGAGAATTCAAGAACAATGGCAATGGGTTTTTGATCCTACTGCACATACCGGCTTTGGGGGAGCCTTCGCAGTTTGGATGCTCAACTTACTAAACCTGGATGGAGGTGGGCGGTCCTTGGACTTCCCACAGGTCAGGGAACCCTGATTGCTCTTCAAGCTGATGAGGGAGAGGGACTTGATCGGGGGAGGGGGAGGGAAATGGGAGGCGGTGGCGGGGAGGAGGCAGAAATCCTTAATAAATAAATAAATTTAAAAAAAATAAATAAAAAAAAACAAAAGAGAAAAAAAAACCTTCCTGTACCTCAAGATTTGTAAGCATATTGGGTCTGATTAAACCCTGTAAAATCTGTAACAAAAAGATTAATTTTAAACTCATAACACCAGTGTTCATAGTTAAAAGTCTATGCATACACAATCTTAAAGGAAACTTGTGACTTGCTGCCACCTTAGCTGCTGTCCCCTCACTGGGATGGAGGTAGCCATGTGGCTGACAGTCTTTTTAGCTTTGGTTGGAAAGGATGGATTTGGCCATGTGACCTCAATCCATTGTGATAAAGGTGACCACGTGACATGAGCCATCCAAGGAAAACAACTCCTCCTAGCCATGAGCCTAAACCAGATGATTCTGCCACTATTTCCATCACACCAGCAGCACAGTCTTTTCTCCTCTCCAGCCTCTCTGGTTTCCCTTTCTCCCTTCTCAGTGACGGGCTGCCCATCTGACCAGGACCCTGAATGAAATTATAATATCCTAGGGGGCATTATTGCTAGGGCTCAGTTTGTAACTTGTCTCCTGCTCAACCATTTTTAAAGAGGTAAATTATGAAAAAAAATCCAAGAGGTCACTCAGGATAGACATGATAGCTCATCTCAATTTCCAGACCACATCCTCACAAAGACTTTCTTACAGTAAACCATTCTGGATCCCGAGACCCCAGATGGAAAACAACTCTCTATGGTCCACTTCTCCCAGTTCCCCTGATGTTAAGGCCAAACTTAACTATCTAGACTAAGGACCCCTGACTTCACAGGTTTCAAGGTTTATGTTGGGGTTAAGCCCCACTAAACCTCTCAGGATTCAGAAGGATTGCTATAGCAGGCAAAAACTGGGTAAAGATAGATGAGGGTAAATAAAATAAATTAGCTCGCATAAGTCTTTTTAATCATGTCTCATTTCTTCTCCTATGCTCTTTCCAGTGCTCTCTGGGTGTTTTCCTCTTAGTGTTCTTCCTCGCTGTTCTTCTTTCACTGTTCTACCCATCCCACAAGGTTTCCAGTTTTTATACCCACAGACATAGCTAACAAGCATGCATTTTTTAGAGCTAGCAGGATAGGCAGAAGACTGACAAGGTAGGCACCTTTGGTTTCAAAGGGGGAGGCATGGCTGTCAAGCTCCCCAGCAGATACTGGGAGGATTAAAAAGGATCAATACAAAATTCTAAGAAGATTTTATGCACTAACTACATTTCTTAAGTGCAATTACATAAGCTAGAAGTTTGTGATTAATAACTGTAGAAAAATGCAGCCATGCGGTTGCACTTTCTGAGCACCTCCACTTCTTCCAGTGGCTGGGAACACAGCATTGTGGTAACTGTAGCAACCTGCTGCCTTGGGAGGAAGACAAAAGCGCTTCATCTGCAGCAGCATCTTACTAGTTGAGTTAAAGGGAATTTCTTTGGACACTTTGCTTCCAGCTCCAGTGAGGTCTGCCAGAACCCAAGTAAGAAGGAATTTCTTTCTCTGGGGCTGGTTTAGTGACCCAAACCTTTTTCTTGTACCTCTAGGAGTAAAGGCATAAACAGTTAATCTCCTGGGCTATGATCTTATGTCAATTGAAACTAATGTGAAGGGTAAGTACAGAATATTTATAGCTTTTTAGGTTAGAGCAAAGGCCAGTAGGTTACACCTTCCTGAGTCTGTTGCTAGAGAATCCAGGGCTATCCAGACCTGTGGATCAGTAAGAGCAGACATACTGTCCTCTGTTCAGTGCCTCCTGCTTAGGGCTGCTTTCTTGTCAATCAGTCCCATCTATAAGGATAACTGTGGGGGACTGGCTTTATGTAGATTTGACTATAAGAACAAAGGTTTGGCTGAGTGAATACTCTTACACCAGGGCTCCATGGTGTGGGACAAGTCATCCAGTTGCTGGTCAGCAAAAGTTAGGTTTAAAGAATGAATCAAACCATTTCTTACATCTTTGGAGATCCATCTGGAGTTGTCAGATCTTTTCTTTTACTCTACCTGACTGGTTGACATAGAAGCAACCTTCCTCCTTGAGGAAGAGACAAAGGCCACTTCTCTCTGCTGTTACTGCATCTAATCCTCTCCTATTGTGCAGCACTTATAGTGGCCCAGTGAATCTAATTGTCCCTGGAGTTAAAGGATGGTCTGAGCCACTCTAAGGAGATGCTGGATGAACTGAAAGAAAAACTAATGGTAAATATCTAGTCAGTCCCGAGTTTCAGCACCAAAAAGTAAGTGTTACAGCTCTGATAGAAAGCTATCCTGGCAGTTGGAGCCCAGTGAATACCTACAGCTCGGAAGAGAAAGGTATCCAACCTAAATAGATCTACTCCATTCCCAAGAAACTCTATATCCTGTTCAGTTTGCTGCTGCTTCTCACCCAAGAAGAGGCAGCCTCCTCCTGTTTTCCCCCTCCCAACAATCATCTCTCCTGTGATGTTTGTTATATGGTGTGACTCTGTGGTAGTCCTTGGTTCCTGGCTGCCAGAATACCTTTCCATCTGAGCTGTAATTCTTACAGAAGGGATGTTGATCTGTCTCTTCCACAAATATTACACTGGTCTACACTGACATTATGCCGATTGGACTAAGTTTGCAGAAGATAGCAACCACTTTGAACTTGTTGATAACACATATGTGCATCAAAAGATGGGAGATACAGAGCAGCAAATCCCAAAGAAGGGAAAAACACAAAATATCATCACCAACAGTGAAAACTAAAATAACAGGAGCTAGCAATCACTGGTCATTAATATCCCTCAATACAAAGGATCAATAAGACAAAGAGTTGGTTCTTCTAGAAAAATTCAACAAAATAGACAAACTTTTATTAAAAGTAACCAAAAGGCAGAGAGAGAATAACCAAATTAACAAAATCAGAAATGCAAAAGGGGACATAACAACAGACATGGAGGAAATCAGAGAATCATCAGGTCATATTTTGAAACCCTGTACTCCATAAAATTGAAAAACTTAAAGGAAACGGACAACTTTCTGGATAAATATCACTTACCAAAATTAAATCAACACCAGATAAGCAAATTAAATAGACCTATAACTGCTAAAGAAATAGAAACAGTCATCAAAAGTCTCCCAACCAAAAAAAGCCCAGGACCAGATGGTTTCAGTTCAGAATTCTACAAGATTTTCAAAGAACTAATACCAATACTCCTCAAATTATTCCACACCATAGAAACAGAAGGAACATTGCCAAACTTTTTTTATGAGGCTACAATTACCCTGGATACTCAAACCACAGAAAGATATTACTAAGAAAGAAAATTACAGATCAATCTCACTTATGAACATTGATGCAAAAATACTCAATAAAATACTGGCAATTCAAATCCAAGAACACATCAGAAAAATCACCCACCCTGATCAAGTCAGCTTCATCCTAGAGATGCAGGGATGGTTCAACATAAGAAAATCCGTCAATGTAATCCACCACTGAAACAAACTGAAAAATAAAAACCACATGATCATCTCATTACATGTTGAAAAACCTTCAATAAAATATAACATTCCTTCATGATAAAGGTCTTGGAGAGAGCAGGGATACAAGAAACATACCTAAACATAATAAAGACAATATACAGCAAGCCAACAGCCAACATCAAACTAAATGGAGAGAAACTCCTAGCGATCCCACTGAAATCAGGAACAAGACAAGGTTGTCCACACTCTCCATATCTATTCAATATAGTTCTTGAGGTCTTAGCTAGAGCAATAAGACAACAAAAGGAGCTCAAATCAGAAAAGAAGAAGTCAAACTCTTACTATTTGCTGGTGATATGATAGTTTACATAAGCGACCCCAAAAATTCTACCAAGGAATTTCTACAACTCATAAACATGTTCGATAATATAGCAGGATAAAAGATTAACTAAAAAGGTCAGTAGTCCTCCTGTATACAGATGATAAATGGGCTGAGAAATAAATCAGAGAAACATTACTCTTTACAATAGCCACAAATAGCATAAAATATCTTGGAGTAACTCTAACCAAATAAGTGGAAGACTTTTATGACAAGAACTTTAAATCTTTGAAGAAAGAACTTGAAGAAGACACCAGAAAATGGAAAGATCTCCAATGTTCTTGGGTAGATAGAATTAACATAGTAAAAATGGCAATCTTACCAAGAGCAATCTACAGATTCAATGCAATGCTCAGTAAAATTCTAGCAAAATTCTTCACAGACCTCAAAAAACAGTACTCATATGGAAAAAAAATCCAGGATAGCCAAAACAGTCCTGTACAATAAAGGACCTTTTCGAGGCATCACAATCCCTGACTTCAAGCTCTACTGCAGAGCTGCAGTATTGAAAACAACTTGGTATTGGCATAAAAATAGACAGAAGAACCAATGGAACCAAATCAAAGACCCAAATATTAATCCACACACCTACCAACATCTGATGTTTGACAAAGAAGCCAAAAGTATGAAATGGAAAAAAAAATCATATTCAACAAATGGTGCTGATATAACTGGATATCCACATGTAGAAGATTGAAAATAGATCCACATCTCTCACCATGCACAAAACTCAAGTTTTAATTGGTCAAAGACCTCAACATAAAGCCAACCACACTGAACCTCACAGAAGAGTAAATGGGAAGTAAACTTGAGTGTATTTGCACAGGAGACCACTTCCTAAATATAACCCTGTTAGCACATACACTGAGAGAAACAATTAATAAATGGGACCTCCTGAAACTGAAAAGCTTCTGTAAAGCAAAGGACACAGTAAATAAGACAAAACGGCAGCCTACTGAATGGGAAAAGATCTTCACTAACCCCACATCAGACAGAGGTCTGATCTTCAAAATATATAAAGAACTCATAAAATTGGTTATCAACAAACCAATTAATACAATATAAAAATGGGGTACAGACCTAGACAGAGAGCTCTCAACAGAAGAATCTAAAATGACTGAAAGACACCTAAGGAAATGCTCAATATCCTTAGTTATCAGAAAAATGCAAATCAAAACAACTCTGAGATTCCATCTTACCCCTGTAAGAATGGCCAAGATCAAAAACACTGATGACAACTTATGTTGGAAAGGATATGGGGTAAAGGAAACACTCCTGAATTGCTGGTGGGAGTATAAACTGGTACAGCACATTTGGATATCAGTATGGTGATTTTTCAGAAAATTTGGAAACAACCTACCTCAAGACCCAGCACTATCACTTTTGGGTATAAACCCAAAGAATGTTCAATCATACCACAAGGACATGTGCTCAACTATATAAATAGAAATATTATTCATCATAGCCAGAACCTAGCAACAACCTAAATGCCCCTTATCTGAAGAATGCATAAGGAAAATGTGGTACATTTACACAATGGAGTACTACACAGTAGAAAAAAAAAGACATCTTGAAATTTGCAAGCAAATGGATGGATCTAGAAAACATCATATTAAGTGAGGTAACCCAGACCCAGAAAGACAAATATCATATGTACTAACTCATAAGTGGCTTTTAGATGTAAGGCAAAGAAAACCAGCCTACAATTCACAATCCCAGAGAACCTAGACAACAGTGAGGACCTTAAGAGAGATAGACATGGATCTAAACTACATGGGAAGCAGAAAAAGACAAGATCTCCTGAGTAAATTGGGAGCATGGGGACCATGGGAGAGGGTTGAAGGGGAGGGGAGAGAAAGGGAAGGGTGAAGAGAAAAATGTACAGCTCAATAAAATCAATAAAAAAGATGAGAGATAAACTGAACCCAAGTCCAAGGGCCTTCTACCTCAGTGAAATTTCTAGGCAACCAGTAATGTGGAGTATGCAGTGATTCAATGATTTTCCTTTTAAAGTGAAAGATAAGTTATTGCCCCTAGCTCCTTATACCACCAGGAAGAAGTACATAGTGGGCCTATCTGGAATGTAGGTATCACTAAGAAGTAGACAGATGCAGCATTACAGCCCCTTTATGGAACAACCCTGCAAGACACCGGTGAAGGGAAATCAACACATTGGAGGTCTGCCACAGAGCTCCAGGCAGTACACATGGTCATACACTTTGCTTGGCAGAAAAACTGTTCACATGTGTCATTGTTCACTGATTCATGGGCTGTAGCAAATGAATAAGTGAATTGACTAGATGGACAGGGACTTGGAAAGAGCATGATTGGAAAATTGGTGAGGAAGATACCTGGCGAAGAAGTATGTGGCTAGATGTTTTTGTGAAATTATCTCATATAAATGCTCAACAAAATGTGAGTTTAGAAGAGGGGAATTTTAATAATCAAGTAGGTAGGATGACCTATTCTGTGATAGCCTCTTTATCCAGCTATCCTTGCCATTTTTCACTGGGTTCATGAATAAAGTGGTCATGGTGGCAGAGGTAGAGGTTATTCATCAGTTAAACAACATGGACTTCCCCTCACAGGGGCTGGGTGGTTACAACTCCTGTTGAGTAGCAGATATGCCAGCAGCAAAGACAAACAGTGAGTCTCCAATAAGCACCATTTACTATGGTGACCAGAAAGTGACCTGGTCCACTGTCCTGGACCAATTCCTTTATGAAAAGATCAGTGCTTTGTCCTTGTTGGAATAGATGCTTATTATGGTTATTTATTTGCCTTTCCTGAATGTAATGCTTCTGTCAAAGCTACCATCCTGGACTTACAGAATTCCTTATGCACCATCATGATATTCCACACAGTATTGCTTCAGACTAAGGAACTCCCTTCACAGCCAGCAAAATGGGCAGTAGCTATACTCATGGAATCTATTGGTCCTCCTATGTTTCCCACCATCCCAAAGTGCTTGATTTGCTAGAGCAGTGGGATGTTCCTTTGAAGACAAAGTTACTGCCCCAATTAGGTGGCAGTAGCCGGGAGGACAGGGCAGAGTTATTATTAAGGGAGTATATGCTTTGAATCAGCATCTAACATATGGCACTATAACTTCTATGTCTATGGTTCATAGATGTAGGAATCAAAGAATAGAAACTGGAATGGTTCCACTCACTAACTCCTAATGGTCCACTAGGAAACTTTTTGCTTTCTGTTACCATGACTCTAAGTTCTGCTGGCCAGAAGTTTTGGCTCTAGGCAGGGAAATGCTCATGCCAGGAGACACAATAAACATACTTCCAGTAAACATTCCTTCCTCCTGGTGACTCTGGACTTCTGATGCCCTTGAGCCAACAGGATGAGAAAGGAATACCAATGTTAAGGGGGTGATTGATCTAGACAACCAAAGGGAGGTTGGATTGCTTCTCCATAGTGGGGAAGATTGTATCTGGAGCGTAAGATTTCTTTGGGGTGTCGTTTTGTTATTCTGTCTTATGATTAAAGTCAATGGAAAACTCCAACAACTCAGTCCAGACAGGGTGACAAAGGTTCTAGACCCTTTGAGGATGAAGGTATGGGTCACTCCTCCAGTAAAAAAGGTTTGCTGAGGTGCTTGATGCGGGTGGAGGAAATCTGTGGAGAGTTAGGGAGCCTTCAGTGAATGTGCAAGGATCAGCTGACATTCTGAGTGTATTGTGTTGTGAGCATGAGCACTGTCATCTTAGGGACCCCAGTGCTTCAGACCCACAGTGTGGCAAAGTCTTTCCTAGGTGAAGCTCAGGTGTATGGCAAAGCCTTCCTCTGGTTCAAGTTTGAGTGTTTATAACCATCAAGCTCAGCTTCCACCTCCAGATAATGGCAACCCGAGACTACTGCCCTGCAGAGAGACCTCCTACCAAGATTACCTAAGCCTGTATCTTTGTTTAGTTGTGTATCATAAAACCCAGATCCCTATTCAGCTGTAGATAATAAACCTGCATCCTAAAGATTTATCTGTATAAAACAAACATGCTGAAGTTTGGGTTGGCAGTTGGTGCCCTCCATCAGAGCCAGTACAATCCACCTGATCCCGGCTTTGCACATCTCTGTGTCTTCTCTTTTTTTATTCCCTCATTGCCCAGTTTGGTCAGTTCCCGAAGCCATCAGAGTGCAGCAGAAATCCGGAAAGGGTAGTAGAGAAAGGTAGTTATAAATAGCAGCTCAGGCCATGTGACCAATGACAGAGTCAAAGATTGTAATCGACACAAATGTTTCTGTCCTGTTGTTAAGAACGTTCATGTATATGTACACATACATTAAACTGATATTTGCATTTCCTTTCCTCTGCTTAACATTGGTTGAGATAATACCAGTAGTTAAGTTGTAAATCTATACCACCATTTAAAAATGATGAGGCATCAAAAGATTAAGCATTCCTCAAGAGACATCGGTACCTTTTATAGCATGTATGAAGCATTTGCAGTTGTATGTGGGATAGGTATATCATGTTCAGTAGAATTAAGACCTGGTTATTGTATTCATTTGGAAATTGAGCATGACATAAGGAGGTGTGATTGTGTGCTAAACTGACAAGCTGGACCTGTTATCACTAATTTTAGTTGTCAAGTTGATTACATCTAAGGTCAGTTAAATCCCAGTCTCTGTGAGGCATTTTCCTAATTGGATTATTTGAGGCCCACTCTAAGAGTGGGCAACAACTTCTGGTGACATCACACATAAAAGGACACGGAAGAAGGGAGTACTTACTTTTTGCTTGATTTCCCTCACTCTCACTAGCAAGTTCGTCTATCCTGTTGCTGAGGCATTCATTCGACAACTTCTTTGGAATTCTAACTTAGACTGAAGAGCAGCAAGTCCCAGGAATCCTCTGGAACAACTGAGAGATTTGGACTGCTGAGACATCCAGCCTCACAGGCAAAACTAATACCGAGTCTTGGCATTTCCATTGGAAGGCAGGCATTGTCGAAGCACCCGAGCCACAGCCTGTAAGCCACTGCTAGTGTATGTCTGCACTTACGCTCGTGGCAGGGAAGGCGTAGATGTAGACATCAGAGTAGGATGGCAATGGAGAAGAGACCAGTGAGAAGACTGAGTGTGAGCACTGGACTGCGTTCCACCTCCCAGGGTTGCTCGTCTCTTGAGAAGAGAAAGCGCATCCCTTTGAGAGTGAACAGATGGGCCTTCCTAAGCTGTTAACTTTTGCACAATAGAGTGAGCCTGCCTTTTTTCAAATGGAACTCCGCTCTTGAGACCTTTCCTTGATATGCATTTTTTCAGACTGAGTACATGTGGGTTTTGCTCTGGTTCCTCCTGGATACGAAGGGAGCCATCATGGTCTCTTTGACCAGGCTACTGCTTCCTGCCATGACTGGCAGCATGTGCAAGCTGAATGCTCATGGGAGCCCAGCTTATGACAAGCTGTGAGTCAGAAGACAAAGGGGACGAGGAAGAGGGGCCAGGAAAGATGACTCTGACCTGGTCCAAGCTGCAATTCCACCTCCTTACACTTTTTTTCATTCTTGAAGTTCTGCCTAGCATCTTGTGTCCTGTGTCCTGCATGTCACCTGTGGTTTTTTTTTTTCTGACAGCATCTCCTGTCATGCAGGTACACTTAAAGCTAACGTCAGAGAAGAATTTGAGGAGTACAGGTGAATATGTGGGGATATGTGGGAAACATGGTTGTTCTAACAACCAGAAGGGACCCCTGATTGGCAGTAAAAGGCAGGCCAATACTAGAGAGATGAGAAATGGGGTATCATGGGAAAGACCCTGGGAGAACCTGAACTGACTTTGTGGGAACCCCTGCTGTGATGCTTTTCTCAAGACAGTGCTTTTCCAGTAAGCAGTGGGGACAGTCTTGAGGAGGAGCCTTCAGGTCACTGTGGTTCCTCCATGTGTCTCAGTTCCAACCCTTTCCTGGGTCCCAGACTGTAGGCTGCAGAGACACCACATGCTGCTAGCGTTTGTGAGAGCGGCAACAGGACTGGGCGGGGATGTGCAGGGAACTGAAGTCCAGGCATGCTGATGCAACTCTAGAAAGCGAGGAGGGTCAGTCTGATTTTGTTTTGGATGACTTTGTCTCTATGGTCTTTAGGAGCAACATGGCTGCACTTGGCACCCACCCCCATCCCTAAGCAGCTGCCATGTGTGCACACTCCAAACACCTGTCATGTGGGTACCATGTGTACATGCTTGCACATGCACACTCATGCTCACACACATATAAAACATACAGCACTATGCATAGGCATGTGTATGCAGGTGCCCCATACATATTGCACACTTTTTCACATTACAAGTATATACATGGTATTGCACGTGGATATATGCCTATAAAGAGATATGGCACATATACACACAGGTATATCCCATTCAGTGCACAGCATGGTACGTACATATGTGCATGCCGGAAGCACAGTGTAACCTCTTCCTGCCTTATCCTTCCTGCAGTACCCTGTCGTCTGCCTAGTTGGTTTTACCTGGTCTTGCATCGCTCTCTCATCCTAGGCCTTTAGGGTTTTAGATCTGACTGTGCAGGCTCCACTAGGACCAGGGTGCTGGGTGTACTGCATGCTGGGGGAGGAATTCCATAGCGAGGGGGGTCCTGAGCTGGGTTAGCCTACCATAAGGATAGATAGTTCTGGGGTTAGGGAGTCAGAATCCAAGGACTGTCTACCTTTGAGACTGTGTCCCTCTGCCACTGGTGGGATGCTCCTCTCTGTCCCAGCTACTTCTTGGAGATGCATTAGCTTCTGGCAGTGTATGCAACTGCTTCCTGGAGTTTTCCACACAAAGAAGGAAAGGCAAATGGGATTTAACTGTACAACCTATTTTTACACACACACACACACACACACACACACACACACACACACACACACACACCCCAAGGAAGAAAACATGTTCACTTTGTTTTAACATTCTTGTCTATATGGGGCACACACACTGCTCTCTTACATTAAAAATTTAAAAACTACATCTCGCTTTTGACAAGCTATTAAAATTTGAAATTTATATGTCACTTGTTGGCGAGTAATTTTCTGTCATGAAAACAGCTGGTTATTTGCTGGCAGGGCTCTTCCCACTTACTGAGCTGGATGTCAAAAGCAAAGAGTGGAAAGAGAAAATTTATAAAGAAAATGTAGTGTGGTGTCATAATTCCTTGAAAGAAAATGAAAATAACTGTAAACAAAATGGAACGGAGCACACACACAGCATGGGCCCCAGCAAAGCTGCCTGCGGCTGCACCCGTGGCTCGATAGAGCCCCTGCCTTCTCCATTGCCCCCTTTCTCTGCCAATGAGCCTGCCCCTGCCTGATTTCCTTGTTTGAATTAGTAGTGCTGGTCTCTGTTCTGGGAATTCAGAGGTGTGAACCCTCTCTGAGTCCTGCCACCCCACAATCCAGGTTGACTCTTGACGGGGACTGTGGGGCTGGGTCTAGATGAAGTTGGTTGTGTGTCAGTGGTACACTCACTGTGAGAACATCACAGTCTTCTTGGTTTCAGTTTCTGGGCAGCAAGGCTTTCCCACAAACCAGATGGAATGTGCTGACGCCAGACCAGGAACACTAGCTGGCTGGTAGTCAGGAGTCCCGGTGCTCAGGAGTCACACCCAGGGAGGTGAGAACGTTCTAAGAAGGACCTGCTGTACACTCAGCAGGGTCTCCAGCCAGAAGCAGAGCACTGACTCATTTCCTACGTGCTTGGGGGATTAAAGTGGGCGGTGCCATTTTCGAATCCTCAGAAGGGCCAGTGCCCCCTGCGGACTAGAGCTCCCACTGGGGAGCGTTTAGGCTAGGCTTCAGGAAACTCCAGTAAGCTCTTAAGTCATGGAGCTCCAGCTCACCTTGGGAGTTACTCTGTTGTAGCGGAGAACTGAAGATCCAGAACCTTCTACAGAGGCCGTGGGAGCGGAAATACTGGATTTGAACAGGAACATTGTTTAAATGAGAAACTATATTTGATTGTTTTTTTTTAACAACCAAGCACAAATTTGTGCAAGCAAATAAAGAAAATTGAAGTTGTTCTTGTACTGTGTGGTGTGGGGGGGGGGGAGCTGGAGAGATGACTTCGTATCATTATCGGTATGAGGGCGTTGGCTCAGAGAACAGCTAGAATAAAGAAGTGGACATGGTTTTTGGGTTTCCATACAATTTCTCTCTTGACTTGCCAGGTTTCTAACTGATACTTGGAATAAGGAAATGTTGAATTTTGTTTGATAACAATGAATATTCCCATTTTCTTTATATCATATAATTTGAACATAGAATGTTTAATTCAGACTCAGAATTACAAGAAGTGTATGGTGTCAATTTTATGCTTCAGAAATGTGTGTGTGTTTCATTCTCATAGAAGAAGTGGGGAGGCTACAGAAACCGACTTTGCTGGGGACTTTTTTTTTTTTATTTTGCAGATGGGGTCTTACTGTTAGCCCTAGCTGACCTTAAACTTTGTATGTAAATCAGGATGGCCTTAAACTCACGGCCTTCCCTCCTTTGCATCCATAATGCTGAGTTTACAGGTGTGTACAACTGAGGTCCCTATAGGCTCACATATTTAATATTTGGTGCCAAGTTGGTAGAACTGTTTGGGAAGGATTT
Source organism: Microtus ochrogaster (assembly GCF_000317375.1). Lineage (NCBI taxonomy): Eukaryota > Metazoa > Chordata > Mammalia > Rodentia > Cricetidae > Microtus > Microtus ochrogaster. The sequence continues at coordinate 51,150,427 of NC_022009.1, forward strand.
AGGTGGTGTGACATTTTTGGAGGAGATGTGTCACTGGGGTGGGGAGGGCAGGCTTTGAGGTTTTAAAAGCCTCACACCACCCCCAGTCTCTGTGTCTCTCTGCCCAGCCATCCCCTTGTGGTTGTGTCTCAAGATGTGAGCTCGCAGCTATGCTTGGGCACTACTCCCACCTGCCTGCATGGTGTCGTGCTCCCCACCATGATGGTCAAGGACTCTGGTCCTCTGAAACTGTAAGCCCCGATAAATGCTTTCTTTTCCAAGTTTCCCTGGCAACTATGATAAGCATCATGCTTCACTTCAGACTCAGCTGTCTGTATCTTACTCGTGACCATTTGTGAGGTGTGTGGGGATATTTGTGTCTTCAGTGGATGAAAGAAGCAGAGGGTGGAAACCACACTAGTGGTTATCTTTGGGTATCTTCAGCCCAGCATGTCAGGTGGGCAGAGGTAGTATGGTATGAGAAAGGCCAGGACCTGGGGAAGCAAGGCTGCTTTTAGGAGTTTTAATTAGGCATCTACACATAACCTAGACATGAGATATCAGGGTCTTGCGTGTGATGTAGTAGCCATTAGGCCAGGGTAGAAATGAGAACCCCATGCCAGGCTGGTGTAGCACAACCTCTCCTGTTGGCCACTTTCTTACCAATGCTACATCATCATGAAAATTGGGCAAATGATCAGCCTGTATCTGCCACTGATATGCCAGTCAGATTGAAAGTGGGAACATGGCACGATGTCCCACACCTGTAGGACATCCGTGTTGGGAAAATTCTGGTATATGGTCAGAAACCCTCCAAGGTTCCCCAAGCAGTCCAAGTTAGCAAGGAACACACCCGGCTTAATGTGGCCGTCACAGGACCACTGTTCCTCTGATAAGCTAGTGCTCAACCGTGTTGCCTAAAGCAATATAGACAGATGGTGTGGTTCATCATCCCTGAGACAGAGATGGTGAGAGCTCCTCTTTCCCGAGTGGCTTCTGAAGTCCTGTTGAGTGATTCCTCCTAAGTCCAACCAGACTGCAGGGGGTTCATCCTTAGAGCGCAAGTCTTGGAGGTTCTGCGTGCACACAGAGCCCATCTGAAAACACTAACGGGGCTGTACTCCATCTGCTTAGCTCTGTCATGTATATGGTGCATTTCTTCATGGAATATTTTAGGATATTAATTGGGTTTTGAAGTCAGATAAGTAACAACCAGGAAGATTTTTACTATTGAGAAAGAAAATGCAAAAAATTAATTGTTCACAGTTCCTAAACAATAGTAGTGTGAATGATTCCGAGACTTGTGCTGTAATGAGTCTTTTAAAAGTCCCTGAAGGATGGAATTCTAGGACTCTGAGATCCCAGAGGGCAAGCTGAAGCACAGGGAAAACACTCAACTCAAATAGTTGAAAAGTAGACTACAGGAGGAACACTCCATGGGCAAGAGGGAAACCAAGGCAACAGAAGCTGGCTCAGAGCTAGAAGCTATGGGGCACTCTGGAAGAGCTAGCCTGCCTGCTCATCAGCTGAACAAGGAAAAGACACACGATGAGAAAAAACACGGTGGCATGAAGAATGAGCCATCACAGCAGAATAACCAGGGTTTCTAGGCGCAAAATCAGAGAACTTCGTCTGTGAGTAGATTAGATGAACATGAAGAGAGATTATTGAATTGAAAGACAGAACTAAAGAAATTCCCAAAAGTGCAACCTTGGAAGATGAAGAAATGGAAAATCTCCAGGAGCAGAGAGAGGAATGCAAAGGCACACGCGAGATGGAGCAAAGCCTGTGGGTAAGGACAAAGACCGCAGAGGAGGCAGAATTTAGGGGACGACTGAACATTTTATACACACCAAAAGGCTATTCAGAGTGAAGTGGGCACACAAGTGCTCACGAACATGTATTGAAAAGTTATCCATGGCCACACAACAGTGCAGCTGCAGAGACCAGAGCCTCAGCAAAGACTCGGAAGAGCTAAAGAGGAGAGAAGAAACACATACACAAGCATAAGAGATTCCCACTTTCCAAAAAGCAACAAAAGCAGAAATGTATGGCCAGTTATTCAAGTACTAGGATAAACACAGACTCAGAACTGAATGTGTGAAAAAACTTTAACTGAAAGGCCAAAATGACAGAGAAGAGAAAGCTTCCCACTAACGGATGTGATTAAAGGAGCTTCTGAAGTGTGTATCTTCAGGAGAACTTATAAAAAGATGCAAAAATACAAGACAGGGAAAATACAGAAAGGACTGAAACCTTGTAACTTGAAGTGTGTATTAGAAGTAGGTCCTATGGAAGAAGACGACATTCATTTGCAGTGTGTGCACTCGGAGCATGAAGCATGCCTACAAGTCATCGAGAATAAAGGTTGCTGAACCTCACTCAAACCAGCAAACTGAAGCCTTATCACTGACTATGATTTACCAGAATGGACATCCCAAATGCTGATCTGCACCCAGAGCCGATTGGGACACCACTGACATAACCGTTTCGACAATAGAATCCAACCGAGCAAATAATAAAAACCTACAATATAACTCTCCCATATAAAATTTTATATTCCAACTTACACTTCTGTGCACAAGGAAGCACACATCTGTGTCTGCACATGAATTATGTGGCTGGAGGGCATGGCATGATTTTCTCAGGAGGGAGAGCTGCGTAGGAGAAGAGTGTTATGTAGGCCCCCTTCCATGGTGTGTTTTAGATGCCAGGCAGTGTTCTTTGGTTCTACAACCTCAGCATGTCACACAGTACAATGAACCCAAGCCCTCTCTATATTTCCTGTCTTGGGTTGGGAAGAATTTTTACTGCTGACCCACATGTCAGGTTTGATTGCCAAACCCACAGGTATTAAGGGCTCTTCAGAGCCTTAGAAGTAAGTCTGGACAATTCATGGGGTTACAGTGTTATTTTATTCTCTTTTATATTCACAAAACAATAAAAAGACCGGCAAAAATTAAGACCCGAGAAAGGGAAATGATGGTGTGTAGAAAACACAAAAATTGACGAAAAGCTGTGTCAAGGATCAAGAATACAAAAATTCTAGTTATTTGAAAAGATCTATAAGACAGCCTCTATTCAATCAGTAACTAGGAAGGCGGAATAAAAATACAATGGTTGATGGCAAACAGGGAACATCACTTCTCCTAAGTTGAGTTTGCAAGACCCAGGAGAATGTTAATGCATGTCTTTGTTCTAAAAATGTGAAGAGGCAATTAAAAAAACTATAATCCAACAAAATGACTCCAAAAGGTCTAGAGAACTTGAATATGACCATAGACATGTAAAAATGCATACGTATCCCTTTAATTCTAACACTCAGCAGACTGCAGCAAGAGGATTGCAAGTTTGGAGATGACCATGACTGCATGGTAGGAAACTCTCTCTTCCAAAAAGTAAATAAAACCCAAACCCCAAACCCAAGCACGGTCTATGTTGTAAGGTATGTGAGAGCAAATTTGTCTAAGCAGTGGAGATCTGACCCTGACTATCCCATAGTCATAGTCTCTTAAGCCTGCACGAGAACATAGCATGACCGGAGTATATGGTGTGACAGCACACATGGTCTAGAGACAATGGGATGGCGTTTGTGGAGTGCTGGATGCAATCAACACCGCAGAACTGTCATCTGGCTAAACATGGACCATTTACTGTTCTTTTGAAATAAACTATTGCAGTTTGGATGTGAATGTTCCCCAAAGGATTGGTCCCCAGCTGGTGGTGTTGAGAGGTGACTGGATCCCAGGGGACCAACTTTGATGTCTATTAGTGAGTCCATAGTCCAGTAGAGCTTTCAAAGTAGAACCTGGTTAGAGGAAGTAGGTTGTGTAGATGGCTTCAAAGGCCCCCAACCCCCATCCCCATTTCTCTCTCTCTCTTTCTGTTTCCTGGCTGCCATGGGTAAACAGGTCTGCTTCACTATGCCCTTTCTGCCATGATGCTCCACCTTACCTCATATCAATAGAGCCAACCAACCAGGCACAGAAGTCTTTGAAATCAAAATAACCCCCCTTCAAACTTGTTGCTTTGGGGGATGTTGGCATAACAACAGAAATCTGACTAACAGAAATCTTCTGATTATATTTGTCTAAGTCCAGATTGGCTTGGGATGTATCCTTGACAGCTCTGAAGGATGCTCCTTAACAGCGAGTCTTTAAATCACAAGAGACCCCAATGAAAAATCCCAAAGACAAGATGTTTTCTCTGTTTCTACAACAGAAAGATGGATCAAGTTCAAAGTACGACGCTGTGACTGAGGGTTGGTGAAACAAAAAGACAATGTTGTGAGCAGAGGGACTTGGCAATGCCATCACCATACTGAGGGAACCTCCTCACCTTCCTACCACTGTTCCGGAAGGTTACTTAGAGCAGCATCCCCCACTCTTGGTTCTGGATCATCTGGATCATCTGGACTTGATTTCTGGGTCACCCCTGTCAGGACAGAAATGCTGACAGGTAGACACTTCTCAATGTGGCTCAGTCTGAAATGAAGAGATCACTGTAGTTACAATAGGAAATACAATGATGTTTTTATAGCTTCTCCTAAGCACTTTGGAGCCCTAGTATCTGAATCCAGTCCCACAGGGAACTGCATTATGAGAGCTCTCAGAGTTCCTGCCGTTATATCTTAGGAAGCAGAATAATGAGGAAGGCACATGCCCTAAGATGCAGACACCTCAGTGTTTATATCAGGGCAGTGCCCTCTGGCTAGTGGAAGATTCTCTCCTGCTGATAAACCACATCGACACCCATCTATCCTTTAGACTTTCTCAGGGTGGTGTGTATGTCTCCTTGAGGAGCACTTCCAGCAATCTTCGAGTGGTGGTATCACAAAACTTGTCTGGTTCAAGATGCTGCCTTAGATGAAAAACATGCTCCAATGAAAACCAAGAGGGTTTGGATTAATAACACAAATCTATTTTGTGGTCCCATGCTCCTCCATGTGCCTCCATTTCCCATGCTGCTTCCTCACAGCTTTAGCACGAATTCCAATCGGTCTTAATAATAACAACCTAGAGTCAGTTAGGAGTGGGGGATGAAAGCTGAAAGATCAGAGAAGCAGAGCCGCAGCCACTAGTTCTGACCTCTACTGAACCTCAGACCGAAAGGGCAATTCTGTCCCTAGGAATCCTCAGACTAAATGCTCTGAGCTCCTGTCTCCTCCCACCTTATAGTCCTCTCTCTGCCCAGCCACACCACTCCTGTCTCCACCTCCCTAGCACGGATTAAAGGCATGTGATCTCAAGTACTGGGACTGTCTGTGTGAGCTCTGTTTCTCTTTTGTACTGGATCAATTTCACATAGTCCAGGGTGACCTTGAACTCACAGAGATTTATCTGCCTCTGTTTCCCAAGTGCTGGGATTAAAGGTGTGTGCTACCACTGCCTGGCTTCTATGGCTCACTAGTGGCTGAGCTCTGCATTTTGATCTCCAGGGAAGCTTTATTTATTAGATCACAGACAAAACCTCACCACACCACAGGAGCGTTCTTCCTTGTCACTTGAGTTCTCACTTCTGTCTGCTTGATGCTCTCTCCACTGGGTCATGTCCTGTGCTATACTTTATGCCCCAGTGACTTGCTCACCAAAAACCAGGTGCATTTTTTTTTGTGCTGCCATTGAGAGATTTCAGATGAGGAGCTGGAAGTCATGAATTTGTTCTTGCAGCAGAGCAGACATGGATAAGATGTTGAACTGGAACTTTACATGAAAAGCTTAGTCAGAAGCAGGAACCAGAAATGGAAACAGTGATGTAATCTCATCACTTGGCAAGCAAAAAAATCATTCCTGTTTCTGTGTATTTGAGAATCACACTTTGGCTTTCATAAGATGTTCTTATATTCATGTAGATTCAAGAAATATTCATCAATTGTATACCATTCTCATGACTAAAACTATATCTTATAGCATCATACTTCAATAGCTTGTATTTTTTTTTCTCGAGTGCTAACTTCAGATTTTGCCTTTTAATTTTGTGGACTTTACCCACTTAAAACTTAAAAGGCTGAAAGCTTGGTTTAGTGTACTATTTAGTGCTAATGGGAAGCCTTGCGAGGAGGCAGTCTCCATCTGCTTTTGAATACTCTGGAGCAGGGACAGCCCTGGTCTAATGGGCTTCATTTCTCACCCCGGAGAATTAGATGCATCAATAGGGGAGGAAATTGAGAGTGATTGCAGGCTGAAAGCCCACCAGATGGCACTGAAAACTCTGGAATTTCTGAAAGAAGCAGACAGGTGGGGAGAACGAGCCATTCACGGGCTGTGTAGAGTTCAATCCTGTCTTAAACTTCTCCGAAGGCTATATAGGTCACGGAGACAATCAGGCTTTTAGTCTTTGAAATAATTCACATTATAGGCTTGTGTATTGCTTGCTTTATCAAATAAAAGCCTTTGGGCTTGTGTGGGCAGATAATTACGCATTGATTTCTGCACCTCTTATTTTGGAAATTGTTTCCCCCTCTTTCTCTCATCTCTGTCCTCGAGTTAAACTTTCCTGTGATTTTGTAGGCTTCTGCTGACATTCTCGGGCTGTATCAGCAAATGGCAGAGCTGTATGAAGAATCACTTTTTATCTGAAGTCAGGAATTGAATTACAGAGTGCAGAGCGTTGGTGCATACAGAAGGTTTCTTTTTAACACTGTGTTCAGCCGCCTCTGAAGATGATTGCAAACCACAAGAGCTGTGGCGCTGTCCAGCATCTGTCTCCTTTAATCCAGGCTTACTTCCTGGCATACAGCTTTGCTTTAGTTAGTCTATGTTCCCGTACAAAGATCAGTTGAATAAATATCTTGTAAAACATTAGAAACCAAACAAGATCTAGTTTTATTCATCAAAATTATAGGGGCCTGTTCCTAGACCTTAGGATAAAAATATTAAAAATGAGATTAACATAAACATACTCTAATGAATGCCATTTAAAAAAGTCTTACTGAGGTATAGATAGGTGCAATTTGGTGCAAATTTAGAGGCACTGTGTGTCAAAAGAAAAATAGCCATACCCATGGGTGGTCCTTGGACTTCCCACAGGTCAGGGAACCCTGATTGCTCTTCGAGCTGATGAGGGAGGGGGACTTGATGGGGGAGGGGGAGGGAAATGGGAGGCGGTGGCTGGGAGGAGGCAGAGATCCTTAATAAATAAATAAATTTTAAAAAGAATCATCAAGTAGAAGGGTTTTAGGAAATCTTAACTCCTATAGAGCAGGATGACTAAAGATGTTCTCAAGATCAGATAGATTAACGCACAGGAAAATACACTTGGGAAATTGTGAAGTTCCACAGCAACGAAAGCAGCTGCATCATAACCACGTGGAATAGAATAATGATGTGCCATTGAAACACTTCTGTATGGTGGGGTTCGTTCTCCAACATCGCCCCTAGTGGAAACATTTAGGGGTACAGGTATCTCTGCACCCAGCCCTCTTCCCCATTTAGAAAGAGTCTACATTTTGCCCCTGAGCTTCTTAAAGAGTCAAATGCCCATTTCCCTGAGTATTTTAAAGATGGATATGCAGTTAGTCAATATTTATGGTGAAGGTCAATAGTAGAATCAGGTTCTCTAGTGTTTATCTCCCACAGTGACATACATTTGAATAACTGTCTGCCATCATAAAGTATGTTTCATAAAACTTTTGTTTAATATTATCGTATGTGTATATGATGTGTTTGTGGATACACATAAACCACGGCATGCATGTGTAGGTCAAAGGATGGGGTACTTTAAGCGAGAATGGCTCCCATAGGCTCATATGTTTGTATACTTAGTCCCCAATTGGCAGACCTGTTTGGGAAGGTTTAGGAGGTGTGGCCTTGTTGGAGGAGTTGTGTTGCTGGGAAAGGCTTTGAGGTTTCAGAATACTCACGCCCTTTCTAGTCTGCCCCTTTCTGCCTCCTCTTTGTGGGTTGACATGAAAGCCCTCAGCTGTTCCTGCTGCCATGCTGTGGCTCTTCTGTCATGCCCTCTAACTCTCTGAGACTATGAACCCAATTAAACACATTCTTCATATGTCGCCTTGGTTATTCCATGTTGTAACAGCAATAGAAAGGCAATTAACAAAGAAATTGGTACCAGGGAGTGGGATATTGCTATGGCAAATCTGACTATGTGTTTTTTGTTTGTCTATTTGTTTTGCTTTTTAGAATATGGCAGACTTTGGGCTTTTGGACTAGAAATATGAATGAATATGAATGCTGTAAGTTGAGTTTAATGGGCCAGTCTAGAAGGAGCTTGGAAGACAGTGCTGCTAAGAGCTGTGGGGCCTGGCTTGAGGGGTTTTGGAGGGAAATAATATTATTAACTAACTGAGAGACCATTCTTGATATATTTTGGCAAAGAGTACAGCTATCTTCTGCCCTTGAACTAAGAGTTTTCCTGAGGCTATATTTAAAAGTAATGGATTAATTTCTGTGCAGAGGAGGTTTCAAGGCAGCCTGGTATTGACTCTATTGTGCAGTTATAGTAATCACTTTATGCAGATCTACAATGAAAAGGAAGAGGCAGAGCAAAAAGAAGTACAAAATGTAGAGTTTGAAGAAAAAAGAGCATGAGGTAATTTGATTTGGGGGCCAAGAAATGTGGGGAAAGGGATAAGGAGATTAAGAAGAGGTCTGATCCAAAATGGAATAAAGGGAGGATACCCTCAGGCAAGACTCCATCTACCCAAACTTTTAACTTGTGCAAGGAAAAGTCTTGAGGAATATTCTGTTCCTAGAAATCAACAGAAACATGATTTGTGGGAGCCAAACTCCATCTCAAGTGGTCAGCTGAAGTTGTCAGAGTTGTCCATATGGTTTTGGCTTTAGAATCACAAAGGCCACATGAGTGAAGGGCTGTGGACTCCTCCACAGCTAAGGAGAGCCACTGAGGCCAGGCCATGTGTGAGGGCATTCAGGGAATGAGTGAGCTATGAAAGTGAAGCCTGGATTGCACTGGAGATGCCAAGGTGTTAGAACTACCAGAGTTGTGGGGTACCTGCCTAGGAGGGCTGCACACAGGGAGTGAAATCCTCCCCAAAGAGAGATGTGTGTTCCAGGCAGTAACGCTGGAAGAGAAGGATTTGTAGAGTTATGTTCCAGGTCCATTTCTATAAATCCAACAAACAGGTCTAGTATAGAGGGTTTGGGTATCAGATCTATGTATTTGCTGACCTGTGTACCAGACAAGCCTACCTGAAGACACTAAGAACATGTTCATATGGGTCATGCCAGATAGCTTACTCCAAATCTCTAGACAGTTTGATTGATGAAAGGCTTTCTCAAATCTAGTTTATAAAAATTGAAATAAGGTTCTACTTTTTCAAATGCATATATGACCATAGAGGATGAAATTAAAAAAAAAGCCAAGGCAAAATATCATCATCAAACACACATGATCATCCCTCACATCTGATCACAAAAAGAAAGAGGAGAAAGATCTTCCTAATAAACATCTCAAAATAATTGTTTTAAGTTTTGTGAATACAAAGAAGCTAGTGCCAGGACAGGCTCCAAAGCCACAGAGAAACCCTATCTCGAAAAACCAAAAAAAAAAAAAAAATACAAATAATGAAATCAGAAAGTATGTGACCCAAATAAGAAATTTAGCAGAAATTTAAATCATTAAAATAAACAAAATAAAACAACACAGATATTCTGGAATTGAAAAACTCAATGGCTTTTGTTTTGTAAACAACCTCAGTGTTAAACCCAGGGAGCTTAACCAGTACTGTCTGTGTGACCACGGGTTTAGAAACACCCAGTGGAAACTGGTGAGCTGGCATAGTGGGGACCGAGGACAAACAGATGGTGTTATATAGGCATACAAAATTTGTCAAAGAACAAACGTAACTGATACAAATTAAATAAAACAAGAAAGCATAATGAGTGAATTGATATCATTAATATCAGAGTTGATGGAACAGAAGAATCTATGAACTTGAATACAGATCCTTTACGGTAAGAGAAGAAAGATGGATGAACAGCAACCTTCTAGAACTTATTGGATAGCATCAAAATAAGAGTCCAAGATGGAGAAGAGAGAAGCAAAGAGGTTGAAAGTTTAAATAAAGAAATAGTAGAAGAGCAAAATCCAAATCTGGGAAAAGACTTACATATTCATCTATAGAGAGGTCAAGTGTTTCTATTGAAATTCAATCTAAACAAGGTTATAGCAGGACATGTAACCAAGCTCTACAAATCAAAGCCAAAAGGACTCCTGAAGGATGCAAGAGGGAAGCAAATCACACATTATAGCATTCTAGTAAGTCTAGCAGAGGATTAAGAGACTAAACAACACAAAATATAGACCCCTGGCTTCCAAGGATGTGGAACTGGAAAAGTACGTCAGAGCAATAGAGAAGACAAAGGCTTACCCAAACAAGAAAAGGCTGATGGGAGTGCTTGAAACTGAAAAGGGATGCTAATAACATAAAAACATTTAGGTATAAAAGCTATTAGTAAAATTAAATAATGAAGTTAATATTATAATGCCATAATGGTGGTGAGTATACAGCTTATATATTTAGTTTGAAAATTAAAAGATAAAATGTTAAAATGACAGTTACAGTAACTTGCTAAAAGATATACAAGATGAATTGTGATACCAAAAATTGAATTGTGCAGGAAGAATAATAATAATTTTTATATTTGAACAAGATTAGGTTGTTATCAGCATAAAACAGCCTATTATAAATATGTTTTGTGAACCACATGATAATCCCCAAACAAGAACTGGTAGTCGATAACACAAATGAACAAAGTCAGAAATGAAATCATTAGGTGAGAAAAAGAAGCTAATCACCAATGAAGATAGCATAAGAGGATGAAAGGACCAAATATTACAAAATCAGTATAAATTGGCATTTGTGAATCTTTGCCTATAATAAGTACGTTTGATTTGCAAAGATCAGAAATTCTTAGTCAAAGGCACAGGACAGCACAATGGATTAAGATACAAACAAAAGACCCAACTGTATGCTTCTTGCAAGAGACCGACCTTGCCTGTAAATACGTATGTAGACTGAGAATAAGGAGTTCAGAAAGGAGTCCATGCAACTGGAAACACCAAAAGAAAGTGGAATGCAATACTTCTATCAGACAGCATAGATTTTTAAGCCACAGCTGTCACAGATGACAAAGGAAGCTATTATATAAGGATAAAGCGTTCAGTTCCTCAAGAGGAGACTGCAAGTTCATGCACTCAGCAGTGAGGCACCGACATAGACAGAGGAGGAGCTGACCCGTCTGAGGGAGAAACAGACTACAACACGATGAGAAAAGACTCCAGGACTCTACTTTCAGGAGTGGAAAGATCAAACAGAATTGTCACAGTATGAAAAATCCTAATAAAAGAGAACATCCAATTAAACAAGCACCAGCAGCTGAGAACAGACTAATTCTGAATTTAGTCTTCAGAATAAAGATGATCAGAGTAAGCCTAGAAAAACAGCAGCAAAGTAAAGATGGAAAAGAATTAACAGAGGAAACAAAACTTTAGCTATACCAACAACTAACAACAGAAACAAAGAGCCTGATGTAGGAAGTCCTTCTGTAGATGTGTTGCTTTTATTCGACAGGGTAGAATAGAGCTAGGCAGGGAAAACTAAGCTGAATGCTGAGAGAAAGAAGGCAGAAGCAGAGAGATGCCATGTAGCAGCTGCTGGGAACAGACATGCTGGAACCTTACCAGTAAGCCACAACCACATGGTGATACACAGATTAATAGGAATGGGTTTAATTAAGATGTAAGAGTTAGCCAATAAGAAGCTAGAGCTAATGGGCCAGGCAGTGGTTTTTATGCTTGCTTATGCTGAAAAGACTGGTGAGAACAACATTCCTAGGTGTCTGTCTGCTGTAGGGAAGCAGTGTGTATAACATAGGTGTGTATTTAAGAACCCCTTCTTTAGAAGCCCATATCAGCATCTACAGGCATAAGCTGTCAGTGGGAATAATACCAGGGGAGGCTCAGGATGGACTGTCCTACAGCTCTCTGTGTGTGAGAATGTAGGGGTAGATAGATAGGGTAGGATCATGTCAGTGAAAGGCCTTGAGGGCTCCCAGAGAGCAAAACAGAGTTGAGGAACTGCGTCTATGTATGCGCATTCTCCTAAATGATGAGTGATCTATTATTGGTCAGAAATGTCAAGCTACCACTGCCTGTCTCAGTCTTCTCATCTGTGAGCTCGAAGCATGCCAGCAGCATTGACCTCCCAGGGTCCTGGAAGGCTGAGCTAACTTCATACCGACAGAATACTCATTCATCTGACTGGTTCATAGAGCTCTGTACTCATTTGCTGTTGACTGTTGGTATTTGGCATTCTCTTGAAATTTAAAAGTTGCCTGTATGGGTTGTTGATTGTACACATAGGTAATATTTATTGTATATATACAGATGTTATACAGGCACAGAGACATGCATGTAAGTGAAGACATGCCTGTAAGACATGTAAGTGTATTTGAGGAAACTATCAGCTATAGTGGAAATACAATGATATTAAAATAGTTTATGTAGTACCTACTTAAGGTATATCTTCATCATGTTATTGACAGACATGGGATCTGATGTTGATTTCTTTAAATATAAAAGTTTTAAACAGCCAGGACAAATATTTTCAGGGGGAAAAACCCTTAAGCTGTAGGCATCACTCCCTGCTTGCTTCTGCCAGACAAGCTAGCTATGCTAGACTTCCTGTGGTTAGTACTAAGTTCCTTTGAAATAGATGAAGGCCCAGTAAACAGTGACCCTGCAGGGTCTGGCTTTGCTCTCTGCTGGCAGAGACGCTAGTGTGTTGAGAGAGACTGGGAACTCTGGAGCAGAGGGACAGACAGACCACTGTCTCAGAGTCCAATTCTCCCCTTGCGGGTAACCAGCCTGATGCAAGAGCTCGTTCATACCCTAACAGGAGTTAGTTTTCTTTCCATAGCAGTATCAGACTGCAGTACTGGCTTCTCTTTCTGTGCTTATGGTATGACATGCCCCATTCCAGACTTTCACAGGCATGGCAATGCCTTCTCAGGTCTGTTCTCTGTCTTTCTGCTGGAGTTATGGTTCTTAGGAATGGGACAGGCAGAGGCCAGCCTTGCAGCAGCTGCTGTTACCTCTCCCAGTGCCCAGAATGTTTCAAAGCAGTTGCTGCCCCACCTTGGGAACATATCTCACACATTTCCTACGGCTTCCCATGTAGATGGGATCCAAAGGGAGCTCTGGCTGCTGCTCAGATCCAATTTTGGGGCAGCCGCCCCAGTGCACACTGGAAGCTTTTTCTTCACATTCTTAAGGATGCAGCTTCATCTCAGATTTGAGACAAAGCCTCTCACTTTCAGTAAGCCGGTCTCTCAAGACGACAGGAAAGAGATTGACAGCCAGTTGACAGCGTGAGGTTATTATCCTGGGTGAGAATTGGTCTGAAATAGCAGAAAAGGGTTCTGAAGGTTTTGGAAGGCACCTCCTGTCTTCTGCCCCACTGCTTTAAAAATGAAGTAAGAGATAAGAAGGGGGGATTGAAGAAAAAGAGGACCCCTCATGAGGACAGGGCCATCATCACAGAGACCTCAGGCGTAATTCCATGTGCTTGAAGGCTTCTTCAGGTCCTGAGGTCTTCTTAGCTGGAGAAGGGGCATGAATTTCTTTCCAGATGCAATATACCCAACTGCTGGCAGATGCCTGGATTTCTTACAAGTTCCTTTGAGATTCACCAGTTTTAGATTTCTGTGGGGGCAAATGGTCTTCACCCCCATTAAAATGTAAGTCCTGCTGTTCTTAGAAAAGTGTCTTGGGGGTCCAGAGACCTGGCAGGTATATTTTGCTTTTATCTAAAACTGTTCAGAAGTCTTATGGAGAGACTTCCTTGCTAGAAGACAGAAAGGGTTTTAGCTTTTCTTGATTTTGTTCCAAATGACAAGGGATGTTCTGACTGCAATGCTCTGGACTCGGGCAAGGCAGAGCTCCAATTCTGTAGGTCGAGGTCAGTGGAAACTGCAGAGAGTCTGTGTTCCCTTGTATACGGGCCAGCCTGAACCTATTTCCACAAGGCAGGTAGCATATTGTGGCATTTTTTTTTCATTATCATTTCTATGCAAGAGGCTCTGCCCAGCCTCTTAGCTTTAGTTATCAGATTTCCCAGTCAAAGACTATTCAGCATGCACCCCAATACTTTGTTTTTGTTCAGGATACTGTTTGCCCCTATGCTTGGGGCTCAGGTGCTTCTAAACCATGTGTGCAAAATGAAGTAATGGGGACAGCAACTTTGAGTCTGGGTGACGCTGGTCACCAGCTCTACATATTGAGGTTGAGGTACTACACAACTGAGGGGCCCTGGCCTGCTTGTCTGATGTATACTTGGGGTAGACTGGAACTGGGTGGCAGCTGATTCCAGCCTCTTCCTTCTCATCCTCCCTCTCCCTTTCCTCTTCCACAACCCTTTGTCTTTTTTTCCATTTGAATTTCTTTTTCAGTTCTGAGTGTGTGTGTGTGTGTGTGTGTGTGTGTGTGTGTGTGTGTGTGTGTGTAGCCTAGACGCTGAGATCAGGTGGCTTCCTTAATCACTCTCCATTTTTTTTTTTTTGAGATAGGCTCTCTCACTGGTCTGTACTTTCCCGTTGCCATGACAAAACACCAACCAAAAGCACCTTGTAAAAGCAAGAGTTCGTTTTGTGTTAAGATTCCAGAGGGAGAATCCATAACAGAGGGGAAGTATGGCAGCAGTTGGCTAGGGCAGGAAACTGAGAGAACACGGCTTCCGCATCAAGCAGGAAGCAGAAGAAGAGAGGCTAGACTATGAACTCTCACAGCCCAGTCTTGGTGAGGTACTCGATCTAGCAAGGTTGTACCAGCTCCCTAAACAGCACCGCTAACCAGGGACCGAGCATTCAGATACCTGAGTCTACAGGAGACGGTTTTCACTGCAACCACTACACTACCCATTTGACTAGACTAGCAAGCCAGCAAGCCCAGGAATCGGCCTGTGTCACATTGGTACCTGTGTGACAGGAATGTAGTTGAAAATGAATGGACCTATGATCTTCACCATCCTCCAGAGCTTGGTAAGAAGTGATCATTGCAACTAACTTTTGGGAGGGATAAAATTTATATACGTGCTCAGGTCAGGAAGGATGGAGCTTGAGTTCACTGACTAGTTTCCTGTGGTGGGATTTGACCTTGATCTTGTCCTTGTGCTAGGAAGTAATCTCACAGGGCAGGCAAATTTGGCATTCTTCTTCTGTTTCATAGGAAATGTTCTTGAAGGGGATTTATGTGCCCTCTTGGTTGTGATGGGGATGTGTGGACTTCATATGGATGTCATTTTCTTCAGGTAGCAGTTTTGAGGGTGGGTACAACCTCTGCTTTGCATGGATGCCAGGCATGAAGAACACATATCTCTAGGGGATATTTGAGGTTCTTCCTACCTTACATAGGGGTGGCTCTGCCTTTCCAGGCTCATGCCAACACTTCAGACATGAGTTAGTAAAGTGAGAGGGAGGAGAGGGGAGGGAGGAGGATGGTGTTGACATGTGTTCGAGGCCTTGACCCTCCCTCTGCAGTACAATCCAACAGAAAATGAAGCAGAAGTGAAGTGAATTACTCTTCCCTACCCTTTTCACCCCCTCTTGAGCTGGATATTGGAGTGAAAGTTGGAGTCCCCAGTATACAGCAATGTTAAAAACTCACTGCCCATGGGAGGGTCAAGTGGACTTGCTTGGGCTTAGAAATGGTGGGCTCCCATGGACAGGTTACACACATTTAGAGCATGCTCATGGCTGGTGTGGTCCTGAGCACATGTCCCATGGTCACCATGTTGCTCTTGACGACTTCAGTGCACTTCCCCTTGGAGCAGTGTAAAGCCTTTAGATGGAGGGTGCTGGTACTCACAGAGAACCTCCAGTCACAAGCAGCCTGGTGCACATGTCTTTGGTGACTATCTGATCGCCATGTGCTTGGTCCTTTATAGCTCCTTGGTATGTTTGCAGCTGATAGGGTCAGAAACTAACTAATTTAGGGAGGACCTGTGAGGACTTGGGGGCAACTTTTTAATCATGATCACTTCTGCTCCAATAGTTGATCTTAGAAGTAATGACCAATTGTGCCTGGCATGAGGCATGCAGGTATGCATACTGATGCCCATGAGAAAGAATAAGGCATTGTACACCAGCGTCCAGGGGAGGGGTGCTTTGATTAGCACTTCTTGCCAGAATCACTGCACAGGTTAGCTGCTCAATAAAGGCATTGGTTAGTTGGAGACATTGCCTCATTCTGGAGAAACTGATACCCACCTCAATACCCCTAACCCAGCTAAAATCCCTTCCTAAATGTGAGCACATAGGCTTTTAAGAACCACATCACCTATTGGTTACTCTGATGTCCCCTTGCTGAGGAGTAGAGAATACCACAGCTGACTTATTCTTCCCTTCCACAGTGTCAGAGTCAAGGGGCTAGCAGAAGCATCAAATCACTAGCAGGTGTACTGTGGACTGACATTCAGCATCGAGTCAGGACAGGGAGCAAAGGTGTGGTCTGCCAGAGGACTATCTTCTAGTCAGGGATTTAAGGTCATATTCACCACCAAAGACATCCAAATTCATCAGCAGATCTCTCTGCAGCGCCTGGACATAGCTCCCCTCCCAGCAGATTGCTGCACTCTGTAAGCTTATAGTTAACTAGAGGGGCACTTTTATCAATAAGGCCAGCAGCAATAGACTGATGGGGTGCGGATGGCATCCGGACAAACGAAACCTTAGTGAGGGCCATGTAGGGGCAAAGCCATCCTTGGAGGAAAGAGAGGATTTCTAGGTAGACAAGGAAAGAAGTTGAGAGACATGTGGAGGGGGAAGGTAGTTAGGGTAGATTAGGGATGTAGGATGAAGGAGTGCTAGCCTAGGGGGTAAGAGGGCAGGGGAACATAATAGAAGAGAGAAGATAAAGTGGGCAAGTGGAATAGGGTAGAGGGTGCGGGTGGTAAGGATGCCTGTGGGCTGGCTGTGCCACAGCCCCATAGGAAATGTGACTGATGAAGCTATAGGCCACAGTGTTTTTGAGATGTGGACAAGAAAGGAGAAGATATCTGGACGTCTGAGGTGGGTGGCTGACAAGCAGCTCTTAGGATGCTCACCTCCAAGCACTGAGCTACTAATTGACCAACGGGGCTACCACATCTTGACCATGTTTGTATTAGCTTTGGGTCCCAGGGAAGGTGAACCATGACTCTCCCTAGGTCTCTAGCTTGGAGCTGCCATACAAGGAGGTACCGGATGGGGGCCAGGCCCTGAAAAACAAGACCTACATAATATAGCACCTTGCTTTTCACCAAAGAACAAAAATTACTGACAATTACATGCAATTAGCAATTTTAAATTATTAATGGTGGTAAAAGAATGTGTCTATTCAACAAGTAATTTGTCATAATTTTTAGTAATTGAAAGTAATTTCTCATGATTAAATCCCAATTTAGTGCATTTTCTGGGTGATGTCTTTATTCAAGAGGAGCCTCTGAGTTTTATTGCTGGCTGCTTTTCTCTTGGCACTTTGTTAGGTCCATTTTCTGGGGAAGACATTTGGGGAGAGTGACAGGGAAACAAAGAGGGGGCCTTCTGGCATGGGGGAAATGGATTCAGGGAGGGGCATAATGAATGACTGTCTCCTATCTTCCTCTCAGCCTGCCAGCTTATTCCTGCCTTGAGGTACAATCTGCTAAGAATGTGAGCCATAGACTCTGGGGCTAATGTCCAGGGAATGACTCTCAAGCAGAATGTGTACTGACACCAGAGGGCACAGGCCCTCACCATGGGGTTGCAAACAGGGCAGGTCTGTGGCTCTGTGTTCTCCACCCAACTTTCTTCCTGCCAAGGAACACTGCTCCTGAGGATCCGAAGCATGTGAAATCCAAGAGTTAATCTCACTGGAACTCAGAGATGCTGGCCAAAGGATGGATGATGACTAGGGAGAGATGTGTGTCTGAGTAAGCAAACAAGAGACCAGAAGCAATGCCATGCAGGGGTGAGGGCAGCCATGAGCAGGACAGCTAATGGTCTTGGAGCTTCTGGGCCTATGCTGCAGGGTCCTTGGACATTTGAGTCCAGGAATCCTGACTCGCAGGAATCTAGGGCTCAACAGTTATGTCTTGAGCAAGGAAAGTGGTGTCCAGTCAAGAAGCAGCTGGTAGCTGGCTTTCTGTCTCCTCTGCTCCCTCAGACCACTCTTCCTGGACAAGGAGCTATACCCAGGAATCCACAGAATCTTTCCCTACCTAGAACTACTCTATGTACCTGGTTTGAGTGGGAAAAGCAGCTGAAGGTCTTTGTGCCAGGAAGGGAGATTCACTCCTGACGAGGGCCGTTCTCTTTGTATCAGAAAGTGGATATTCTAAGTAAATTCTTCGGGAAAGACATGGCCCAGGTTTATCTGGAGATGCACCTGCTTCCCTTGGAAATTAGTCATTTGCTGATACATGCCCTGGGTCATAATGGAAACCTGAGGATGTCTGACCCGTCTACATTTGCTTTCTGTGGAGATGTTCAGCAGCAGCAGAGATTCGAGTTTGTATGCACGTGTTCACATCTGAGCAGGTATGGTCATGGCAACACCACCTGGGCAAAGTAGGTGTTATCCTAACTGTAGTATTCTCCTTAAAAGATTCTATGACCGTGTATGCCTGAGTCATGCCTTGGCTCTGCCCCTGGAGATTGGTGCTGGTTGTGCCCATAGGCTGAGGCTTTTCTGATTATCTTTCGGACCTATGTGGTTCAAACTTTCCTCAACTAAATCTGAATATCCTTCCTTACCCCATATAGGTCAGCATACCCCACCACAGACCAGGGCCTCTGAGTGGATACAGTGATTTAGCTGCCAGCGTGTCATGAGGCAAATGGTTAAGAGAAGGAAGGGGGCAAAGGAGAGCGGGTTCTCTTTGTGCACATTTAACCAGAGCAAAGGCGATGTTTGAAGATAAAGGGCCAATCTGTGCCGTAGCCTAAGAAAGGAGCAGAAAGTAAGCAAGCAGTAAGAACCTACCAGGAGGGATCCCAG
The DNA here is from genome assembly GCF_000317375.1 of Microtus ochrogaster. Taxonomy (NCBI): domain Eukaryota; kingdom Metazoa; phylum Chordata; class Mammalia; order Rodentia; family Cricetidae; genus Microtus; species Microtus ochrogaster. The sequence continues at coordinate 51,169,399 of NC_022009.1, forward strand.
AATGTTGTTGACTCTGTGAATGGCGGGGCAATGGCACCTTCAATCATTCAGGTGATGCTGACCAAGGTGCCCCTTGCCCAGCCCTGCAGAGGTAAGCAGGTGACCTTACCAGAGAGCTGGAGTACCTTCACCAAGAATGAGGCAGAAGCCATGGAGATGAGAGAGCTTTGGGTAGAACAGTAAACACCTTGGAGGTCAAGGTGATGCACACAGAGTGCAAGACCCAGTCTCGTGAGGCTTTTATTGAGGTGGCCATGAAGTGTGTGTGTGTGTGTGTGTGTGTGTGTGTGTATGTGTGTGTGTATACACAACATGAACCTGGGAACAAAACATCTCTCTACATTTTTGTACTGGCTCAGGATCCTATTACCATCTCCATGCTCCAAAGCTGGTCTGAAATGGACCCGTGAAAGCTGCAGAGTTCTGATTTGTGAACCCAGAAGCAAGTCTCAGCAGACACCTGGCATTCTGCATTCTGCCTACAGCCTCCAGGACTCTAAAAAAGTATCTGTTGTTAAGGGCACAGTGTCTTATTATGTAGCAATCTGACAGACTTGCACTGTCAAGAGAGTTTCCATTGAAATCTGACATGCTCATGCTGAAAATGGCAGGTCACAGAGATGCTTGCCCACTCCCACCCCAGCTGAGCTGCCTGCAACATTGAGAAGGATCTCAGCTCAAGTCCTAGTGATCTGCTTGGACCTGTCTGGGCTTTTCAACATGGATGGCGCCACTGCTGCTAGTCTGACTTCTTTGGGGTGGGTTTGTTTATTGCTGGACATTTTTGGCTCACTTACTCCAATAAATAGATGGGGCCTACTCAGTAGTTCAGAGCAGCTGCTCCAACAAGACCCCAGAAAGAAGGAGCCATGTGCTTAAATAAACTTCATTCTGCTATTTCTTTCAACAGTGCTCCAGAGAGGACCAGAGCTTTGATTCTCTGCGGCTGCACACAGTCAATGTCACACCTTCTTCTCTGCCACCAGCTAGGGTTCTGATGTTGGTATCAACTGGGCATAAGGGGGCAGGAAGAGGCTGGTGAGTCCAGTGGTCATGCAACCCACAAGGAGGGGCCTTTGCATAGCTCTCAAGGCCATAGCTCACACCCTTCCTTGTGAGGAATTAGGAACAATGTGGAAACCACCAACTTGTACTCCTTTTGCCTGACCCTGCGTTCTCCACCTCTGACTGGTTTGAGACTTTGTTTCTTTGGTCTTATCTTGTTGTCTTGAGACCTCTTGTAGCCAGTGTCTTCTGAGGGCCTATCCTCCATGCCCTACCCAAGTCAGAAGTTGGTTCCCATCTTGCACAGTTCTCTGGGCATTCGCAGCTGGTCCTGCTCTGGCACCGTATGACATCCGTTCTCTTTCCTCCTTGCCTAGGGACTTAAGGAACCCAATGTGAAGCATATGAAGGTGTTTGATCAGGGTTTCTCACAGACCTCATGAGTGAGCAGAAAACCATTGGGCACACACAGAAGGTGGGGCACTTCAAGTCTTGTGAAAGTCAGAAATGTCTCCTTGGGAGATGCCAGTGAGAGACCGAGTCCCGCAGGCCCCTGATGTATGTTTGGAATACATGTATTGGCAGGAAAAGGTGGACAACCCAATGGGAGGATGGATAAAGTCTAAGCCACATGAGAAGGGTCACAGATGGCATTTCAAGTATGTGTAGCTGCTTAACTACTAGGACCATGCACTTCCACCTCATGCAATGCTGCCAGCATGGCATCCCAGTGGCTAAGATGCCCAGGTTGGCATGGTGGGGTCTTGTGCCAAACCATTGCTCCTCAGCTGTCTGTGCGACTTCTGCGCCACTGTGGAGCCATCCACAAGGGGAGCTTGGGGATAGCAGGCCTCATTTGGGAAGAACACAGTGGAGAGCCAAAGTGGGAGTTCCAATAAGTAGGCCTAGACGCAAGCTTGGAATTTCCTGTCATGATCAGCACCCCAAAAATTCAATACCAGATCACTCTGAGCCTCCTTTCATTGGCTGGCTTGTGGGTGCTGCATCAGGCCTAGCTGGGGAACAATCACCCTGAGGTAAGAGCTGGCTCCTTTCTAGAGAAGCATATTTGGAGACAGAAACTGTTCCTTCCTTTGACCCTACTTTGCCCGTGGAAGTCATTTGGGCCTTCTTTCTTGTATACCGGTACTCTAGGAAAAGGCCCTTTAGGCATACTTATCCAAGGAAAATGAGATTTTTAGGAAATGTAGCTGTGATTCTCAGGGGTCTTGATCCGCTTTTTTAAGTAGCTGGGTAGGAGAAGGCAAAACCCCTTTCCTTTGATGATACACAGCTGGAGAGAAGTGAAGTGGGCCTCTCAAAAAAAAAATGGATTACTATTGGCCCAGCAACTGCCTCAAGGAACAGTGTTCCTGGGATGTGTTTGCATCTGGCTCTGTATGTGCTACAGAGGCTAAGAATGTGTCGTTGATCTACCAGAAAGTCCCGTTTGTTATCAGCTTATTTGCTGTGAATACCTCTGAGACATGGATATGGTCTTGGGTCTTGAGAGAACTGAAATGCCTTATACAATGAAGGTGGTACTGGCATTTCCTCAGATATGATCTGTGGATATGATCTGTGGGCTGCAGGCAACTTTGGCAAGGAGAAGAGGATTGTACATAGGAGAGATAGTCAAGGATTCCCACCAGACAGCCTGAGCTCAGACTCTCAAGTGCAGACATGATCTAGAGATGAGAGGTAAAGTCTACCTAGGTGGAGATGCTGATCTTTTCATTGTCATCGGGTTGGACTCAGCCTTGAGCACCAAGAGTCGCTTAGAGTTTACAGTTACTTAAAAAACCAAAACCATTACATTTGTCCCTAAATCAGAAGAACAAAAGAATCCAAAAGGGAAAGAGAGAGTCACAGGTGCACAGACTGTGGTGTCAACCAGTTCCGTCCAGGAGGCACGATTGGCACCAGCCCTGCTCCCTGTGGGCACTCCCCCTTTCACTGGAAACACTCATGGGTTATACAGCTCTCATACAGAATCCTGGTACGCTCAAGGGCGGGGCTCACCTGATAATGTTTTCACTGTGGCTGCTGGGGAGGAGGGCAGGGCAGGTGTTCTACTGTACTCCTAAGGTTGGTGTCCTGGACCCCATGGAGACAGTAACTACTTCTAGCCTGATCTTGTAACCTTCTCTGGGTACTGGTTCTTTGGCTGGGGGACCACATTCCTAATTTGAAAGTCCAGCCGTATCTGTACCTCTTAAACTGGATCACTTCCTAAGGGTTGGAGCAGATATGTCACGGGTAAGTCAACCCAGCCATTGCCACTGCAGCTCTTCTGCCCTTTAGCAGCAAAGATGTGGAAAATACCGGAGACAGAAGCAGGGGACAGGCATCAGCTGAGCTGGCCCAGTTGGTCTGCAGGGCAGGTCCCCCTATGGCTGCTCTCCCAGCATCTTATTAATGGCGACCTTTAAATGATGCTGCCACTCTTCAGAGCAATATGATCTTGCTTTCCCTTTTGTCTAGTCAATGAGTGACAGGTTTTCAATCTGGCATATGTGAACCACATCTTTCCCCGGTGTCACAGTGCCCTTGGTGTTATTAAGCTGTCATGGATTCAATCTTTTAAATCGGCAGACCCTTTGTCCAGCCTTGGCGGTTCTTGTGCCTCGCAGCTGTGTCCACACTGAAGCCACTTGTGCCAGGCTACCTTTCAAGCCCTTCCCCAGCCCCTCGCTAAGAGCTGCTCCTAGTCATTAACCTCAGCTTTTGGGTTTCTTTTTTTGTCAAGCACTACTTTAGGATAGACGCTATCCCCGGATGTGTGGATCGCAGCCTCAGTTCCCAGCTGGCTTTGGCTCAAGGGATGCAGTCCCTCATACTTTTTTGTTTTTCATCTTCTTTTCTTACCTGGTTGAGCCTCTCTCTGAGGAGAGTGGGAAGCAGCTGTCATAGGATCAGAATTGCTCACTACAGCCGTAGTGACTGCAGCTAGCACGGATGCCCTGAGTTTCTTTGTGGAGTCACAGAGATGAACCCTGTGTGGGGTTGACTGGGGTCTGAGCTCTTTTCTGTCAGTCCTAAAGAGATGGGAGAAGGTCTTGTCCCCATATGGGTGTCCTGCCTGTCTGTGAATCCACTACAGTCCAGGACACACTTATCAAGGGGTTTCATTTCCACTGAAACCCCTTAGTGATACATTTTCATTCAATTGATCTTTTTTATCTAAATTATTAGAGTAATAAGTTATACCAAATGAGTGGGTAGACGTGGGGGCTGTAGTTCCTACCTGGAAAACCTGGGCCACAGCCCAGCTGAGGTGCCTGGGCTCTTAGTAAAGCAATCAGGGAGATGTGATCGAGTCTGTGCCTGGGCTTCTTACTATGTGCACCACAGGCTGTGCCAACCTCCCCCAAGGTCCCCACCCAGGTTGTACTAATAGAAGGAGCTGGGATAATCAGGTCCTGCAAGCCTCCATTAAGAGCATCCCACTTGAGACTCAGGCCTTTCTAGCACATCTCATAGCATCTCTGCCCAGTTGTTTGAGCCCTGTATGTCACTAGATCCTGGTTGCTCTCCTCCCAACCACCCCCAGTGGCAGAGGCTACCTCAGGAGCTCATACCAGCTCTCCACTCACCACCACCTTTCCTCCCTGGGCCACAACCCCAAGAATATACACATTTGCTGCTCAGGGAGTCCCAGGGTGCCTCCATGCCTAATGGCACCAGGAAACTGATTGTCCAAGTTAGGGCCTCTGTGGTACAGGCAGCCAGAGGATTTCTACTCTCTTCTCCTTCAGAACTGTTCCCAAAGTTTAGCAAGGGCAGAGGCTGAGATGCTTCTGTGTAGGCTGCACAGAAGGCATAGGAGCTCCAGCCTGGCACACTCACATCTGTTGCCAGTGGAGAAGCTAGCCAGAGACCTGTACTCCTTCCCAGCCCCCAGTGCATTGGAAAGCAAGAGAGGATGCTTCTCTACTCTACACACTCTGATTCTGTGTTCTGGGGAGCGCTGAGGGGGTCTCAACCCAAAGGCACTGGATTAGCCTGAGCTGCAGCTGAGCCTTTGTTTGCTCCTTTGCTGATGTCCCCACTCAACAATTTCTGTCCATCAGTTTCCCCAGCCATTATCCTGTGCACATACACAGTGATCCATGACTGCAGTGGCCAAGGTCAAAGACTACCTCTGAGAGCTCCCTGTGATGGGTTGATTACAGCCTTGGGGATGGGGAAGTATGAGTTTCTTGGGTATGCCCTGAGCTTCTGAGGATTGCCCGTGGTCTGAGAGGTAATGCTTCCAACAGGAGGAGCCAAGTGGAGTGCAGATACTGTCCAGAAGAGACACTCCACTGAGAGGCCATGGCCCTGATTCCTAAGCAAGCTGTTGTGGGCCTGCTTACATAGTATAGGCAGAAGTTTTTGCCCTACCAGTAGCTCTGAAATAAGCACACCAAGGCTTATAATTAATTGTAAATGTTTGACTGATAGCTCAGGCTTGTTACTAGCTAACTCTTACATTTTAAATAAATCCATATATCTTATCTATACTCTGCCACATGGCTCATGACTCATTACTACATTTTTTGCACATTTTGCTTTCTCTGTATCTGCTGGCATCTCCTCTGACTCTGCTCTTCTTCTTCCCAGAATTCTCGTAGAATGGCTTTCCAGCCTAATCTCTTCCTGCCCAGCTCTTTATTCTTTTTTTTTTTTTGTTTTT
>NC_022009.1:51175361-51178249 GCF_000317375.1 Microtus ochrogaster
TCTATCTATCTATCTATCTATCTATCTATCTATCTATCTATCTATCTATCTATGGTTTTTCAAGAAAGGGTTTCTCTGTGTAGTTTTGGAGCCTGTCCTGGGAACTCACTCTGTAGACCAGGCTGGCTTCAAACTCACAGAGTACTGGGATTAAAGGTGTGCCCCACCACTACCTGGCTTATGTGTGGTCCAGCTAATCCAACAATGATTGGCTATGAACAAAAGTCCAAGAACCAAGGAATTGTTCAATCCATGAGGGTTGATGTCTCTGCTGGTCTTATATACACTGGAATCCCAAAGAAGTAGGCTCTAAGGCCAGTGAAGAAATGGACTTGCTAGCAAGGGTGAGAGCAAGCAGGCAAAGAGAGAGGCTTCCTTCTTTTATCTTCTTTATATGGGCTGCCAGCAGAAGGTATGGCCCAGATTCAAGGTGAATCTTCCTACCTCAAAAGGTCTATTTTAAAGGTTTATCTTTCCACCGCAAAGATGCAGATTAGAAGTGGGTCTTCTCACTTCAAATGATTTCATGAAGGAAAACATCCCCCATGGATGTGTCCAGTCATTTGGGTTTTAGTTAATTCCAGATGTAGTGAAACTGACAACCCAGAATAGGCATTACATGTCCATGCCTTGCCACTTTGACATACAACCACATCTCCTTATGTTATACTCAATTTCCAGATGAAAACAATAACCAGGTCACAAGCATGCCTCACATGACTCATCTATCCCTCCTAAAACTGCATTGCAAACTTTGAATAGGTGGCCATGTCCCTTAAGGAACGTTTAGTATCTCAAACGTAAATAACCACTGATATTCTCTTAATTGATGTTACATTAAGTGATAAAGAAATACATGAGAGAAAACACAAGTGATTGTACAAATGCCTTCTTAACAAAATAAAACAGAAACATTAATGTCAACTATAGTCGTTAATTCTGCAACTTGGCCACATGCCTTAGCTGGTGTTTGTAACATCACCCTTTGTCTTCTACCCTTTCTGTGCTCATCACCCTTTCTCTTCTACCTTTCCTGTGTCTCATCACCCTTTCTCTTCAGTCCTTCCTGTGCTCATCACCCTTTCTTTTCAGTCCTTTCTGTGCTCATCACCCTTTCTCTTCTACCCTTCCTGTGTCTCATCACCCTCTGCAGGTCCTGAATCTTTTCCTGGAGGAGTGACCTATGTCTTCATTCCTGAAGGGTTTGTGCCCTTTGTCCTCTTGCCTCGATTAGGCTGTCATAGTTTCCCATTGACTTTAATCACAGGACATGATAGCACCAAGAGATGCCCTAAAGGATCTCCCACACTCCAGACATATTCTTTCCTGCCTCCATTGTGTAGAAGCAATCCACTTTCCCATGGTAATGTGAACCTATCACCCCTCTGGCCACTACTATTCTTTTCTTAGCCTCTTGACTTAAGGCAGTGGCTCTCAACCTTCCTAATATTTCCATCCTTTAATGAAATCCCCATATGGTGATGACCTCCAACTATAAAACTATATTTGTTGCTACTTTATAACTGTGATTTTGTTGTTGTTATAAATCATAATGTAAATATCTGATATGCAGACTATCTAATTCGAGACCCCTGTGAAAGGATTGTTTGACCTCCAAAGGGGTCATGACCCACAGTTTGGGAACCACCGACTCAAGCTTAAGGGCATCAGAAGCCCAGAGTGACCAGAGGGAAGTCTGAGCTTCCAGTTCAATGGAATGTTTGCCGTGGCTCCTGTCAGGAGTGTACCCCCTCTGCAAGTAAAACTTCTAGGCCAGTAGAAGGTAGGGTTGTAGGAACAGGAAGAAAAACTTTCCTAGTGGGTCACTAGGGGTGACAGTTGATTTCTGGACCCATGGATCCTGGCTATGGGAGAAACCATACCATATACTGGATCCTGATTCAAAGCGTATACCACCATCTGGAGAAACCCAACCCTAAACCTCCAGGTTGCTGTTATCTAATTAGCCATGATGCAACCATGAACCAATATCTTTCTTTTCTTAAATTGTTCCTGTCAGTACTGTCAGGTACTATCAGGTCCTGAAGTTTGGAGAGAGGTTAAATTCAAGTCGTAGACAATTCAGTAGGAAATCTCAAGATAGTCTCAGGCCTTGATGTGGTTATTGCTGGTTTACTAGCAAGGTTTTCATTGGGAGCAGAAAGACAAGAAAGCCTTGAAAAATTGTTCAGTATGGTGAAGGAAGGAGTCTAAATGCATTTGAAATGGAAACAAAGTGGCTACATTTGTTAAAAGCCATTCATGTCAATAAAGAGAAGTCACACACTGTTTGCTGGGAGAATAGGCAAAATGCCTTGACAATAAGATCCCAATAAACCAAAAGGGGGCATTCTGGGTCAGGTAAAATTTCGGTGAGACGAAATCTCCCAGGAGAACCGCAGTTAAGACTCTTAGCAATAGCATAGATGCAGCCTAACTGATACCCAGCCCAACCATCATCAGAGAGGCTTCATCCAGTAACTGATAAAACATGTACAAACCCACAGCTAAATATTGGAGTTTGGGGAATACTGCAAAAGACAGGGAGAAAGGATTGTAGGAGGCGGAGAGGTCAAGGACACCACAAAAAAATTCACAGAATCAACTAACCTGGGCTCATAGGAGCTCACAGAGACTGAACTGACAACCAGGAAGCCTGTGTGGGACTGATCTTGGCACTCTGCATACATGTTACAGTTGTGTAGCTTGTGGGAGTCCTAACAGTGGGAATGGGGGCCATTTCTGACTCTTTTACTGGCTTTTGGGACTCTAATCCTCACATTGGGTCACCTTGTCCAACCTTAAAACATGGGAAAGTACCCATGTTTAAAGTCTTTTTTTTTTAAATTTATTTATTTATTGAGGATTTCCGCCTCCTCCCCGCCACC
>NC_022009.1:51179130-51201749 GCF_000317375.1 Microtus ochrogaster
ATGGATGGAAATAGAAAACACTATCCTGAGTGAGGTAAGCCAGACCCAAAAAGAGGAACATGGGATGTACTCACTCATATTTGATTTCTAGCCATGTTTAAAGTCTTACTGCAACTTGATATGCCATGTTTTGCTGATACTCATAGAAGACCTGCCCTTTCCTAAACAGAAATGGATGGGGAGTTAGTCCAGAAGGGGTGAGTGGGGGAGAGACTGGGAGTAGTGGAGGGAGAGGAAACTGCAAAGGTGGCCTAAAACAAACAAACAACAAACATCCCAGCAAATCAAAGGCCCCAGGAGAGAAGCACAGGACTGGGTGGATAGTTGGTGATTAAGAGCATTTGTACTTGAGGACCTGTGTTCAGTCTCCAGCACCACACAGTGGCTTACCACAACTGTAACTCCGGTTCTAGGGGATCTGACTCCCTCTGCTGGGTACACCATAGGTACCACATACACACTGTAGACACAACAATAAAGTAAACAGTTTTTAAAAGGCCTTTAAGAGAGAAGTGTGTGAATGGGGGTGCCCTGCTCAAACAAGGCTGCCTAGGGAAATGCTTTGCCAGGTTTAGTTACATAGGCACTCAGTGGCCACTGCAGCCACATTTCAAGGGGCCTGGATACTTCTCCAGCTTATAGCAGAACACGGTGCACTTCATGTGGTGCTGGTTTTGCAGGCATGATGAATACATGAGTGTTGGGGTCAGGAAGGCTTACTCTCAGATTTTCGAAGACTATGTAGGAGGCTCGGCAGTATGTATCTGGGTCAGTCTGCTTGTATGGAGCCTCAGTCAGGGTGGTGCATGAAACTGTGAGGGTGCCTTTCCCTCACAAACCCGGGTACAAACCCAGGACGTAGGAGATGGCATGAACGCGGATTGTTTACTAAGGAAAAGCTAGAACTGGCAAGTGGAAGCGATGGAGAGAGGCTCCGCAAGCTTAGGCAGCAAGGCTGCAGGAACAGGGCTGCCCAAGCATGTCAGGGCTCATCATGTGATGACGCCATTCCCTCTATACTCACACACACTACAGGATTTGGTGCTTGCCCAGCTACGTTTCCGTCCTGCACTGGCTCAGGGCTTGCTATTCTCCTGTCTCCTCTTCGGGATGGTCACTGTGTGTCACTGAAAGGTGGAAACATGTTCCTTTATCTTGACAAGGGTTCACAAGGGAAAGGCTGCCTTAAGTCTCAGTGGTGTTGGAATTATGGAGATGTTGAAGTTGTAGTCAATATAGTTTGCATTAAGAAATAGCAGAAACCTGGGCTGGAGACGGGGTAGAACCATATTGTCTGAAGCTGAAATGTATACAGAGGATTGTGGATTTTTAGACATTTCCATAATTTTTTGTTACATATCTCTCTGTGTGTATGTGTCTCTCTGTGTGTGTCTCTCTGTGTGTGTGTATACATGCACCTGCACTGTAGCATGCATGTGAATGTCAAAGTATATCTTGTGAGAATCATTTCTCTTCCTAGACCATGTGGATTCCTGGGATTTGTCTCAGAACACCAGACTTGATGCTAAACACTTCCCTCACTGTCTTAGTCAGTGTAGTGTTCCATTGCTGTAGAGAAACACTGTGACCACAAGAACTCTTATTAAAGAAAGCATTTAATTGAGGTTTGCCTACAGTTTCGTGGTCTAGTTCATTATTGCCATGGATAGGAGCGTGACACAGCACACAGGCAGAGATGGTGTTGGAGACATTGAGAAATCTACATCCAGAGAAGTTGAGAGTGCTACATCTGGATCTGCAGGCATCAGGAAGAGAGAGACACTGTGCCTGGCTTGGATCCTTTAAACCTCAAACCCTCAGGCAGTGACACACCTCCTCTAACAAGGCCATACCCACTTCACCTCTTAATCCTTCCAAATAGTGTCCGTCCCTGCTGACCAAACACTCAAATATACTAGCCTTCTGGTTGGGGCATTCTTATTCAGATCACCATGCCCACTGTGCAATCTTGCTAGCCCCAGGCTCATATTTTGAGCATTTGGTCTTTTAGTTGTTGGTGCCTTTATGAGGGCTGTATATCTTTTAGCATGTCGATCCTGGTTTGTGGAAGTGGAAGTAGGGGCCTAGGGGTATGCCTTTGGAGGTGTCTAGACCCTGGATCCAGCACCCATTCTATTTCTTGCTCCATCATGGTGTGAGGAGCCTCTGCTATGTGCTTCTGTTGTTGTGAACTACAATATGCCTCTATTGCTATCCTAGACATGAAACCATGAGACAAAATGAACTTTCCTTCCTTGACCTGACTCTTATCTGGCATTTTGGTCACAGACATGTGAAGGTAGCTACCACAGACATTCTATTATAGGATAAGTATCCTCATGGATTCTGCCATAGAACATGTGATCTAATGGCATCCACAGCTGTATGGCACTTGACCTGGGGGAAAAAGCTTCCCAGGACTGTGACAAGTACAGGGGTTATAGCCAAAGCAACCTCTCAGAAACCTTGGCAGCACTCCGCTGCTCTGTGGAATCGGGGTTATTGGTGATTCTGCCACCAGCTCCTCCTGAGAAACGGTGCAGTTGGTCTGTATGTCTGCCTGGGTTGTCCTCATGCATTTGGAGACCATCTGCCAAGGGTTGCTTTATCTAGCATCCTGAACACCAATGTGCAGCTCTTCCTCCAGAAGCAAGGTCAGCGTCTTCATTGCTTTGTAGAAATGTGCCTGCCTTAGGTTAGCAGAATTACATGGATGCCACAGAAGATACTGTGGTGTGTATGCCTGGGTCTTTGAGGAAGGATAAATTCTCACATGTGTCTTGTCGTATCTGTCAGCCTCATGCAAGGAGTTGTATTGCTCCTGACATCATACATTTGAAGTGGAGAGAATCCAGACACAGAAAGGTCTTAAGGTGGACTGGGAGAAAGAAAGGCCTGGAAGGAAAGATCATCTCTCTGAACTAGAATGTTTCTCAGAAACTCAGCAATTGTTGGGATCTCGGACAGATGGGGCAGGTGCAGAGCCGGTCCCTGGGACTGAGTGGGATGGTGTCTACTTCTCAGGCCTCCCCGCTGGCCACCAGAGACAGACACACTGAGTCGGGAGTCAATTGTATTAGGCAGAAACTTAGATAGGGTTGTGATAGGGGGTGGGGGTCTTGGGATGGGGTGAGGTGGATTGAGGAATAAGGGCCAATAATATTCTGCCACGTTAGCAGTGGCTGGGCAGAGGCGGTTTTAGGACAGGCTGTGTTGAGTAGCTCATATGCGGAAGTCATGGCCCAAAACAGGTCACCAAACTCGACTTAGGCTCAGGAACTTACACTGGGCCTCACGCCAGGGCCTCATGAAGCCCAACAAACAATCTGCCTTAACTTTTGCTTTGCTAACAAAATGGATGTGTCTAGACAGAATGCAGGACTAGAAATGTCAGTCATTATCTTAGGAGGAAAGGTGCTGCCTCTCTATTGCTGCTGTCCCCAGCTGTGTTGGTAGGCAGCAGTACTGAGGGCGAAGAGCATCAGCATGTCTGTCTTACGCCTGGGAAGGTTATAGTGTGCATCAGAGCTGAGTGCATTTTAGGATGGCTCTGTTCTTCTGTCCACTTGTTTTCTATCTCTTCCCCTGTGGGAACATTGAGCACCTTGTTACCAACCAGTTTTTATTTGCACACTGGTTCTTTAGGCTCCCCCTAGAGCAGAAGTGTAGGCAGACCAACAGCCTGGCAAGGAAATGGGCAAGATGCCCTCCAGAAAAGGTGGAGCCCTTCGGCAGTGGGTGAGGCCTCCTGGCAAGGGTGGTGGGGCCGAGGATCTTTAGTAGGTTCTTCCAGAGCAGTGTGCATGTCTTCCTGTGGGGTAGATGTGGAGTGACTTTGTTTATTTTGTACCCATATCCTACCAAGTCCTATAGTGTATTGCCCTGTGATGGGTCAGTAGAAAGGAAAGATCACCCAGAGAAAGCAGGACCTCAGGCTCCTGGGCGCCTACTCAGCTCTCCATGGTTTTACCTGAATATCTCTAGGTTTCAGATTTTATAAATGTGATCAGCCTAGATGGAGCCTAGATAAAACACTTGCATATTTATTTTATTTCCCCTGGGGTTAGCAATCCAAAAGTATTTTAAAAAGTGGTTGCAAATCTAGCTTGGTTGCAAATCTCCTCTACCCCACTGGCTCTAGCTCCTGGCTTCATGACAAGGGTTTGAGGAACATTGGACCAAATCTAGCTATCCCAGGAGTGCAGGACAACCAGCTGTAACCCTAAACATAATGGTATATTCCCTCTCACCTGTCCCCTGCTGCAGAAGCCCTGTTGCCCCAGGGTTGCTTGTGTTCTAGGTGATTTGGATTTGGGTTAAGTGGTGGAGATGGCAGTTTTGCCCCCGTTTTGCTGACTGCATTGCTGTAAGGACTTGTGTAGTATCTTATTGTTCAGACCAATTTAATGGTCTTTGTCTCTTTCTCAGTCCTAACACTTCCTGCTTGTCACAAAGAATCCATCTTGTTCTAGCAGCTCTGAGAAGCAGGCACTTGAGGCATGCAGGTGGGGCCTCCTGTCAAGTTTGTGAAGCTTTGCAGAAACACATCTCTTGTTTGCTGTGGTGACCAGGGAAGAGCGAGCAGAGAGGGTCCCAGCCTCCAGCTCTGGAGTCCCCATGGAGCACACACCATCCAATAGCCCACAAATAATTTAATAGCAATGTGTTCGGGTTGGACTGCAATGAATGCAGACCTGATGTTTTTCACTGAGCTGTCTAAATAGTGACACCACTCTCTACCCAGAGGCATAGAGATGAGTTTTCCCCTCCAAGTAATTGGCACCTAGAGGTTTGGCAGGCAGCATGGCATGTACTGTCCCTGCTCTGATTCTCTGCAGCAGAGAGAAGAGACCCAGAAACCTGTCAGACACATGGCTCTCAGTGAGCACAAATCCCACTTGTGGCCAGCCCTAGGGATAAGTGCTAGTTACCATGGTAACCCAGAGCCTCACTCAGGGAGACCACAGGAGGATCTTGGCTTTGGGCCTCTCATTTCCAGAGAGGTGAGGGTGTAATACGGGAGGAGGCTGGAGGATGGCTGTGACTTGTCTTGTCCTGGCCATAGCATGCTCTCATGGCATGCATGTGTTTGTCAACTCTCCTGGGAGTCATCAAGTGCACGTGGTCCTGGCCCCAGCAGAGATTTCAAACAGAGAAATGGGTATTTCTGCCTTGTCTCTGGTTCCAAGTTTTTCAGTTTACAAACTTGCTTTGCTTACTGAATGTTGGGCTCTGTGGTATGAATTGTCTGCCCTCCATGGACAACATGCTGATGTGAGGGGGAGTGTCCTTCAGAAAGAAAGTCGTCCTTGGATCAGTTTGCCACTGGGACCCAGGGCTCCTGTCTCAGGATCCCAGGAGAACATTTGGGTTCGTCATGATCTCCATGGGCTGTTATGGCTTTTCTCTCAAGGATGAGCATGGCACTTCCATTGTTCCATGTAGTCTGTGGATACGTGAAGTGCTACACAGCCCGTACCTGCCTTCACAGTCATCGCCTCCTGGGTTCCATTTCATATTCTCCCACTCTCTGTGACACTCATAGCTAAGTTAAAAATGTGCCATTTACTGCCAATGATTTTTCATTTTTTCTTTTAGAAAACTTTCACATACTAATTTTAAGAACAAGTGATTTATTGGTTCTGCTCTAGCAGATGGTAGAGCTGTTGCAAACGTTTTCCATGACAGCACAGTTAGAAAACCAAGCTGATAACTGCTTGAAATGGGAGCGCTCAACATTGGGTGTGTCCATCTGAGGGAGTTCTGGGAGGGGGAATTAGGAGACTCTGGATTGAAGTTCTGCATAGGAAGCTTACACCTTATTAAATTATTGATTTCTTCTAAAGCCTGTGTTCTCTTTGTGCTGGTATATGCACATGCTTGTTCATTTGTGCACTTGTGGTGTGTGCAAACATGGGCTAATCTCTCTGCGGGTGTATTCACATGCATGTTCATTTGTGCACTTGTAATGTGCAAACATGGGCTACTCTCTGTGCTGGTGTATGCACATGCATGTTCATTTGTGCACTTGTAATGTGTGCAAACATGGGCTACTCTCTGTGCTGGTGTATGCACATGCATGTTCATTTGTGCACTTGTGTGCAAGCATAGGTACCTGTGATGTGGAATATTTGCATGTCCATGTTTTCTTGTTTGTTCATTTCAGAACTGTTTTAAAATTTTTAAGTTCATTGCAAACACTAAAAATTTTGGATTCTAGAAAAAGTCTCTCCCTGGCTGTAGAGAGATAAAGTAGCTCTCAGTTTAGCTCTTCCAGCAGCCCTTGCTGTCCCTGGGTAGCCGCAGGCATGCCACTGCTGCCTCTGCCCTGCAGGCTCTCCTCAGGAGTCTGGCAGCTGTCTTGAAGGAATGTCAGGAGAAAGTGGGCATGTTGTACGGCAGAGCCAGGATCAGGGTCTCTGCCGGTAAGAGCAGTACTTGTGCCTCTTAGTGTGAAGTTGAGGGGCTAGCTCCTCATGCTGCCACTGCTCTCCTGGAATTTAAGTGGGACCATTGTTTGTTTCAAAGTCTGCTAAGGTCTGACTTGTCTTCTTCTATCTTAGGAATCCCCAATTCTGTGTCCCCAGAAGCAGAATGCTGTTATCTTCTTAAGTATGACTTTGCCACTACATTGGCTGTCTTGGTTGTGGTGACATCAGCACTCCCCTTTCCTCGCCCTTGAATGTGCAGTGTGGGGCTAGAAGCAGGGGACAGTGGTACCTTCTCCTCAGGCTGGGTCCAAGCTCTTCTCCTTGCTAGTGTAATATCTGAACATGCTGCCTCGCTTTCCTTTTCTGGAAAGAGAGGTCCTGGCAGGCCCCCTTCCTCATTGCTGTGAGGCGGTGTCTTCCTTTCCTCCTGCTTTGTGACCCTTCCATAGAGAGCCCCACTGTGTGTGGAAAACCTCCTTACAAGTCCATCCCTCTCCCAAGCTGTTGACTCTGCTGCCAGCTGCCTGAATAGTGCCTCCCCTGCCATGCCTGGTAGTGCATGACCAGAACCTTTCTACTCAGGCTGATAAGGGGGAGACGTAGGAGGAGGATGTTCAGTCTGCACACTGACATGTTTGGAGTCACCTAGGGACTAAGAACTCTTGCTCTGGGTACTTGAGAACCCTACCACTCACTGCTACCTGCCTCTCCTAGCCCATAATTCTTGCTTCTAAGAAATGTTTCCCTGTTTCTCAAGAATTCACTTTTGGACTATTGTCACTAAATTTGATGTACTTTATCCCATGTCAGGACTCACTAGCACACAGGAGGTAGCCTTCGTTATTAACTCAATTGGTATTGAATTACCAATGCAATCATACTATTTTGGTTTGTGAGAGCCTCTTGGGTCAAACTTCCCCAAAGTTCAAAGGCAAAAAGTGTATTCTTTAGAATGTAGGTTGCCCCACTTTGAAAAGTTCTGTGGCTGAGTACAATCACATTGTGTGGAATGAGTATTTGTTTTTTAATTTTATTTATTTTACTTCCCAACTGTAATTTCCCTTCCCTCCTTCCCTGCCAGTTTCTCTGCCACCTTCTTTCTGTTCCCCAATCTGCTCCTCCTCCATTTATATTTAGAAGAGGGCAGGCCTCCCATGGATATCAACAAAACATGGCCCATCAAGTTGCAGTAAAACTAAGCATTTCCCTCTTACCAATGGACAGATCACCCAGACAAAAACTAAACAAAGAAGTATGGAGATAACAGACATTATGACCTAAATGGATCTAAGAGATATCTACAGAATGTTCCACCCAAATGCAATAGAATGTACTTTCTTCTCAGCACCCCATGGAACATTCTCTGAAATGATTATTCTTGCTTACTCACTTTCTCAAACTGCCTCCATTGCACTTCAGATGTTCCTCAGTCTCTTCAAAGGACCCTTCTTCCTTGAGACAACATATTTGTCAGAATGGGAGGCCACCAAAACATTGTGTATTCGGTGGTAGAGACACTGATCTGTGGAGCAGGGATGAAGTCCAGAATGAACGTGTATCACTGACAAGAGAATGACCATGTCAAGAATGCCAATGCCTCAGACCCAAGGAAGTGGCAAGGCTTCCCATGGTACAAACGTGAATGTTTACAGAGTGTGGTGCAGAAAGTTTTCTCCCTCAGGAGGACTGCAGTATGATACTACTCTATAGGTGGACACTCCTCGTTTGTAACCCAGCCACCCAGACCTGAATAATCACACAGGAACTATATTAATTAAAACACTGCTTGGTCTATTAGCTTAGGCTTCTTATTAACTAACTCTTACACCTTAAATTAAGCCATTTCTACTATTCTGGGTATCACCACAAGACTGCAGCTTACTAGGTAAAGTTCTGTCCCCTTGTCTCCTTTGGCAACTACATGGCATCTCCTCCGCTCTCCCTATTATTCTATATATCTCTGTTCAGATTTCCTGCCTGGCTTAATTCTGTCCTACCATAGGCCCAAAGCAGATTCTTTATTAACCAATGGTAATAAAAACATATTCGCATCACACACAGGGGAACCCTTCATCACCTCCCCTTTTCTGTCTAAATGTAAAGGAATGTTTTAACTTTAACATAGTAAATTTTCATATGACAAAACAAGTATCACACAAAATTTACTCTATTTACATTTGACAGATTAAGGAAAATACTCTATCATCTATCCTATCTTCATGAGTCTAAAGTTTTATCTCTAATTTATTCTTTATCAAAACTAAGGAAAACTATACCTATAGGCCTTCAACTCTTTAAAGACTCCAGAAGGATATAGTATTACCTAAGTGAATAGGAAGTGTATTATGAGCAACTTCCAAAATTCTAAAATTGACAGAGACATCTTGCTGCCTGGATAGTCGCCCAAAGTTTTTCTATAACATTGGGGCATCCATCTTCAGCCTACAGGTCCATAGTTTCCAACAAACTTTTTCATGGAGCAGAAATTATGAAAGACTGCTTTGCCTCTATTGGCAGTTTGTCAGTCACTTTCTTCTGTATCTTGCAGAATGTCTGGAAGACTCTTTAATGAAGCAAGAATCCTAAAGGACTGTCTCACCTTTAGGCAACTTTTGCAGTCATTTTTCTGTGGGTCCTGCATGTCCAGTTTATATAGCATACCATCAAGCAGTCCCAGCAAGAGCAGTTTCTTGCCCAAATGTCTAACAAATTCCATAAGGAGATTCTTCAATGCCCATCATCTTCTTGTAGCAGATTGATGCTGCCAGAAGCAGATGTGTTTCATTGTCCTGAAAAGTCCTAAGTTCTTAAGTTTTTTAAATGCTATATTCTGTTAGTCTTTGAAAGGTTTGAAAAATACATATCCATCTGAAATATATCTCTGTACATCTAGAAAACCTAACTAACATGACTGTAAGCTTGACTTTTATTGATGACTATCTATAAACTTGCATTTCTTAATTATGCATTACATCTTTAAATGAGCCATACAAACACAATACCTTAATCAAGAGCAGAAATATATATATATATACAAAATTAAATTGACCTTAAATTTTTATCAACAAACCTAGAAGCATACTCCTACACCAGAAAGCAGTAGAGGGCCCTGAGATAGAGGCTTCTTCTTCCCAAAAGGTATTGCAAGAAAAAAGGCAAGAAGGCATAGGGGTGGGTATGTAAACAGGACCATTATGGGAAAGGGGAGAACCCAGTGGCCATATAAAATGCCTAAGCCAGTACCCAGTGGGGACTCCCAGCCTTAGGGCCTCTCCTATCCTGAAGGAATAAAGTACTCCTCACAACTTGGTCTTCAATCTTTCGTCGATATTAAGTTCCTTATTCCAATGACGGAATGAAATCTCCCTAGACAACTATCAGCACTCCTGTTACAACAGGTGTGTTTGTGGTTTTGCTATCAGTGTTTCTTGCTATTATTCATAAATAGGTTTCTAGTTTTGGAGGAACCTAGTGATTTCCAAGAGGAAGAACATGTCCTATGGAGATATGTACAGTTCATGCCTTTGCTTCTGTTTTTCACACCTCCCTCTTTCTTTATCTTGCTCTATAGCAAGAGCTACAGTACACAGCACCAATGTTAAACAAGACAGCCATTTCTGATCTTCTTCACCCAGGGTCCTGAGATGCCAGACACTCAAGGTCATTAAATATCAACCTGAGACAGTGGCTTTGAGTTCATTGTCTCATGCAATGAAGATTAAAGATGTTAACTCTTATGGGATAATGCAAAGTAGAAAAAAATCTTTATTAAGAAGAATTACAGAAAAGCGAGAAATTAAGGATAAGTGAGAGAAACTCCCAAGAAGGAAAGGGTTTCCAAGCATGGGGGAAATCTCTGGGATTCCTTTTTCTATGGGCTTTTATAAGTCATGGCAGATTCTGAACAAAGGCCAAGGAATTTTTGAGATTGGTTGGTTCTTTGTGCTCTCATGAGGCACAGAGGATCTACACCCTCTATGAGCATCCCTTTGGCATGAGGAGGAGATGACCATGCTCTGCTCAGGTACTCCCCAGTTAGAGGTCATGGAACTCCATTGTCTATCTCTGACTTGTGCTTT
The DNA here is from genome assembly GCF_000317375.1 of Microtus ochrogaster. Lineage (NCBI taxonomy): Eukaryota > Metazoa > Chordata > Mammalia > Rodentia > Cricetidae > Microtus > Microtus ochrogaster. Next base: position 51,189,641 of record NC_022009.1, read on the forward strand.
GTTAGCTGCTGATGGTGACTGCTGTTTGTTAGTGTTAGTCACTGGCTCATGTTTGTACCTCTGATCTGGCAGATGTCTAAAATCTCAGTAATTGGAATAAACCCTCTTTGTTCTCACAGCTGCCAAGAAGTAGTTACATTTGTTTAGTTAACTCCTTGCCAGTGGGATGGTCTGGGTTGTCTTTCCTAAACTAGGTGATGTCGTGTTAGAAGCCAACCTTACTTACAATTTAGTCTGTTACAATTAGTGGCTTCAGAAACCAGAATATAAGAAACATATGTCAGTGTCTTATATGTGTCCTTCAAGGACTTTGGGGGACAGGGAGCAGGTACCTTTCAATCCCTGGCCCAGAGTCCTGTTTTCCCTCCTATGGATCTAGTTGTATTATCTCACACTCAACCACAGCTCTTATTCCGCTTCCTTGGTATCCCAGACACTGCCATTTTAACCTTTAATCTTTCAGCCTCTGCTTTCTCTGTAACATATGTGAACAATCTGCAGTTCAACATGGACCTTTTCCCTTACCATGTACAGAGAGTGCCAACTCCTTCAGTAGCGCTACTGAGGAGTTCTTAAGTGGACACAGGGTCAAACTAGTATGCTCCTGTCTTTATAGGTTAGCACTGCCCTCAGAGAAGCTTTTCTTTATAGTGGGAAGAAGTTTATGCAGATGGTCAAAGTGCACAAAGTAAATAATTTTGGAGTATTTGGTCCTAAATGGGACATCTATCACACCCCTCCAAGGCTTAGAGAGCATTACAGAAGAGAAGAAAAGGCCCAGAAGTTGGGGATGAGTACTGCAAACAGTGTCTTCTGGACATGGCATGCCCATTGCTCTCCTCTTAATTGTTGCTGAATTTTACCTGCTGATATTGTCAATGACATGTCTGTCCTACATTCATGGTGGAGATTGGTCTATAGGTGTCTTTTATTGTATGATTTTCACCTGCCTTTGTTATCAGAATAATATTAGTTATGAAATGAGTTGGGGATTATTTCTTCTTATTATATTTTCTGGGAGAACTCATGAGTAACTCTTATTCTTTAAGCATTTTATAGAGTTTATAGTGACACCATTCAGGTCTACATTTTTATTTCGAGGGAATTGTAATTCTGAGTTTAAGTTTATTTAAACAATTATAGAGATATTCAAAAATTGATTTCAAAATGGATGAATTGTGGCCATTTATGTTTTTCACTTGTAGCAAATGTGCCCAGACAGTATTCTGCTTAGATATAAAATGCTGCTTGTGTGTGCTTATGTGTGTGTGCATGGATGTGTCTGTACATACATGTGTACATGTGTGTGTGTGTGTGTGCACATCAGAATCCAGACGACAACCTTTGTTGCTGCTTCTCAGGAGCAATCTATCCTTCTTTGTAAAAAGGGTCTCTTACTGGCCTGAAGCTTGCCAAGAATGCTAGACCTGCTAGTGAGACCCAGGAATCTGTCGTTTCTTCTTCCTCCGCTCTGGGATTCCAAGCATGTGCTATGTTCGCTTTTAAAATGTGAGTTCTGTAGATCAAACAGATCCTTGAGCATGCAAGTCAAGCATTTTACCAACTGAGTCATCTTCTGAGCCCCGAAGATGCCATTTTTAATGAAAAATTTTTCATGTGAAATTCCTTTATGCTCTCAATTATTTGTTGCCTGATAAATATTAATAGTAAGACTGTCCTTGGGGAACAGCATGTTTAAAGCATGCTTGTTTTCTAAACCTAAAATGCTAGCTGTTGGGCTAACATGGAAAATGTGCTTTCCAGTGAGAATGCTCCTGGGAATGGACCGAGAGGGGCTGGAAGCACACCTGCCAGAGGGCCTCCTTTCCTGTGGCCTGTCACCAAACACTTCAGGCTGTAGGGACTGGGCTGCACTCCCTGCAGTGAGTTATCTTCCACAGAGAGCTGCTCTGGAGGAGCTAGGGCTGAGGCCAGAGTCATCCTGGTATTTTTACCACGGGGGCTCCTGGGACTTAGTATGTACCAGCTATTTGATTCATTGCCATCTGTAAGCTTTAACAATTCACATTTGCATTTTAAAATGTTTAAATACGTTCATAAAAATCACTCCTGTCTATTTTTAAATTTTATTTAGAGTACGTGCTCTGGACTTTCTTATCATACTGGACACACATACACACACAGAAAGAGAAAGAGAGAAGTGTGCATGCATACACACAAATATGCACAATACACAAATGTCCACACATATCTACCCATGAAAACACATATAAATTCACATGCATGATCATACACATGTAAACACACACGCATACATATTCACATGTTGGAATATGTTCATACACAGAGCTGTCCTGATTTGAAGGCTTTGTGACTTGTTTTTGCACAATGCATAAAAATATACCTCTGTAATTACGTGATGTTAGTGATTAGATAATTACGGATAATTGCATGGGGTAGCTCTAAGTGTGAAAGCGTTACCGTAAGATCTAAAATGTACAAATTGCATAATAATTATTCTTGGGAGTTATTTGGCAATTCTGAGCATAATTATCATGTGATCCACAATGCATGTAATTAATGCACAATTGCATAGATTTTTGCCTTCATAACTGCTTCCCCTTGTTATAAAGCTCTTTGTCACAACATTTGAGTGTAAATATAATGTAATTGGCTCTGAGATTTAGTACATTAAGTCCGCAGTAATTGCTTCACAGGAATGTAACCCTACCCAGCAAATGCTGGGCTCTCATTCAGGATGGGTTACGGAGAACAGTTGGTCCAGTGTGGTAGTAGAACCAGGTCAGAATACACTGGGTGTGCTGAGCAGGGTGATATGATAGGTATGCTGGCAACTGCGTGCGCATTGTGGGTGGGACATCTTTGTTGAAGCTGAACCTACCTCGGTAGAAAAGGTCCATGTTCTGCATTGCACAAAAATCTCTTTTGTTTATGTTTTCTTTGTCTGCCAGCCACAGCTGGCACCCACTGCACCTATTTTTAAATCAATAGAGCAAAGCACAGATTGTCATTTGGGTCTCAAAGTTTAAGAAAGCTAGAGAATAACAAAATCCCACAAGGCCCTGTGATTTGCTGGAAGAACGGAGACCTGGAGGGCTTAGCCATGTTTGCAAATTCGTGCCTCAGTTTATACTCCTTTCTCCACAGGTTTCACCTGGCAAGATGAGTACACCCAGCATGTGATGGCCCAGGAGCTTGCAAACCTCCCCAAGGCATACCCATGGCACAGAGACGCTTCCAGCCCAGCCAGGTATGTGTAGGCATGACTTGGCTCTTCTTGCTCCCAGCCACAACCATATCTTTAAGTTTGGTTGTTTATAGCATAGCAATATATACCATCTTTTTGGTATAAAACAGATATCTGCAAGGGAATTCTCTGCACGGGAAAGACACACTAAAGTAACCTTGCAATGTGGAACACTGGACACAGGCATCAGTGGTCTTTCCTCTGCTTGTGTGTGAGACTCCCAAAGAACCCTGCGTCTTCAGAGCCTTACTCTAACAAAGTGAGGTCAGAACTCTGGTTTATTACGAGGAAATTGTGCTTATGACAATGCAATGAGCAGGATTAATCCAGAAAGTCCTGGTCTTGCTCTGCCACAGCACAGCAGCCCATATCAAGCAACATTTGCACTGGGCCATCCCATTTCCGGTCACTTCCAGCTGTAGTGCGATGTCCTAGCAGTTCCACTTCCTGTAGGCCATGAAATGGGAAACAGGGGTTTGAAACATTGCTCAAAGAGAAGTCACTGCAAGAACAAGCCTAGGTCAGCATGCAACATTTTGAGATAAAAACCAAAACAACTCCCCCCAAAAAAACCACCACCACCACCACCACAACAACAGTGGACATTTCCCAAAGGCTTAGTTTGCAAGGTTCATTGTTTCCCAAGCAACAGAATACTCTTAAACTACAGTTCCAGGTAGAATAAATCCTCATAACACAAAATCTGACTATCTGCCTTTATGACCTCTGTGCATTTAATAGATCAGGATCCCACATCATCTTGAAGGCCATTTCAAATCTAGTGGGACCAAGGAAGTAAAAACAGGCAAAAAGTGGGCAGCTGGGTAGTACATTAAGTCTGTGTGGAGTCTCTGTGTTACATATAGAGTGAGCTAATATTCTTGGGAATATTCTTTATAAAAAGACTGATATGTATGTATGTCTGAATGATATATGCATATATGTATATATATATGTGTGTGTATGCATAGGTTTTCCACCAAGTTTCATATTTAAGAACTTGTTATATATTTATGGAAATTAGCATAAATTACATAAAACAGTTTATTGTGCAGATAGTTATATTAATGTGTGTATATATATATATATATGTGTGTGTGTGTGTGTGTGTGTGTGTTTAATACATTACAAATATGTGTTGACATGCTAGGTGCCTGGACACCTGTCCTTAGTGCTTACTAAATCAGGAAGAAAATGCTGGTGTTTCTGATAGTGTATGGAAGACTATCCTGGAGAATGTGAGAGAAAGTAAAACTCCCCCAAAGTGTGTCCTGAGTCAGAAGAGTTCAGACCCTCCCTGCTACTTTTTAGGTTATACTTGGTAACCATGGTGACTGTCCAGAATATCCCAGTGCTCAGCACAACAGTGACTTGGTGGAACCTGAACTCACTGCTCTCCTGAGTTCATCCGTTCCTTATGAGCTGAAGGGAATGAGGCCAGCCATCCATCTCTAAGGACCAGAGTATCTGAGAGAAACTGGCTAGGTTTTCTCCATCCATCCTTTGAGCCCTGTCCTGCCAAGGAGAATTGGCTTCTTAGCTCCAAAGTCTTCCTGGTCCCTTGGCCCGTCGTCGCTTTGGTCTGATCCCTGGGATGTTGTTCATTGTAGATGCAGCAGAGGGAGACCAGACTTTTCTCAGCTCCATACCTAGGGCCAAACTCCACTGTGTTTATCACAAGGTCACAGCCCTTCCCTATACCCTCTATGAACTCCTCTCACGTTGTCTTTAACAGTCCAGTGAATTCCCGTTAGAGGATGCTATGGGCCTGTGGGACCCCATGGAGACACTACAGGTGCATACAGGCAGACATGATATTGGAGAAAGAGCTGAAAGTTCTACATCTAGATCCATAGGCAGCAGAAGGAGACTGTGACACTAGGCCTAGGCTGAGCATATAAGACCTCAAAGCCCTCCTCCACAGGGACACACTTCCTCCAGCAAGTCTATACCTCCTAATAATATAGTTCCTATGTGCCAAACATTCAAATCCATGAGTCTATTGGGGGCCATTCCTATTCAAACCACTACATTAATTCAATATAGTCCATATTTTTACATGCGATATGCCGTGTTTCTAATTACATATATAAATGCCAGGGGCATCACATGGGTTTAGGATGTCCTTGCTCATATTTCTCCAGTGAGATGTCCTCTGTCATGCTCCCTTGCCACGTTGCTGGCACTGGGCTTTATGAGCACTGCACTCTGGTGCTGGACTGTCAGGCTGCATCTCTGTCCAAATCCTGGCAGCTAGGACCGTCCCGAGACAGTCGGCTGAGCTGCAACCCTTGCCTTAGTTCTTGCCTCGCGCCTCGGGATGCTGCTGCTGCTCTTGCTTTGCTCCTGCTGCTTGAGGAATCTGTGGCCTCCTTCAGAATATGACCCTTGGACACTGGTTTGAAGTATAGGTTCCATAACCAACACCAAACAGCTTCTGAGAAGCATGAAGGAGCCCAGCAGGGTCTTCACAGTAGCGGCCCTCACACCTCTTTCCTCTGTACAATGTGTTTGTTTTCTTCAGCATTTTTAATAACTGTGTCTGATTTTAAATTCACCAATAGCCATCAACCTAGTTTTCCAAGCAGCAGACTTATCCCATTTTTAAAGGAGCCCATGTGTCCCCAACTCCTAGAGAGTAGTGATCAATTTTGCTTTTTCTTCTTCCCTTTCTGTCCCAAATTCTCCCTTCTTCCAATCCCCACCTGCACCAGTCACAAAAGTCATGGAATAAATGAGAGAAGGGAAGGGCGAGGGACCAGCAATGTGTCTGAAGTGCAAATGGGCGACAACAGTGACCCAAAGTCACAAAAGTCATGGGATAAATGAGAGAAGGGAAGGGTGAGGGACCAGCAATGTGTCTGAAGTGCAAATGGGTGACAACAGTGACCCAGTCCTGCCTCGCTTTCCTTCTCTCACGTGGCTCAGAGCTCTGCAGACACACAGCTGGCCATGAAATGGCTTTTGGAGTTCTTTCGCACATGGCATTCATCTCCAGAGAGACAGAGCAGCTTGCCTCACAGTGATTTGTTCAGAGTAGAGATGAGGCTGGACATTGTGGGGTATGCCTCTCATCCAGGTGCCTGGAGGCTGAGGTGGAAAGCCGGCCAACTCAAGGCTGCCTGAGCTACAGAATGACACCCTGTCTCCATTTTTAAGAAATGTGTGTGGGGCGGGGGAAGAGGTGCAGGGTAGCTTATTGATAAAATGCTAACCAGTATATACAAGCCCTGGATTCCATTTCCAGAGGAGAGGGAGAGAGGGTGGGGAAGACAAGAGAGGAGAACATTTGGTCTTTCTTTGGAGGCTGGTCAGTACTTGATCCAAAGCTGAGGGAGCAGCACTCCCAGCTGGTGGCTTGTCATTTGTCCTCCATACACAGGAATGCCTTACCTCAGGCAGAGGAGGCCAAGTGATGCACTGAATTGAACAGAGCCATGTGAGGATCCATACAAAGTATGTCAGATATCGGTGAGAAGAGTGGAGGCCGGCACACGCAGGATCTGTAAGGCCAAGAGCTAGAGTCTGCTGCAGTTCCTGAAATGGGAACCAGGACTAGGTGGCCTATGTATGTGAGTACCAACTCCAATGTTGGCTGGCCCAGAGCCTGTGTGTGAAAACCAAACGACATGAAATGACGGTCACTGAGCCCCTCTGGGCTCCACTTTAGCTTTTTTTCAGTGCCCAGATTGCATGGCCACTTCAGGCAGCGTGTGTGGAGGCTGAAAGCATCCAGGGGCACAGTAAGAAGAGCAGAGGCCTAGTGTGAGATACGCTCTACCTTGGTAGAAGCAGAGGATATTCCTTAAGCTGCTCACCGTCTTGAAGCCAAGTGACGCGGTACAGGTCTGTATGCTGACTGCTACAACATGGTACAGGGTGACAGTGGCCACTCGATCTTTGTGACCTGTTGCACAATCACAAGCTGGGTCTCATGCACAGAAGAGACACAGGACAGACAAATAGGGCATTTAAAGGCACCTTCTTGATCTGTCTGCACATTGATATCAATTGGTGAGAAAAACAAACAAAACACCAGAGGAGTAAATGGACCAGCTAAATTACAATCTGATATGAAAATGGAATTCTATCCATTAAGAAGTAGTCAGGAAAATTATCTTTGATTTGAGATACAGAGAACTCTGAACTACCCAATAAATTATGTGTTTGCCATGACTGGACCAGATATTGGCAACAAGTGGGGGCTAGTTTATTTTTGTTTTTAGACAGATCTAACACCGTAATTCAAACTGGCCCAGAGTTCAAGGTATTTCCTCATGTCCTGGCTTCTCAAGTGCTAGAATTACAGATATTCACCACCATTCCTGGTGACAGAATGGGTTTATCACCCGAGATAAACAGAGATGGGGAAGTTTTGATGAATCTCAGCTTTAGGAAACTTTTTTTTTTTTGACAAGCACACGTGAATCAAATCTGGCTGCCATTTGTACACACAGGGTATTCACAGATTAAGTCAGGGCCATGGCCTTTCTTTCCTTCATCTCTCTCTTGTGTTTAGAGCCCAGATTTCTCTGTCTAGGCCTCTCAAAGGACAGGGTGTGTTGCTGTGAACTGTGACCAGCCCTGTGCAGTGGTTCACCAAGATCTGTTCCTATCCGCTCTGGTGCCTGGGATCCATTCTGAGTGTTCCCTCCCTCACCATTCCCTGCCACTACTGTCCTCCATTAAGGTTGGCCATGTGAGAGATGACATGCTTTATTTAAATTTTTTAAGTGTTTGGCTGATGTCATTTAGCATGTCCCCCAGCTGGTTTTACCCACTCTGCTTCAAAGGAGGGGATTTCATTCTCCATGGCCAAATGATAGTCTAGGGTGTGTGCCCTACACTTAACTGATCTATCTACAATCAATGCTTATTCTCATCCCCTAATATGGTTATTGCTGCAGTCACCATCAACACTAGCACCTCTTTGACATGCTGGTTCCATGTCCTTTGGATGAATACCCGGAAGCAGGTGACCAGATCCCAAGGCAGTCCTACTTTCAGAATTCGTGGGACCTTCCACACTGTTCTCCATGACAATTACATGTTGTAAAAGGAGCGGTGGGCTGTGTCCCCGCCACCCAGCTAGTTTATACCTGAAATAACCACACCAAGTTGTATTAATTAAGTTACTGCCTGGCCCATTAGCTCTAGCCTCTTACTGGCTAATGCTCACATCTCGATTAACCTATTTCTAATAATCTGTGTAGCACCATAAAGTGGCCGCTTACCAGGAAGATTCTAACCTACGTCCATCTTGGACCAGAGCCTCATGGTATCTGCATGACTCTGCTTCTTTCTCCCAGCAGTCTGTTCTGTCTTCCCTGCCTACCTATGTTCTGACTTATCAGGTCAAGCAGTTTTATTATTTAACCAATGAAAGCAACAGATAGATAGAAGACCCTCCTACATCATTTCCCCTTTTTCTGTTTAAACAAAAAGGAAAACTTTAACATAGTAAAATTACATATAACAAAACAGTTATCAAGCAAGAATTATAGTTACAATATTTAAATCTATTTTATCTTTTATCATAACTAAGGAAAACTGTAACTAACCATTTTTCAACTCCATCAAAGACTCCAGAAGGATATAATATTACCTAAGTAAATAAGAAATAAGCAACTTCCAAAACTCTAGAAATGACAGAGACATCTCGCTGCCTGTATAGTCACCCAAAGTTCTTTTGTACCATTAAGGCTTCCATCTTCAGCCTACAGGCCCATAGTATCCAGCAGACATTTTCATGAAGCAGGAAAATTCAAAGACAGTTCAGTCACTATCTGCTGTGTCCTGCAGAATGTCTCACAGACTCTTTCATGAATCAGGAACTCCGAAAGACCATCTCAACTTTAGGCAAGTTCAGCAGTCCTCTCTCTGTGGGTTCTCTGTGTCCAGTTTATGCAGCAGTCCAGGAAAACACAGTTTATTACCCAAATGGCTAACCAACACCACAAGGAGCCTCTTTGATGCCCATCTTCCTCTTGAAGTAGATTGGTGCTACCAGGAGCAGACGTGTCTCATTGTCATTAAAAGCCCTAAATTATTAAAACATTAAATGCCATATTCTGTAGTCTTTGAAAGATATGAAGAATGCCTATCTGAAATATATGCACATCTAGAAAGTCTAACTAGCATTAGTTAGACAAATGACTAACTAATGCTAACAAATGACTATTATCGACGATTATCCATTAACAACCTATATTTCCTAATTAAACATTACATTTTTAAATGAACTACATAATCATAATACCTTAATCAAGATCAGAAATACATATACATATAATAAAATTGACCTTAAACTTATATGAACAAAGCAAAATTTATACCAATGTAAATTATTCATCTCTATATCATATCCCCCTTTAAATGTAAAAGAACCTTTATAAGCAATATTTGGGAATATGGACATAGTTATTTCTCTCCAAACTGCTTTGTGCTGTATGGGGGCGCTGTTATTTAGGTCTTTCATGTTATAACCTGTCTGCTAGGTTCATCTCAGTAGGCAGTTGAATGAAGTAATTTTCTGAAGGCGTTCATGGTGATCTTTCAGGAGGGTGTGGTCTATTATACCATATTGGGATAGAACCAATCCACAGGGTCTCACCCTCATTGAAAACAAAAGAAGACCCTTTCCAAAGCATCATATCCTTAGACCCAAATTTGGAAGTCATGATACCTTTAGAACATACATGTTGGATCAGCTTAGCAGATCACACAATGAAATGTCTCTCTGTATTTAGCTCCTTCACAGTCAAAAAATTCAAAGAAAATACAATACACAGAATCCAGGTTCTCTGTGAATTTTCCATTTTTACGTGGCTTATTTTTCTTTATTTCTTTTAATCTATAACTATCTGTACTCTGTCTCTTTAAAGACTTTACCCCCTTTTTAAAGGCATTAACTTTGTTCTCTATATTCTTTTTCTTCTCTCTCTCAAGCCTACATATGTCTAACACTAGGACCCATTTAGAGGTCTTTTATGTCTGAATCTGTCCTATTGCATTGGCTGTGATGTTTTTACTGTCTAGGAGCACTTCTTAAAATGGTAAGCAGTTCTTAAAACCTAAGTTGTGCCATGTAGAGGTAATACGGTACCGCCTATTTCCTGCTCAGTCTAAACCTTAACTGCACTGTTATTGTGATAATTACGACAGTTCCTGTCTGAAATCAGCACAGTTCAGCATGGCAGGAGTTCTCCTGCCTCAGATCCATTTGGTGCCCCTGAGCCATGCACAGTTCCAGGCACACAACAGTCCCCATTGCCATCAAGCCAGCAAGCCTTAGCACTTTACTCACAAAACCCCATCCAAATTCTCCCGCAAGAGACAGAGGTCATGGTAGGAGCATAGCCCAGAAAGCTGGTGTTTTAAAACTGTGCAGCTTTTTTTTTTAACTCTGAGAATGAGCTTTTTATCTCAATTACAGCCTAATCTGCCAGACAGAGCACTGTGCATCCTGGAAACATCTCTCTGTATGGTGGCAGAAATCCACCATGCTCTCCCACTTGCCTAAACCTGATCCCGCCTTCTGCCCAGGTGTAGGTAGGGAGCGTTGAGCCATTGGCATGGTCTCAGAGTACTTTCTTCTGGATCCCAAGCGGGAACAGAAACATTCAGTCCCATAAAAGCCATCGACATGCTGTAATAGCAGTAATTCGCACTGGCAGCACATCCCAGGAAGCTGCACTTTAAAACTGTGCAGCTTTTTTCCTGCTACGGCTGCTGAGTCAGGGAAATTTCTCTGTGGCACCCGGCCAGCAAACAGCAAAAAGCTGTGTTAAACCTCTCTTTGTGTATAGAATTCCTTTTTAAGCCCTCTTAGGTTTTACGTGGAGTTAGTTACCACGTTGGAGCGCCACTCTGTAAAAGGAGCAGCAGGCTAGCTAGCTTATACCCGAAATAACCACACCAAATTGTATTAATTAAATTACTGCCTGGCCCATTAGCTCTAGCCTCTTACTGGCTAATGCTCACAGCTCAATTAACCCATTTCTAATAGTATGTGCAGCAATACGAAGTGGTGGCTCACTGGGAAGATTCTAACCTATGTCCATCTTGGACCAGAGCTTCATGGCATCTGCTTGACTCTGCTTTCTTTCTCCCACAATTCTGTTCTGTCTTCTCTGCCTACCTATGTTCTGACCTATCAGGCCAAGCAGTTTTCTTTATTAATTAACCAATGAAAGCAACAGGTCCTCCTACATCAATTACACACGTTTGCCATCACCAGCAGTGTGCAATGTGAGAGCTCCCTTCCCACATCTTCAACGTCATTTGTTCCCGGATTTTGATGGCAGCATTCTAGTAGGTGAGATGGTTCTTGTTGTGGTTTTGATTTTCATTTTCTTGATGAAAATTTAAATATATGCAGGTATCACCCACCCATAACAGAAGTAACTCCCTTTCTTCTCCCTCCCTCTTCCTCATTTCCCACTCACTTTGTTTTGTAGCCTAGGCTGGCTTTGAACCTGCATCTACCTCTTTTAGACACCGCATTAGCAACCCTTGAGAAACCTGTCTTCTCACCTGGAGATACCAGCTGGTATCTGATTCTCAGTTAACTTTTATACAAGGAATTTATGTGTTATATCCACTTAAAGCTCAGTGCATCTCAGAAAGTGTGTCTAGGTCATAGCAGAAATCCAAGCATGGAATGGAGTGAGTGGTTCCTCGGCCCAGTGCAGATGTGGTACTGGAAAAATTCAGGTGGTTCTGTATCTTCCGCTGGCTTATGGCACCATCTCAGCAATGCCTCTCTAGACAGTGGTAAAAATAAAAGTAATTTTCTGCATCTGATTTTGTTCAAAATGCAGTGTTGAAGTTCTGTGAAGAAAGCACACACACACACACACACACACACACACACACACA
>NC_022009.1:51201849-51224036 GCF_000317375.1 Microtus ochrogaster
TATATATAATGTCCTGACTGCAGTTTCCTCTCCCTCCTTTCCTCCCAGTCTCTCACCCCCCCACACAAAGAAAGACACACCAAAATCTAACATATAAATATAAAATATACATATATACACACATAATACACATATATGTGTATCACATAATATACATATATATACATAATGTTCTGACTGCAGTTTCCCCTCCCTCCTCTCCTCCCAGTCTCTCCCCAACTCACCTGTCACCCCAATTCACTCCTTTTAGCAGGCTTTCTTTGACCACTGGCCCCAAATCATGACAACAACACTTAACTATTTGTTATGAATGCTCTGTCTTATCTTATGCTTGTCCCACTAGCTCTTATAACTTAAATTAAACCTGTTTCTCCTTATCTACATTTTGCCCCAGGACTTTTTATCTTTATAAAGTTCTGTATGTCCTCCTCAGTGTCTGGATGGCCGGAAGCCATCTGTCTGCAGGCCCAAGGCATCTCACTCATTTTCTCCCATATTCTCTCCCAAGCCTAGATTCCTCCTCTTATTTATTCTCTCTGTCTGCCAGCCTCACCTGTTCCTCTACTGTGTAGCTGTTGGTCATTCAGCTTTTTATTAGACCAATCAGGTACCTTAGGCAGGCAAGATAAACAAATGCAGCATTAAACAAATGTCACAATTTTTGCCTAGTTAAACAAATACAGCATAAACAAATGTAACAACCTTTACATAGATAAAGTAATATTTTGCAACATAAACAAATATAATACATGTTTACAGAATGAAAGTAATATTCTACAACAACTCCTCCTCCATTTCTATTCAGAAGAGTGCAGGCCTCCCATGGATATCAACAGAACATGGCATATGAAGTTGCAGTAAGACTAAGCGACTCCACTTTTATTAAGACTGGATGAGGCAAGCCAGTATGAGGAATAGGGTCCCAAAAGTCAAAAAAAAAAAAAAAGAGTCAGAGTTAGCCCCTGCTCCCACTGTTAGGAGTCCCACAAGCAGACCAAGCTACACAGCTGTAACATATATGCAGGGGGGCTAGGTCAGTCCATGCAGGCTCCCTAGTTGTCAGTTCAGACTGTATGAGCTCCTATGAGCCCAGGTGAGTTGATTCTGTGGGTTTTCTTCTGATATTCTTGACCCTTCTTGCTCCTACCTGAAACTGTTTTTAGCACTGACATCCTGCAAATATGAAATTCTACACCTTCCTTGGCACTAAATGATCTTAAAAGACCATTCAAGACAAGGGAGTCATTAAAAGGCCTCCAAGGCTATCACCTGCAAGAGGCAGAGTTCACCAAATATTCTCTATAAAGTTAACTTTAGCCTCTATCTTATGTCAGATTCAACTGAATGGTCCCCAAATATCTCACTTTGTCTATGCAAATATTACCCAAATCCAAACTTCTCCAACCCTTACTGCATCTCAGATAAGAAATGTGTAGTGTGGCTTTGTTATTCTTTGGGGGCCCACTACCCAGCTCCCAAATAAATACACAGAGACTTATTATTTATGAATGACTGGCCTTAGCTGGGTTTGTTTCTAACTAACTTTTCTAACTTAAATTATCCCATTTCCCTTTAACTACGTTTTGCCCATGAGCCTTTTACCTTTCTTTATTTTTGATATCTTTCTTTCCTTCTTACTCTTTGGGTGGCTGGGTGGTTGGGTGGCTGACCCCTGGCATCCTCTCCTCCTTTTTTCTCTCCTCAATCCCTTCCCAAGATTTCTCCTCCTATTTATTCTCTCCCCACCAACCCTGCCTATTTCTTTCTCCTGTCTAGCTATTGGCCATTCAGATCTTTATTAGACCAATCAGATATTTTAGGCAGGCACAGTAACATAGGTTTACAAAGTTAAACAATGTAATATAGAAGAATGCAACACATCTTTGCACAATTGAACAAATATTCCACAACATAAATGAATGTAACACATCTTAAACTAATATTCCACAACAGGGATGAGCATCCTAGTTAGAAGCTTTGTGTGTCTGATATGAAAAATAGTCAAGAAAGTACCTTGAAGGAAACCTGACATTAAGCCAAGGATCCACTGCTCAGGAAATGTTCTGGGAGCTCACTTGCACATGTGAGTTGCACCTTCTGCTTGCTCCTCTCACACACATGGAGTGTGGGAGAATCAGCATGATCCTATAGCTAGGTCACTTGTCACTCACTGTGAGGGTCGCTTTCTGTTATGGATAGCGTAATTCTTGCTATTAAAATAGAAGGTGGTACAGGCTAACCTGTGGTGAAAAAGACCAGAAATTTCCTCTAGTTCTAAGGAAACCCAGTGTCAGCAGATACAAATCAAAAGTGACTAAAAAAACTTTCATGGCCCTGACTTCAAGATGCTCACGATCTTGAGTCCCCAGAGATTGTAGGTATGGATGATCGTTAAGATCCAAGGATCCATCTCCTGGGGCCTGGTCCATACATTACTGAATGATATTCTGATGGTCTCATGCGGCGGACTTCTCGACCAGCGAGAAAGAACAACCACCACACGAGGATTCTTCTCAGATCACGCTTTAATTGGAGTGCCCTTGGTTGAAGGAGAGCAGAAAGCGAGAGGGCCCCGAGAGCACTAAGGCAGCTACTTATCTAGGGAATTGGCACACGGGTCGCCCTGTGATTGGCTGCCATCATCAGCTGACACCAGACTGCTTCGGGATAGGCCCAAGGACCTTTATCCACCACGCATGCGGGAAGCGGGGGACACGCAGCTCCCAAAGGCATAGCCAAATATGGAGTTGTTTATTTCCAGCAAGACAGGATGTCGGCGCCATCTTGTAATGGCGATCCTGTCCAGCTCTCTACAGTCTCAGGCCCCATGGATTATACAGGGATGAAGGATGTCATGCTTGGAATGCTCAATCAATGACACCCAAGCCAGGCAGGGCTCTTGATAACAAGCCCAGCAAAACATTGCACAGTCAGGCGGACCCACAAAAGCTAGAGCAGCCTCTAACTTGCAGTCTGGAGAGAAGATGCAGTGACTTGCCTGAGGTGACCACTTTGTAAGAGACACAGCTGGGTGACAACACTCTTTGGGGCCTTGGATTATTTCATTCAGGTAAAGTTTACATTCTGTTTACTGGGAGTTCTCAGATGTGTAATCTGACAAGTTTTGATTGACATCATGTGAGTTCCAGGAACACAGATCAATAAACAGAACGTTTCCATCACCCAGATTCTCTTTATGCCCTGTGCATGCAGCCCCTTCTTCATTTTCTGTGCTGGGTTTATTTGTGGATGAGTTTACTATATTCATGAACACTGAGATGGTATTCTAAGATATTTGCCCTCGCTAGGCTGCATCTGCTGCTGGTGGTACATTTATTCTTTAGAAAGCACTGATATCTCCACTATGTGGAGGCCTTTCCATTCACCTGCCCTGCTGTGATGGGCACTGTCTGAGTCTGTGAAGAACTAAGCTTTTCACCTGCTTCTTGTCAAGACAGATCAACAAGGACACCTTCTTATTCTACCTGAATCAAACAAACCAAAGGATGCCAGGCCCTTTAGTCTCCCAATATCAGAAACAAGGGTGGTATCCAGTGAGTAAGATAATAAAAAAGAATGCTCTGATGTCCTTAGGTCATCATCCATGGGACAGATTGGGTGAACACAGTGCGATCCAGGGACCTGCCAGAGGTCCCTACGGGTTGGCAAGACAACAAGAGCTGTTTATGGAAGACCTTGAGATGTGTGCACTAACTATGAGCTCTGAAAGGGCCCATCATGTCTTGTAGGGTTAGGGGCATCTCATCATGAGACACACCAACCTTTCTACAGTGTACACAGTATTATCCTCATGAAAGGACCATCCTTTGAGATCAAGCAGCAGAGATTTCAGGCTTCTAGAGGAAAAACTTGTAGATAGTTCCCTCCATACTCACCTTACAGGTATGACTTGAAGGATAGAACTGTTCTCAGAACTCCATGGGATGCCAGATGGACAGGCATGACACTAATGTCAACTTGGCTTGGTAACCTCAGCACTGGAGAGACCAAGGAAGAAAGATCATGAATTCAGGCCCCTAACCTAAACTGCAGAGCAAGCCTGGTTCTATCTTAACAACAACAACAATAACAAAAACAACAGTGAAAAGAAAAAGCTTATGGAGATGCAAGGGTATGTATTACCCAAAGAGGAAAAATTTAGTGTGTAGAATCTAATCAAGGGTTACTGAACAGGAAGGCTTGTCCGTGGCTGTAAATGTAATTTGTGGCAAAATAGATTGTCATGATCACATACAGGCCAACAGATAGAAGGCTCACAGGTTGCTGTACTTCTTTCCCAGGCTTCACCTGAACTGTGTGATGTCACTGACAGGCACCTGTGCTTTTACAGGCGAATGCTGTTCACTTTAGAGCAAGCACTTAAAATTGTGGCTAATGAACCAACAAAAGAAACAAAAACATATAATTATAGAACTATTCAGTGAACACTAGTGACAAATTCAAGGAGAGCAGCTGTGGAGACTTACAGCTCTGAACATTTGAATTTACCTGATACGATGCCACCTCCTTGCCCAACTGGGATTGATAGAGCTGAGTGAGCCAGGAGGGGCCAGGCTTGTGGAGACTGGGGTTAGCTTGTGCTTCTTATTCAAACAAGGCGAAGCCTCCACTAGGGAACAGTCTTACCCAGGACAGAGGGAGAAGAGAAGATCCTAGCCCTGCTATGATGGGCAGGCAGAGCCTGCAGGGGCTAAGAGATATGGGTGTGGGACTACCAGGGGTCTGAGGGAAAGTCTTTTGATGGTGGTACAGGATGGATCAGAGGTTTCTGAAGGCAATGTATGATGTGGCAGGCAGGCCCCACAGAGGATCTGACCTAATTGACTAATTCCCATCTCCTTTCTAGACATAAACAAGGGGCTTAATGAATTGGAAAGCCTGAAAGTAATCAGAATTCAAAGCCTTTGGTCAGCATTCCCAACCATTAGACTCAGTCTGGTGGAGAAGTCTTTGACTCTCATTAACAGAGTGGTTTATGTATATGGTTTCAGTCCCGGCTCCTAGATGAGCCTGTTTGCATCCTCAGGCCTTGGTGGAACAGGCAGTGAGCACTAGTGTAGAAGATGGACATTCAGGGCAGCTGGCCTGCTGCTCATGCCCAGGCTAAGAGGCAGGTGGGGTTCTTCCAGAAGGGACCTGAGAGGAGCATGGGGGTCAGCCATGGTTAACTTTGACTATCTGGTTAATGACATCTTGACATATTTCCCCTGTCATCTCAATCATGACATTTCACATGGGTCTTATCCTGGAATCTGTGTGTCATTGTCCTGGCTTTCCTAGGTCCTGTTCAGAATCTGTGGCTCCTGACCGCTCCTCTGACCCCTTCCCTTGTGGCTGCCATGGCTCCTGACCACTCCTCTGACAACCCCCTTGTGGCTGCCATGGCTCCTGACCACTCCTCTGACAACCCCCCTTGTGGCAGTCATGGCTCCTGACCGCTCCTCTGACAACCCCCTTGTGGCTGCCATGGCTCCTGACCACTCCTCTGACAACCCCCTTGTGGCTGCCATGGCTCCTGACCACTCCTCTGACAACCCCCCCTTATGGCTGCCATGGCTCTTGCTGACTTTGCAGTCATATCCAACTGCTCCTGCAAAATATCCCCTGGTTCCCTCTCTTTTCTGCAGCTATAGTGCTTCTATGTCACCCAAGCCTGGGGTTCTATGTCCTTTTCCTTGCTACCCCAACACCCAGTCTATCTACAGGGTGAGCCCCAAACCTAAGGTGCCTATAGCCTCAGCCTTCTATTCGCGCAGGTCTGCGGCACACGTAATGGTTATCGTCTGATAGCGGAGAGCCTGGGCACTGCCACCCCAACTCACAATGCTAGTGTTGAATGACACAAACCGGTTACCCTATAGGTCAGAATCAGACATGGCTCCCATGTTTGAACCCTTGGTCTTTTCCACAGACCCCTCCTGCCATGCCCTCATGCCTGTGCTCTGTCCATCAGCTCTCTCTCTGGCGGCCTCTCTCAGTACTGCAAAAGCTTTTTGTGCATGTGCAGTTCTGGAGACTGGATCCAGGATCTTGAGGCTAGGCACCGGCACTGTCACCGAGCTACACCTCTATCCCTTAAGGATTGCATTTTAAGGAGAGTTGTAGTTAATGGTTGCTGGAGGATAGAGGGCCAGCTTTCTCAGGGATGTGGCCCCTGAGAGGCTGCCCCACGTTCCAGCAGGAACACTGTATTACAGTAGTACCTGCCCTCATGCACACACAGGCAGCACGAAGTGGACTTAGTGAACGTCTTAGTCAGAGTGTTCCATCACTGTGATGGAACAACACAATCAAAAGCGGCTTGGGAGGACAGGTTTATTTCCCTCTTCCATGTAACGGTTCATCGTTGAAAGCAATGAGGGCAGGAACTCACACAGGAGTTGATGCAGAGGCCATGGAAGAATGCTGCTTATTGGCTTACTCCTTATGACTTGCTTAATCTGTGGTTTCATATAAAACCCAGAGCTACCAGCCAGTAGTAAGGCCCCCACACAATGGGCTGTGTCCTCCCACACCAACCACTAATCAAGAGTATGCCCTTCAGGCTTGTCTACAACTTGATTTCATGGGGGCATTTTCTCAAGTGGAGTTTTCCCCTCTCAGATGACTCTAGTCTGTGTCAAATTAACAGAAAATTAACTAGTGCAGTATTAAAGAGAAACAAGTGAAGATGGGAGAGAAAAGTGGTGAGGGATATACAGGACACAACTGGGTGTGGATTTGATAAAAGTACTTATGCATGCGTGAGATTCTCAATAGCTTCTTTTAAACATTAGACAGGACCTCCCTAAGTTGTTTGAGTTGGCCCTCTTTCTCTCCCTGTGCCTCAGCTTCTTGAGTGTTACAAATCTGAGCCTCCAGACTCCCAAGAGTCCTTGCTATAGGCACAGCAAGTAGCAGGTGCTTTTTTCTTCTCCATTTCAGTTTATCTCCTGTTAGCAGCACCAAAGGACACTGTGGTTAATGTCATACACGAGCCCCATTGGGCCACCCCTTGATCCCTCCTAAAGGCTCTGTTGCGTTCCAGCCAACGTGGGAACAGTGGGGCCAGGTTCCCTTAGGAACTAGACCGCAGCGAGTAGGAGGCATGGCGCATGGGCTCACTGTATAGCTGCACCCATGCGGACTGCCGAGACTGTGCACACACCGTGTTCCCATCTGGCCCTGTCTCACAGCTCAGCATGGAACAAACATGAATTGAGTCATCATTCTTTTCGCTTTTCAGGACCTTACAGCAGAATGCTGATAACGAAAAGTGGCTGAGCCTGGAGAGCGGAGTGGCCCTGGCCAAGACCCTCCGGCGCTATCTGCCCTACTTGGGGCTTCTGTCCCAGGCCCCAACTGCGGATGCACACCCCCGGACAGAACATGAGACACGCCCAGTCAAGGTGATACTTCAGCCTATTCCTGTGATCAGGTTGACTTTATCTGCATGCGTGTTTGTCTGTGAGATACAAACATTTTAGCCGAATGAGTAGTCACGGTTCTCAGGCTCCCAGCAGCTGTCCTGTGGATGACAGACTCTGGATACTATGAGAAGGGCGGGGCTGTGTGTAGGGAGTTTCTGGACCCTGGGGCTGTGTTGGCTACAAACACTACTACAGAAAACCTAGTGTTTAGAGCTCAGAGCAGAGCTCTGATACCAGCCTGTAGGAAGGAGGCCAGGAGCCGAGTGGGTGCATAGCCCAGATGGCAAGAAGACAGCAGCATCTGAACACAGCTGGAATCAGGTCTGGTGCCCACCGGACTGGGTTTAACTTAGCCATTACTACATCCCTGGAGACTTCTCATTTCTGGTAATTTCACCAACGTGGCTATCCCAGGACAACAGAAGGACTGCCTGTTTGTGGGAGCTAGGGTAGAGTTTCAAGATGGTGTGGTACCTGAACAACTGTCCCTCTGTCTGAGGTAGGCTTGGGCACAGGGCAATTGACATGCTTTTGAGGGCCAGATTTGTCACTAGGTCTGGGGTAAATTCTCATTCAGTCAGTGTGCTAGGGCTGGCTTGGGAGGAAGTATAGTGTAAAGGAGGGGTTAGAACTTCACTGGGCTTTGGAGGTGTGGAAATATTGTGTCCAAGATGCTTCCAGGGCAGCTTGCAAAGAGATCTTATCAGACTTTGAATTTCCTTTTAAAAATTAATGAGCTCTGAGTACCAGGGGGAGGCAGCTTGGAGCCTGGGGACTAGCTCATATCTCAGGATGAGCTTGGGCCTGGTGTACAGGTTGGACTCTGGTGTGTTGGGCCTTCAACTAAGGATCAATGTTTATTCCTAAGGAACATCCATCTGGGCTGTGTTTTCTAAGACTGCCATGTGGTACTAAATACCAAGGGACATCTGGAAGTTTTCTATAAACTGCACTAGGGTTTCCTCATTCCCAATAGGTGTATTGTGAGCCCAGCACAGGGGGCTGACTCCTTGAAGGTTCTCAGTCTCCTCCACCTAGGATGTCAGTGCCACTCACTCTGTGTAGGTGTCTACAAGCTGTCAGATGTTTCTGATGTTTCATGGGCTCTGGACTTTCTCTGGACATATACAGAGGAGAAGCAGTTGCAACTGCCCACACCCGTCGCCATCTGAGAACCAGTGGTCAGCAAGGGAAGCTGGCATTCGGTGTGGCCAGAGTTCCATGATGTCATCCCTAGCCTAGAACCAGTGGTCGGCAAGGAGAGCTGGCATTCCGTGTGGCCAGGGTTCCACAATAGCAGTCCCCAGCTGAGAACTAGTGGTCAGCAAGGGAAGCTGGCATTCCGTGTGGCCAAGGTTCTACGATAGCAGCCCCACCTCACATTGTGTTGGTTGTTTGGATCCCCACTAATGCCAGCCAGCAAGATGACCTCACCCCACAGGTAGTCACAGCAGTGCCAGCTGATGCCCTTAACCCAGTCTTTTTATGCACGGTTGTTATTTCCATTGAAAAAACAACCCATTGTGAATGACCATTGTAATCATATGACAGGGAGGCCATTGCAGAGTGATGGCCACAAGTCATTCAGAAGCTGAGCACTGGGGGGCACTTCTGGCTTGCACATTTCCCTCTGTGTTCAGATAGATGTTTCTTCATATTAGAAAAGTGTGAAAGCCCAGAACTCATTATTTTCTGTGAGCGTTTAAACGAGGAGAAAGCTGAGTCATCTCTCTAATGAGCGGCGTCTGCACAAAGCACAGAAGTGTGGCAGCTATCCAGGCTGCCGTGGGGTGCCACAGCCAGCCAGGAACTTGAGGCTTCTCCCCCCCCCCCCCACCTAGGTGACAGGCTTTCCCAGTAGCAATTTAAACTGTAGCCACTGGCGGTGTTTCAACATGCAACCAAATTCCAATGAATTGTCCACAAATCATGTCCCCCCCTCCCTATATATCTATCCTGGAAAATCTGACTCCAGCATAGAAAGAATTCTGAATTTATTCTCTTTGAGTCTGCTGAACTGATTACCTCATAACAGAAGCCATAGGGAACAGAATTTCCCTACTTCTCCAAACCACCATGAACAGGAGCCACTCTGACACGTGTTGAGCATACTGATAACTAAATCCATGCTATCACTGTTCCTGCATTGTTAGTGGGGTGCCCACCTTCTTGCTTTATTGATAAGAGTAGTGTCTACCTTGAGTCCTTTCAGAGGCAAGGCAGAATACTACCATCTCCAGTTTTACCCATAGAGCACGGTGACAGCCCACTTTGCATGTCACCAAATAGGGTCAAACTGAGGTCCATCGCTTGCTGATACCATTAACTAACCTATTTTAGAAACATTTTGAGAATGTATTTAATATAAGGGAACTATGATGGGCTCTGAGCTATAAAGATAAAAGACTGACCCCACCCTTTAGAATTTTCACTCATTTGATAAAAGAAACACACGAAACTGTAGTTGAAACAAAGAAGTATGATGATTGAATCAATGCTCCATACGAAGGACAGGAAGCGGGACAGGAAGGTGGACCATGGGTATCCTGAACAACCGTGATCAGTAAAATAGCTGGAGGTCACCTTAGAGTCTCTCTGTGGTCTAGGAACCTCCACCACCCTCATAGCATGGGTCATTAGATGAGCTGCCGCTCCACCATTTCCAATATCCCACAAATTACAAATTGGAACAACAGTAAAACCTCCAGAATAGAGAAAAGAGCTTCTTGGGGGGGCTCCCAGGAGGAACTGTCACATGTAGAGATTGGTCAAGAGCTAGCTGTATCAGAAGAGAATGTGCAGGACCCTCATACAGAGGACCAGAGAAATCCAACCAGGACTCCACAGTGTTTGCGAGTGCAGCACAGACATTCAGACCAGGGCAGCTTGGAAAGGTCAGAAAGAGCAGAGTGGACAGGAAGGAAGGCCTGGTCAACACAGACTGGCAATGTCAGAGAGAACAGAGTGGATAAGAAGGAAGGCCTGGTCAACACAGACTGGCAATGTAAGGCTGACGGAGCTCCCACATCTGTGAAGACTGGCTAATATGTAGAAGTCTGACCCCATGTGTTGGTGGCATGGAGGACCTGGAACTCCAAAATGTCTTACAAAGTTGGACATGCATTTCCCTGGGTTCAATCACTCCATCTCCTCCCATGCTAAATGAAAGCAAATGTCCATTCAAAATGTGCACAGGAATTCCCGTGGCAAACTTAGTTAGCTAAAGTGAGCAGGTGAGTGTGGAACAGGCCCTTGACAGTGACTCACACAGGGAGGTAACAGCATGCCGTGTGAATGGAGAGACGAAGCAGTGGGTAACAGGACCAGATCATGGCTGCTGGGGCACTTCTGCACTGGCAGAGAGCCCCTTGTGACAGTTGTTCATGGGGAAAGGTGAAAGGAAAAGTAACCTAATGCAAAATGTGTAAAAATTTTGAACAAGTACTTTATTAGGAAAAAAAATATATACAAAGGGACAATGCAGGCTTCAAAGGTTGCTCTTGCAGAGGACCCCAGGTTCAGCTCCCAGTACCCACATGGTAACTCAAAACTATTCATCAGTTCAGTCCCAAGGGATCCAATACTCTATTTTGACCTCCACAGGCAGCAGGAATGTGTGTGGTGCACACACATGTAGCAGACACTCATGCATACACATAAAAAAACAAATCTTTTAAAAACTGTTCAGTTCAAGATCTACCACTTCCTGTCCACTGGCCTGGCTAGGAGGGAGAGGAGGCAGAGGCACTCTGGGCATTTATGGGGAGATAATGATGGATGGATATAATCACAATGTGTTGTATAGATATATAAAATATTCAAAGGATAGCTGTAAAATATAAAAATTGTGAAGTCACCTCTGGCAAGGATGTGCAATAAAAGACAATTCCATATTCTCAAGAGTAACAACTGTTACAGCCCTGGCCTGGTGGTTTTTTCTGGGGAGGGTTTCTGCTCTGTATGTACACAGAGACTCATATTCTAGGCTGAGCGTAGCGGCATGTGCCTGTGATCTCAGCACTTAGGAACTGGAGACAGGAGAATCAGAAGGATCAAGACCTTATCTCTCTCTCTCTCTCTCTTCCTCCCCCTCTCCCCCTACTCTCTCTCTCCCCTTTCTGTGTGTGTGTGCGCGCGCGCACGTGCATGCGCGTGTGGGTGTGTGTATATAAACAAAGACTTGTGCCTCACTCATATTTACAGAATGTTACCTAGCTAGAGATAACATGACCATCTACAACAGGCCTGATTTGCAGCCAGCCATGTGTGAAGAGGTGTCTCCTGGGAAGAAGTGTGTGGGTGCAGAGCCTCTGTCTTTTTTGTCAGCATAGAGCTGAGGATGGAGGGCAGTTTGCATTACACACATGTCTAATGTTCATTTGATTTTTATTTTAAAAACCACTCCTGCCCTCATTCCTTGACTGTTGGCAGGAAGCCAGGCTCTATGGAAGCTCTCTGCAAGGTAACTGATGTTCTTGCACACTGGGGGAGCTGTCTTCCAGTCTGGGTGCTGTTCTCGCACACAGGGGGAGCTGTCTTCCAGTCTGGGTGCTGTTCTCGTACACTGGGGGAGCTGTCTTCCAGTCTGGGTGCTGTTCTCGCACACTGGGGGAGCTGTCTCCAGCCATCCTCACACTTGGTCTGGCCGCAGACCAAGGTGCCGCCTTACAACTCTCGGGAGCTGTTATGGGGCTGGGTACTGTCTTCAGTTCACACAGTGGTGCCTAACGCAGTCAGGGGTTCAGATCCAACAATTCTGAGTCCCTTACATCCTGCTGGCTACCAATTGCCTACCCTCCACAAACACCAGAGAGACAGCAAGCTCTCTGCACATGCATCCCATTACAGGAAATTGGAAGTGCTCGCGGGTCAGTAACCTACTCACATGCCTCCCATGGTGTAGCGAGGAGGGCCAGAGAGGTGTGCTGTGACAGCCATCGGGTGTTTCTGGGGACCTTTGTGGCCCTGTTGTGATACTTTTCTTCCAGGCCTTTACCTCCCTGCTTTCACCTCTGGGTGGGCAGCTGAGTTCCTCCCACTGATGGCAAGGATGGCTGACCTGCTGGAAGAGGAGGCCAGCTGTAAAAACCAGTGAAATGTCTACCTTTAGATGAGAGTGGGCATGGACTTTCAGAGCAGAATGGCCACAGACCAAGAGGGCCACTTTCAAACAGTTACTTATGAATAGAACTGAATCCAGAGTCCTGGAACTGTTGTCAGGCCTGACTTCCTCAACTGAAGTCACCAAACTCCACTTTCAAATCACCGGATCCCTCACGTCATGCCAGGCTAGCAGAGGAGAGTTTGTCTATATGCAGCAAGACCCTGCTAGCTCCAGCTCTGCCAACTCTCACTAAAATGTCTCATCTGCTTATCTCTGGGGTGAGGTAATTGCTTCTCATGGGAAGACAGAAGAAGATTAGGAAGAGTGAAAGCAGGAGGCCCGGGGAAGCCGGGCAGTTGTATAGCAAAGTCTGGCGCTTTATGCTTATTCTTCTCCCACCGTCTCTGACTGTCAAGTGAGTCGGGCAGGAACTCTGCCCCATTTCAGGCTTCCCTGTCCTTAGCCTGGTAGGAGGCTAGAGGAGCTGCTGGCAGAGAAGACATGTGTGAGTTAGACGTGGCAGCGTCGCTGGGATGGCAGAGAGCAGGACATCGAGAGTGACCACATCTGTGCCATTCACTGCTTTCTTTTGGAAGGCTCCTAAGCTCACTGATGGGGAGTCATCTGCACAGGTCCCAGCAGCACCTACACTGGACCACTGACTATATCAGAGATTATGCGACTCTCAGTTTCCCAGCTAATGGCTCTGCATCCTCATGATTTTGTGAACTGTAAACACCATGGACATTGGTTTCTCCTAACAGGAGCCTGTCATCTCCACCACAAGTACAAATACAAAGAATACTTCTTCCCTTTTCCGAGGGCAGCAGTGCAGCATCTGTGAGGACCTAGGAAAGCCTACTTAGCCTCATAGACTCCATTTTGAAGAAAAGCCTCCATCTTAAGACATCTCGTAACCAGGGGTTGAACTCAGTTCCAGAAAAAAAAAACAGCCTAAACACAGCCAATCAGAAGACAGGACAATAACTTCACAGGGTCCAGATGTTCCTGCAGATGTTCTGTCAGTAGTTTGTGGTTCTGCACCAGCAGCCTGACCAATCACCTTGCCCCATTCCCTCACCCAATACCGGAACTCCCTGCTTGTGTTTTTTTCTTCCTTTAAAAACTCACCCTGAGTTCGGGGCTGTGTCACCTCCATCCACTGTGTTGGAATGTTGGGTTGTGGACCAAGCTCAAGCAACAGAGACCCTTGTGTGTTTGCAACAGAGACCCTTGTGTGTTTGCATCAGAAACAAGCTCCTTGGGGGCTCACGCAACACAGGCCTAACACATCCTGGTGACTTCATGCAGCTAGGAAGAACTGCTCACAGTCGGCCACACAAAGCATGAGCCCTCTTGGAAACTGACATCAATAGATGTTGAGATACAGATTAAGAGACCTAGAAAGACAGATACAGAGAGACAGAGGCATAGGAGAGAGATAGACATAAAAATATCGAGACACAGAAAAACAAACACAAAGGCAGAGAGAGCAAGGCAGAGAAAGAGACAGACAGAGAGATACATACATAAAGATACACAGAGACTGGAGACACAGAAAGGTAGAGAGAGAAACACAGAGACAGAGCAGAGAGATGGAAAGAAAAAAAAGAGACACAAAGATCTATAACAAACTGACAGAGAGAACAAAAATACCTTCCTCTATCATTCCCATGGCTAAGGCCTTATGCCAGTGGTCAGTGTCTTTCTAGCTGGTACCTCCCTGCTCCCCCTTGGCAACCAGCAATCCAGTGTGTCATGCTATGAGGCCATCTCATTAAGAAGCCTTCTAGCCCACCCCCATCTGCACTGTTTTGTCAGGCCTGTGGCAACATCTTGATCAACATGACTGTCAACACTGCCTTTGGGCACACTGGAGAAGATGTGTGTGATGTGTTCAATAATGTCCTGATTTGAATTTACTGCTTTGATTTGGATTCTTGGCATAAGAGAATATCTGATGAGCTGGGTAGCCAGTTTGTGGATGAGTCTTGTCTAAGTAGAGTGTCCGGTGGGAGTTCTAGGACCTCCAGACCTTCCTGTCAGTCTGAACAATAGCTGTGCAGACAGACACAGGGCAGGGGAACAAGAGAGGTACTCTGATCTAAGAAGCAGGGCTGACTTTGCCTCTGGCACTGTAGCCAGCAAACCTAATAGCAAGGAAGCTGCTCTCTTGATCACCTGGGCAGATGGGCGTATGAGGCAGGCTTCAGCTCCATGAAGTTGTTCTGACTTGTTCCATGGAATGCAATCACTTCATCAAAGAGAATTGTTTTTCTCAACCTATAGTATAATTCTAATTAGTGATTGATTTCTGTGACCCTTTTTGATTCTTTGTTAATCTGCAAGCTGAGTACAGGGCCGTGTTAGAATGACTCTTTCCACTAGAATGTCGTTAGAAGTTCAACATGCAGTGGCTATCGCAATGCTGCTGCTAATGGTAGGTCTACTGCTGAGTTCAGGGATGCTGATGGGGATGAGGATGTGCTGAGAGAGGCAGTGATGCTCACAGGTAGGATGCTGTAGATGATGGGGTACTGCTGTTGTAGATGCTGCTGATGGTTATACTTGTATATTATTTGTATTTTAATAAATAAATCTTGCCTGAAGAATATAGGCAAAATTAAAGCTACAAGAGGTCAGGTAATGGTGAATGGTGACACATACCTTTAATCCCAGAATTTAGAAGACAGAGGCAGAGGGATCTCTGTGAGTTCAAGGCCACCCTGGGATACACAAGATCAATGAAGAACAAATCTAGATGATGGTGGCCTACATATATAATTATAGTAGTAGGAATCATGCCTTCAATCCCAGACCTAGAGGGAATATAAAATGGGAGGAGAGAGAAGCTTAGTCTGCAGTCTCCCAGCCTTGGTAGAGGTAAGACTTCTGTAGTGGCTTGGCTGATTTGCTTTTCTGGTTTTCAGGTTTAATCCCAATATCTATCTCTGGGATTTTATTATTCATGCTACAAATATTACAGATGTTGTTTATGGTGTAGATGCTGCTGCTGCTATAGACGCCGCTGATAGCGAGGATACTGCTGCTTCTGTATATACTGCTGATAGTTAAGAGCTGTATTAGTTATGTTTTAATAAGTTAAGCTGCCTGAAGATCAGTGCAAAACAGTCAAACTATTCAAAGCCATACAAACCAGGCAGTGGTGGCACACACCTTTAATCCCAGCAGTCAAACAGGTTAGCCATAGAGACCAGGTAGTGTTGGTGCACGCCTTTAATCCCAGCACCAGAGCGGAATAAAAAACAGGAGAAGATAGGTCTCAGATCAGTCCTAATCTGAGAGTTTGTGGAGCATGGATTGCCCATTTTTGGTCTGAGTATGAGGCAAGAGCCAGTGACTGACTACTTTGATTTTCTAATCTTCAAGTTGAATCCCAATATCTGTCTCTTAATTTTAATTATTCGTGATACATTGGTGCCCAACGTTTGAAGTAAAAATTCATGAGCAAGACATTTGCCTGTGACTTTACAGCCACTGGCTTAGGCCAGAATTACACATGGCTGGAGTCACTGCTCTACCAGCTCTCCCTGAACACCCTTCTTGGGTTCCTGGCAAACTAGGTAGCTGGCTGCCTTGAAATCTAGGTAGGTGCTTACTGTTCTGTGCAGCAGCAATAGGCCTCATATCCACAGCAACATCATTGGAGGATGTGGTAATACAACTGGGAATTCTTAAAATGAGGAATTAGTTAAAAGAGAGAGATTTTTCCCACATTAAAAATGGGAAACAGTATTACATTGGAGGGATTTGTGTGTCCTATGGTAACACAATGGGCAGTCTGGAAGTGGAATAACTAAATGAGAGAATTTAGATGGGATTTATGTCATGTCAATAGTAAACATTATCAGCCTCAGAATTTTTATTGTATCACTAAAAATGTTGGTAAATATGAGTGCTAAGATAAAGACCTTAGAAAAACTTAGCAAATAGGTCACAGAGCTATTCAAATTCAGACAGAAAAATTTAATGGAGAACCAATTTCAGTGTTACATTATAAGACTAGAGAGGAACAGCCTAAAGTTTTCTTCTTTTCTTTTTTCTTTTAATTTATTTCTTTTTTAATTTTATTTTTAAAAAGAAAACAAACAATCTCAGTTCCCACTCCCTCTCCTCCTCCTATTCCCTCCATCTTCCCCCCCAACCACACCCCCATCCACTCCTCAGAGAGGGAAAGGTCCAAGGTCCAAGGACTTCCCTGCTATACCTAGGCTGAGCAAGGTATCCATCGAAAGAGAATGGGCTCCCAAACAGCCGGTACAAACAGTAGGGATAAATCCAGGTGCCACTGCCAGTGGCTTTTGCTGTCTGTCACAGCCACACAGTTGTCACCCACCTTCAGAGGGAATAGTTTGGGCCTATGCTGGTTCCTCCCCTGTCTGGCTGGAGTTGGTGAGCTCCCATTAGCTCGGGTAAGCTGTTTCAGTGGGTGTCGTCATCATGGTCTTGACCTCTTTGATCATATTCCCACTCCTCCCACTCTTCAGCTGGACTTTGGGGGCTCAGCCCAGGGCTCTGCTGCAGGTCTCTGTCTCTGTTTCCATCAGTTGCTGTATGAAGGATCTATAGTGACATTTAATATATTAATCAATCTGACTACAGAGCAAGGCCAGTTCAGGCACCCTCTCCTCTATTGCTTAGGGTCTTAGCTGGGATTTTCCTTGTGGATTCCTGGAAATTTCTGTAGTGTGAGGTTTCTTGCTAGCCCCATAATGGCTTACTCAATCAAAATATCTTTCCTTGCTCTCATCTCTGTCCTTCCTCCATCTCAACTATCTTCTTCCCTCAAGTTCTCCTTCCCCCTTCCTTTCACCCCTCCTCTTTCCTTGCTGCCCTCCCTATGCCCCTCCCCCCTGCTCATGCTCCCAATTTTGTCAGGTGATCTTGCCTATTTCCCCTTTCCAGGTAGATTGATATATGTTTTTCTTAGGGTTCATCTTATTACTTAGTTCCCTCGGGTCCTGGACTATACGCTCATTATCCTTTGCTTTACAACTAGTATCCACTTATGAATGAGTACATAAGTGTACATGTTCATCTTTCTTGGTCTTGGTTACCTCTCTCAGGATGGTTTTTTGTAGTTCCATCCATTTGCATGCATGGATGCAAAATATTTCAACATGTCATTTTTTCCCACTGAGTAGTACTCCATTGTATAAATGTACCATATTTTCTATATCCATTCTTTGGCTAAGGGTCATCTAGGTTGTTTCCAGGTTCGGGCTATTACAAATAATGCTGCTATGAACATAGTTGAACAAATGTACTTCTAGTGTTACTGAGCATCCTTTGGGTATATGCCCAATAGTGGTATTAATGGGTCCTGAGGTAGGTTGATTCCCAATTTTCTGAAAAAACAAAACAAAATGCCATAATGATTTTCAAAGTGGTTGTACAAGTGTGCATTGGAGGAGTTTTCCCCTTATTCCACATTTCATAAGCTGTCAGTAGTGTTTTTGATCTTAGCCATTTGGACTGGCGTAAGACGGTATCTCAGATTTGTTTTGACTTGCATTTCCCTGATGGCTAAAGATGTTGAATATTTCCTTAAGTGTCTTTCAACAATTTAAAAAATGGGGTACAAAACTAAACAGGAAATTCTCAACAGGAGAATCTCAAATGGTTGATGACTGCTTCTATTTCCTTGTAGTTTATAGCTCTACTTAAATTGTTTACCTGTTCTTGATTTAATTTTGGTATATGGTACCTCTCCAGAAAATTGTCCATTTCTTTTATATTTTCTAATTCCGTGGAATGCAGGTTTTTAAAATATGACCTAATGATTCTCTGGATTTCTTTGGTTTCTATTGTTATGTCCCCTTTTTATTTCTGATTTTGATAATTTGGATGTTCTCTTTCTGCCTTTTGATTAGTTTGGATAAAAGTTTAGCTATATTGTTGATTTTCTCAAAGAACCAGCCCTTTGTTTCATTGATTCTTTGTATTCTCTTATTCTCCTTTTTTTCTCTTTTATTGATTTTGGCCCTTAATTTGATTATTTATTACTCCTATTGGGTGAGTCTGCTTCTTTTTGTTCTAGAGCTTTCAGGTGTGCTGTTAAGTCACTAGTGTGAGATTTCTCCACTTACTTTATGTAGGTACTTAGTGCAATGAATTTTCCTCTTAGTATTGCTTTTATTGTGTCCCATAGGTTTGGGTACATTCTACCTTTATTTTCATTGAATTCTAGAAAATATTTAATTTCTTTCTTTATTTCTTCCTTGACCCAGTGGTGTTTCAAATGGTCACTGTTCTATTTTCATGAGTTTGTAGTCTTTCTGCAATTAGTGTTGCTGTTAAATTCTAACTTCAAACCTTGGTGATTCAGTAAGATACAGGGGATTATTTGTGTTTTTTTTTATCTGTTGCTGTTTGCTTTGTTATTAAGTATGTGGTCAGTTTTAGAGAAGGTTCCATGAGGTGTTGAGAAGAAAATATATTTTTTTGTGTGTTTGGTTGGGGTGTTCTGTAGATGTCTGTTAAGTCCATTTGAGTTATGATATCTATTCTCTTATTTCTCTGTTAAGTTTCTGTCTTGTTGACCTGTCCATTGTGGAGAAGAGGGTATTAAAATCTCCTGCTATTAGTGGGTGGGGTTTGAAGTGCAATTTAAACTTTAGTAATTTTTTTTACATATGTGGATACTCTTATATTTGGGGCACAGATGTTCAAGGTTGAGACTTCATCTTGATGGATTGTCCCTGTTATCAGTATAAAGTGTCCTTCTTTATCTCTTCTGATTGATTTTAGTTTGAAATCAATTTTGTTAGATATTAGGATAGCCACACCCACTTGTTTCTTACATTCATTTGATAGGGAAATCTTTTCCCAATATTTTACTCTGAGGTAATGTCTCTCTTGAGATTGAGGTGTGTTTCTTCTTTACAGCTGAAGGTTGCACGCTCCTTTTGTATCCATTTTGTTAGCCTGTGTGTTTTTATGGATAAATTGAGTTCATTGATATTAGGATATATTAATGACCAGTGATTGCTAATTACTGTTATTTTGGGTGGTAGGTTTGTGTGTTTCCATTCTTTGGGATTTGCTGGTATGAAGTTATCTGTTGCCTGTGCTTTTGTGTGTGCAGTTAGCTTCCTTGGGTTGTAGTTTTCCTCCTAGTACACTCTGTATGGCTGAATTTGTGGATAGGTATCGTTTAAAGTCTGGTTTTGTCATAGAATATCTTGTTTTCTACATCAATGATGAATGAAAGCTTTACTGGGTATAGTAGTCTGGGCTTGCTTCTGTGGTCTCTTAGTGTGTGCAGCACATCTGTCCAGGCTTTCATGGTTTCAATTGAGGAGTTAGGTGTCATTCTAATAGGTCTGCCTTTATATGTTGCGTGATCTTTTTCCTTTGCAGCTCTTAATATTCTTTATTTATTCTTTATGTTTTGTATTTGATTATTATATGGCGAGGAGATTTTTAAAAAAATTGGTCTAGTCTATTTGGTGTTTTGTAAGCTTCTTGTACCTTCATATGGTTATCCTTCTTTAGGTTGAGAAAGTTTTCTTCTATGATTCTGTTGAATATATTTTCTGTGCTTTTGAGCTAGAGTTCTTCTCCTTCTTCTGTCCCTATTATTTTAAGGTTTAGTCTTTTCATGGTGTCCCAGATTTCCTGGATGTTTTGGGTTAAGAATTTGTTGGATTTAATGTTTTCTTTGGTTGATGAATCTATTCCTCTATAGTATCTTTAACACCTGAGATTCTCTCTTCCATCTCTTGTATTCTTTTCGTTTTGCTTGCCTCTGTAGCTCCAGTTTGTTTACACAAACTTTCCATATCCAGAATTCCCTTGGTTTTTGTTTTCTTTATTACACCTATTTCAGTCTTCAAGTCTTGAACTGTTTGTTTCACCTCTTGATTGTGTTTTCTTTGAGAGATTTATTGATTTCTTCCAATTTTTTTTGTTTGTCTTTTTCTCCATTTCTTTAATGGAATTTTTCATTTTCTCTTTAAAGGTCTCCATTATCCTCATAATGTTACATTTAAAATTGTTTTCTTGTATTGGCGCCTATCTTTCTCTTCCTCCAATTGGTGCTATAGTGTATTTGCCTCTTGGTTCAATCCTTGAAGTGGCTACCCGTGTCTTTGGGGACTGTTCTTGTTCTGCTCTATACTGTTACTGTCTGTGTCTCAGGGATCCACTGAAGTTTCTCTTGACCTGCTCTCAAGTCCACTTTCTTGTTCTGCTCTGCTAGTTTATACTGTGCAGTCACCGTCTGTGTTCAGAATTCCTCTTTTGGTCCTCTCTGGGCAGTCACAGCCTGTGCTTCAGGTTTATTCTCCTGGTCCTCTCTCTTAGCCCTTTCTGTGTAGTTGCAGCTTGTGTTTCTGGCTTTCACTGAGGTTGCAGGTGGGAGGGATAGCGGGATTTGGGTGTAGAGTAGAACTTGTAGCTTGCAGGGTCCGATGGATGGGGTGGGAGCCTTGGAGCAGCCTGCCTATAGGAAGCTTGCCTGCTGGCTGGCTAGAGAAGTTGAGGCAGGTGGGGAGGGACCTAGGGTTTTGTCCTGGTATGGAGGACCTAAAGAGTGGGTATCCCACCGGCTGAATGATCACTCACCTCTTGGTCCTCTCTGTGAATTTGCAGTCTATGTTTCAGAGTTCCACTGAGGTTGCACTTGATAGGAGGGTTTGGGGGTGGAGTGGGATTTGTGGCTTGCAGGGTCCAATGGATGGGTGGGGGCATTGGAGCAGACTACCTCCAGCCTAAGCCTTTCAAACAACCAGTCTTAATATATCCAGTAACCATACAGGAATCGTCAAATGATAGAGAAAGAGCTGAATGGACTCCTGTGCTAATGTTTGATTTAAGAATTTTCAAGGACACAATAATCTCAGATGCAGTGGATTCATCTTTTGTGAAGCAAATGTTAAACTCGTGGTCAGTTTGTAATAGACTTACCCATAATGACTGGATAAAGTTGGGTAAAGCTGTTTTAGAGCTTGGTCCACAATTACAATGGAATAGCTAATTGAGAAATGATGGGGTAATGATAGAGGTATGGAAATCTCAAGATCAAATTCTTGGAAAAAATTATGTTGCTATAGAAAAGCAATCTCTGTTTGATGGTCACATCCTGGCTTTATGCTCTGCAGCAGGTTTGAGTGCTTGGGACAGAATTGTGGAAGTAGGAAAGAAGACTAAAGTCATACAGGGCCCAAAAGTAACCTTCATGGATTTCTTAAAAAGATTGACATCAACAGTAAATAGAATGATACCAAATGCATAAGTTAGACAAATAGTAATTGAACCACTGGCTTTTAAAAATGTCAATTCTCTATGCAAAAAGATAATTAGGGTATTAAAAACAAGATTAATTAAAAACATTCCTTTGGAGGAATGGGTTTGAGCTACAACTAATATTGAATCTCATGACCATGATGATGCATGGTATAAATTTTATGACATATGTTCTAAACTTTTCATCATGATATTAATGATTATATAGAGTAATAACAACTTCCAGAAATGGTTTCATCCACCTTCCTGTACATGATTTTGGGTTTGAGTCTCTATTAGTTTTTTTTTTTTTTTGAGAAAAGGAAAAAAAAGTTTCAGCCTCCTCCCAGCCTCCCATTTCCCTCCCCCTCTTCCCACCCTTCTTCCCCTCCCCCTACTCCTCT
>NC_022009.1:51224151-51232715 GCF_000317375.1 Microtus ochrogaster
TGTTCCTGGCTTCTCATCAGCCCTCATTGTTCGCCATGTTCAGAGAGTCCGGTTTTATCCCATGCTTTTTCAGTCACAGTCCAGCTGACCTTGGTGAGCTCCCAATAGATCAGCCCCACTGTCTCAGTGGGTGGGTGCACCCCTTGTGGTCCTGACTTCCTGGCAGTGAACCATGAACGTACCTGACAGTAACCTTTGAATTCTTCAAAAAAAGGATGGGGCCCTACAATGATGATTCCTCCAGGGCTATGATAACACCATTAAGCTGAAAACACCACCTATAGATCAATTTTGGACTACAAACTGATCAGAACAATTTTGAGGTGACTGCCTTAGATGATTCAGCCTAGCCAGGACGTTAGATGAGTCATGAACTTTTTCATAGACTGGACAACAAATGATACAGCTACCTCTCTTAGGACTTGACAATTAACCCAAAGTTTTCTTTCCAGGATCCCCTAAAGATATCATGGCCCCAGAGAGCAGGAAGTAAATTTAAGTATATAACACCCACATTCCCAGAGGTGGGATACATGGTTTTTGAACATTAAATGGGTTGTGGATATTTTTCATTGTTTAGGGGTGTTGGTTACAAGTTGTTATTGGTTAAGGCCAGGAGGAATGTTGAACAGAGAATATTAGATTCTCTATGTGGGGATGCTCTTTCCTCCTCTTTGCCTTAATTTGAGTCAGATTATAAACACAGAGCAGATTGTCTGTCCCAGCCTGCTGCACAGATGTGCTGAGCCTTGTGTCTCTGCCTGGAGCTGTCCAATGTGGGGTGCTAATTAGAGATCCTTTGAGTGGAGCCCAACAGGCTGCATCGGAGTGAGAAGAAGGATGCTGCAGGCACATTAACGAGCATTCGGATATGAGCCCTGGCCTCCGGTGCAGTGACCTAGTCCCGTGTGCAGACTCCTGAAAGGCAGAGTGGCGGAGCCTGTAACTGATTCGTCACCTGATTTGTGGGAAATGGCCTGAGTGGCTGCTCTTGTGGCAGTGTTCTTGCTCATGTGCTACCCCTTACTTTTTGTTTTCTAAAAGAAGACCAGTTGATTTCAGCTAGTCTTGCACACAGAACTAAACAATTTAATGATAGCTAGAGTTATATCATTTTGGGAACAATAACAACAGCAGAAGAAGAGTCTAAGAGGTGACAGTGAAACTCTTTTGTCTGAAGAATCAAGACTCAAAAGATGAAATGATCTGTTAAAGTTCTTACATAGAAGCTACTCTGGGATCTATAGCCAACATGTTCTGATCCCCAGCTTCCTATAGAAGAAGTCTGTGCCATGGTGTGGCAAAACAGCTTGGTTGGTGACATGCTTCCTGCAAAAACATAAGAACCTGAATCTGTATGCCTGGCATCCATGTAAAAAAGCAGGAATGGTGACACATTCCTGTAATTCCAAAGATGAATAGGAGGAGACAGGAGCATCCTTGAGGCTTTCTGGCCAGTTAGTCTTGCCAAATTAGTGAAGTCCATGTTCAGTGAGATTTTTTTTTTGTCTCAAAATACCATAGTGGAGAAAGTAATAAAAGAAGACCCCTAGGCTAAGCTCTGGCCTCCATATACACATGCACATATGTGTATACACACAGAGACATATTCTCTCCCTCTCTCAAGTAGGATTTAGACAGTGAACAGTCAGGGCTAGGAAAGGAAGAGGCTTCTGACCTTGAGGCAGGCAGTTGGAACCTCTGTTGAAGAGGAGGTGTGTTTGCAGCAAAGCTATCCTCCTGAGCCACAGCAAACACCCACACTGCAGCAATTCCCATATTTCTTTAGAGACGATGTACAAATGGTCGCTCGGCAATAAGATCCCTCAACATCAGCAGACTCCAGAGGAATGCAAGCAAAGCAAAACAATAAACAAAACAAACAGAAGGTCGTGATACCCTATCTCCCAGACACAAGTATGGCTGGTATAAGTAACTATGAGGACAATGTGATGACAATGTTGAAGAGAAACTGCTCCATTCTTTGTTTGGTAGGGCTGCAAAACAAGCTGGCAGCTCCTGAAATATTAAATATTTTGAGTGATAATATGACCCTATGAATTAATCTGTTAGACTTATATCCAAGTGAACCAAAATATGTCCATCTCCCAGACTTGGCAGCTTACAGTGATTTAACAGCATTATTCAAAGCCACCCAGAGTGGAAGACTGCCTGGGTGTCCTTCATCTGGTCCATGATACATTAGAATGTGGTAACATTGTATAGAGGAGGCTTACTGAGCCCTGAGGAGGATGGGGATCTTGGCATGAGCTATAAAGTGGGCCATATGCAAATGGCCACATTCCATGAGGGTCCATTTACAGAAACATCTGCAGAGGAACATGCTTTCAGATGTAGAAAGTAAAACTGCGGTTGTCTGGGCTGGTGATAGAGAAATGGGGAACTGCACCATGCTTGGATTGGGCCATGTTCTGGAGTTATTTAGTGGTGAGGTTTGCACATCTGTAAACACATTAAAAATCACAGAACTGTATGATTGCATGGCCTGGTGCATCTCAAGAGAGCTGCTACTTAAAACCATTGCTGCAGTAACTATAAAGCGTGGGGCTGGGCCAACCAATAATGCTCATATGTCAGATATGCTAGGTGCCACTGGGCCATGAGGATGGAGCCCAGGCCGCCTGAGCACAGGCTGATGAATATCTAACTCTTACCTTGTCTCATCTTCTCCTCTAGGGTGAGGACTCTTTCCCTGATAACATCCTGACCTATGTGGCTCACACTTCTGCACTGACCTATCCTGCAACACGGGTTAAATATCCTGACAACCTTTTGCGGCCACTTAGCAGGCTCCAGCCAGATGAGCTCAGCCCCAAGGTAGATAGTGATGTGGACAAACAGCAACTGATTGCTGCCCTTGGTGCCTACACTGCCCAGAGGCCTCCCGGAGAAAACGATCCAGGGCCACAGTACCTTCTACACAATCCCGTGAGATCATCAAGACCCTTCTCAGCGCCTGCTGCTTCTCAGAGATGGTCTTTCCCTCCGGGAGACTCCAAAGATTCCCTCAGCATGGGAGATGGTGAGTGTTTGGAGGCCTGCTTTCACTACATTAGCCTTGATGATTTCTTCTTGGAGGGCATTTCCCTTATACACCTCTTATAGACACATTGTGACAAAGGGATCTTAGATAAACCCAGGGTCCCTATTGGTGAGAAGAATCCTACCGCAGGGATACCCACAACATCTGGGGAAGAGGCAAGTGCTCTGGGTATAGATGGCTGGCTTAGCTTCTGCCTCTGAAGGCTGGCCCCAGGACTGTGCCATCTACACAATAGGAATGCTGTTAGGTATTCCATACCATGTCATTCTGGGCGGCCAAATCCATAACTGACTCAGATATGGTTAAGTGGTTAATCCTCAGGATGTCCAGTCTGTGGTTAGTCCAACCCACAATGCAGTGGTGTGTAGTGCAGACCTCAATGCCACCCTTGTCGGTGCTGTGGTTTTCAGCCTCTGGGTAAGAGTGATGAGCTTTTGTGGCTATTTTCAGGCTGTTGGGGTACCTATGGGCAATGACAGCTTAGGCACTTGCTGGAACCCTGACTGCTCTTCGGGCTGATGGGAGAGGGGGAGTTGATTGGAGGAGGGGGAGGGAAATGGGAGGCAGTGATGGGGAGGAGACAGAAATCTTTACTAAATAAATAAATAAATACAAGAAAAAAATGAAGTTCTGATAGAATTCTGCTCTGAAAAAAAAAAGTTTTCTGGTGGGGTGGGTCACCAAGCCTTTATGGCAAGCTCTGGCTTCAGCATCCACATACAGTTCAGGGACTGGAAAGTTTCCCAGTCTCTTGATATGCTGAGCCAATCCTAGGGGGAAAAAACACTCCATCCCCAATTCTCTCCTTCATACATTCAGGGGAATAAGTAATGAGTGTTTGCTATCCCTCTCCCTGCCCCCATTGTGACCCCTGGGCCCCGCGAAGGCAGTGCATCACAATCGTCATTGGTGCTCGTGTTGGACAGCTGCGTTGTTTGCAGAGTGAATGAATGAATGGACACATCTGCAAATTATCCCAGTTGTTGCTCACTCAGCCTCCAAAAGCTGTGCTAGCATCAGCCTGGTTTTCCACGAGAGCAAATCCCTTCAGAGCTCAATGGTGGTGCCAAACCAAACGTTTGGGTCACTCCAGAGAAAGCTTGCTTTGTCAAGAACGCCTAAATAGCAACTACACACTATTGAGTTTTTTGCTTTGGCTTACAGGTCCTGGGCTTTGGTCATTAAAGTCACAGATTGCATTCCTTTTATATATGTATATATAATCAGCATACAGTGGGGGAGACAATGCCCCAGTTAGACATTTTATATCACCAAGTGAAGCCTCCAGTGCCAGAAATGGACTACATTCACCTTGGGGATGGAGCTTGGTAAAAGATTATTGGTTGTGTGCCTAACCAACTATTAAAAAAGGAGGGAAGGGAGTGGGATCTGGGATTGGTATGTAAAATGATAAAAGACAGTTGTTGCAGGGAGAGGGCCCACTTGTTCATCCTGGCTGCCCGGCTAGCTTAGCCCCAAAATAACTACACAGAAATTGTATTAATTAACCCACTATCTCTAGTCTCTTATTGGCTAACTCTCACATCTTGATTTAACCTATTTCTATTAATCTGTATATCGCCACATAGCAGTGGTTTACCAGGAAAGATTCAACATGCCTATCTCTGGCAGCTCCATGGTGTCTCTTTGACTCTGCTTTCTTCCTCCCAGAATTCAGTTCTGTCTTCTCTGCCTACCTAAATTCTGCCCTATTAGGCCAAGGCAATTACTATATTCATTAACCAATACAAGAAACGCACAGAGGGGACTCTCACATCAGATAGTTTGAGAAGAAAATAAAATTATATATTAAAAATAACAAGTATATAATCTTACATAAGAAATACATAAGAACATTCTGTTTCACTCATGACGTGTGAGGGGTCCCCGTACTTTGCAGGACACATAAGGTTCTTCTGTGAGTTCTGTAACTAGGTAGCAGCTGTCTACCTGTCTTGTTCCTTACTCAACACTTGGGATGTTTCTCTCCAAGGCTCTGAACAAAAGCTTTAGTGATAGAAATTTCTTCATTCATTTTTTTTTTGTTTTTGTGTTACAGTTTCTAAATTTAAGAGCTAGTCAGATGCTCATTGTGTAAGAGTTTACATATTGCACAGGCATGAGCACCTGAATTCAGATATTAGAACCCATCTAAAAAGCTGTGCTTGGTCAGAGGTGTGCCTGCACACCCAGCATTGTGGGGACAGAGACAAGAGAATGCTTGGGGCCAAATGGCCTACCTCCAGGTTTGCTGGAAAATTTTGTCTCAAGACAATAAAACTGAAAGTGGTGGAGCAAGTCACCTGAGATCCTCCTCTGGCTTCCATGTATGCACACAAGCATGCACATGTACACACAGGCATGCACATGTACATACAGGCATGCACATGTGCACACAGGCATGCATATGCACACACAGGCATGCACATGTATGCACAGGCATGCACATATGCACACAGGCATGCATATGCACACAAAGCATTCATATGCACATGTACACACATGCATACATTTGCGCACACAGGCATGCACTTACACACACGGGCATGCACATGTACACACAGGCATACACATGTACATATAGGCATACATATGCATACAGAGGCATGCCCATGTATACACAGGCATACACATGTGCACACAGGCATACATATGCACTTACACACACAGGCATGCACATATGCACACAGGCATGCACATGTACACACAGGCATGCACATGTACATACAGGCATGCACATATGCACACAGGCATGCACATATATACACAGGCATGCACATATGCACACAGGCATGCACTTACATAGAGCAATTTCACTTCAATTCTCTCATTCTTTACCAAGACTACTTAAAATATGTAATATTTCCTTCTTTTCCACATGACCACAAGACATAAAATGAAATTCTTGAATGCCAAATCCTATGAAACCATGCTATAAAGGAATGGCTGCCTGTCCCAGACTACATTTTTTATGTTCCTTTGAGAGATAAATGACACTTAACTTTGATATACTTCTCAAATTATAGAAAGCAATTTTTACATTGTTGGATTATTTTAGTAAATATAGACAAGACACTGAGGTAGATGTTCTTTTGTCTTGGTGGGAACCCAAATGAGGATAGAATAAGACAATAACTGAATTTTCTGAATCTTTTGAAACTAAGCAACCATTAAATGGGCTTTACCAACCAAACAGACTGTATGCCCTCTAAACAAAATGGCACAGTCACTTGTTCAGGATGACAGTGAGGGTGTTAAAGGTGAGGATGCTAATGGGGATGATGATGATGGAGGTGATTGTAGAGATGGTGATGGAGCAATGATAATAAAGGTAGTGGTGATGATGGTGATGCTGGTGTTGGTGGTGATGACGATTGTAAGGATGGTGGTCATGATGATGGTGAAGGTGGTTAGAAAGGAAGCACAATTAGGTTATCATGGTGATGATGATAATGATGGAGTGACAGTGATTATGGTAAAGGTGATGATTATGGTGAGTGTGGTGGTGATGGTAAGGATGGCGATGGAGTGAGGATGGTGAATGTGGGGTGGTAAAAGTGAGGCTGATAGTAAAGATGGGGATGAAGATGGTCAAGATGGTAAGGGTGAAGATGGAATGATGGGGAAGATGGTGGAGGATGATGACGTGGGGAGCATACAAGGCAAGGTACATGTTGATGTGACTACAATATCCTTTCTACATACTAAGGAGCAAAAGCTATTATGTGTGCTTCACAGCTTTCTCACTGAGGCAATTTTGCAGTGAAGCTATCTGCATGCTATCACTCACTCAGTAAAGCATGTAACATTTTGTTTGGGTGACCCTGCAAAGACAGGTCAGGCCCACACAGCTGTGCATGCAGAAACACTGTGAGGTGATCTCCTGTTTCAGGACTATACATCTGATGTTCTGACATTTCCTGTAATTGCCCTGCTAGAGCCCACATGGAGCATTGAAAGCAACTTAAAATGTCATTATTAGCTAGCTAGAGCTTGGAGATCTGCAGTGCAATGGACAGAACAGAAGAAGGCTGCTTTGATGGCATTTGACTGGGCTGAGCTGTACTCCACCTTCCAGCAGGGCAGCTGGATTTTGTAGAGAATAATTTTCCAATGCAGGCCATCCTTAGGTGTTGTAGGAAAAGATTGCTTGTTCATTTCTGGCTGCCTAGAACCTAAATAATTATACAGAAATAGTATTAAATAAATCATTGCTTGGCCTATTAGCTTTAGCTTTTTATTGGTTAGGTCTTACATCCTAAACTAGCCCTTCTCCATTAATCTGTGTATCACCAAGTGGCTGTGGCTTACCTGGTAAAGTTCCATCCCCAGCGTCTGTCCCTGGCAGGGCTACATGGCATCTCTCGACTCTGTCTTCTTTCTCTCATCATTCAGTTTAGTTTTCCCCCACCTAGCTATACTCTACCCTATCACAGGCCAAGCCAGCTTCATTAACCAATAAAAGCAACACATAGACAGAAGGACCTCCCGCACCACTTAAGGGTAGCAGTGCTGCCTTTGTGATTCTCAGTACAGACATAAGATGCCCATGTATGGTTTGCATCAGTTATGTGGAGATGCTTCCATTATGTGCTACCGAATCCCTGTTTGCTAGCCAGCTATCTAGAACCTTCCATGGTGTCCTCCAAGTGTTC
Organism: Microtus ochrogaster; assembly: GCF_000317375.1. Classification (NCBI taxonomy): domain Eukaryota; kingdom Metazoa; phylum Chordata; class Mammalia; order Rodentia; family Cricetidae; genus Microtus; species Microtus ochrogaster. The sequence goes on from NC_022009.1 coordinate 51,231,871, forward strand.
TAAAAGCTATCATTCACTATATGGATACCTAAGGAAATTAGGTATCGTGGATGAGACAGTGGTTGTAGAAGGTATGCTGTATTTCGTCTCGAAGATGAAAGTGTGTGTTTCATAACCCCACTACAGCTGTGGACATGACTGTTGGTTGTGCCTCCTTTAACTGACCTTCATCTTCAGGAGCACAGGGCTTGAAGGGCAGTATGCATGGTCCATATGCATGGTCCATGTTTCCTCTCTGTGTCTGGTGAGATGAGAAAGAGCTGGGTGGGGACAACTGGAGAGTATGCTTCCGAACTGTTGGATGTCAGAGCAGAGGGTGAGGACAGCGTCCTTCTGGGTGGCCATGCCGAGCGCTGGTCACCCAGGAGATAACCTCCCTGCTTCCCTGCAGTCAGTGCTTTCAAAGCTTCATTCAGGCGAGAGCCACTGAGAGGCTACAGGAGGTTGGATAGACATCTTAGATCCCACAGGTAAGTGTGGTAGGGCTGAGCTTGACCTGGGTCTGGAGATTCTAGAACATCTTGCTTTTCCATATGGTGATGCCTGTCTGGAAGAATCAACTCCATTGGTTGTAAACCTTTGGGATTTCTGTAAGTGGCGGGAGTACCTGACACTGCTTCTAGCAGGACTAGAGCAAGACAGCATGTCATGGAGGGAGCTCGGGCTGCCGTGAGCTGCTCCTACCTTCAGTCCCCTTCTCAATCCCACTCCTTGAGCACTAGCTGTGTGTGCTCCCCTCTTTCTGTCCCGTGTCACATCCACTCCTTGAGCACTAGCTGTGTGTGTTCCCCTCTTTCTGTCCCGTGTCACATCCAGTCCTTGAGCACTAGCTGTGTATGTCACAT
>NC_022009.1:51232815-51246814 GCF_000317375.1 Microtus ochrogaster
TCCTTGAGCACTAGCTGTGTATGTCACATCCACTCCTTGAGCACTAGCTGTGTGTGCTCCCCTCTTTCTGTCCCGTGTCACATCCAGTCCGCCAGAAGATGCTCTGCCTTAGACAGACTTTATTGGTCTTTGTTCTCCTCTCCTCACCAGTGCTGCTCAACCTGCCCTACCATTGACCTGGAGGTCATATGTGACCATCCTCCTTTGGCCTCCCTGCCTGACCTTGTTTCCATGCTGCAGGAAACTCGGAGGGGCTTCTTGGTCCTGAACTTTCCTGTGGTGTGTATGAGCCCATACAGTTTGCATCATCCCACCTCACCCCTCCCTCCATGTATTGCTAACTCTTGCCCTTGCTTGCTGCCTTTTAGACATCCTGAACTCTTTTCTTGGCCCAACAAGCCAAGAATTTTCTGCTGTAGTGCCATTGCCCTTGTTCCTTCTGCCTAGAGAGCCTTTCTCCCAGTATATAGTGGTCTATGCTGCTTCTCTTTGAATTCATGCTTAAGCTTCCCTTCCTTCTGAGTTGGCTCTCCGAGCCCTTCACTGAGTTGCCTCCCCTCCCCTCTTTCTGCCACTAGAGACAGTATGTGGGTCATGTTTCCCATAGTTTATTTCCCATTTTCTGATGTTGACGATGAAACATTCCTTGAATGGTAGCAGTGTTTACTATTTTCTCTCTGGGCCCGAAAAGCATTTAGTATTTAGAAAACACACAAATGGAGTGTGTAGAAGTATGGGGAACTTACATCCTTAACTCCTCATCAATCATCTCCCAGAGACTTGTGGAGATCCCCAGGCAGAGCTCGAGAGAAGTTGTGCAAAGAAGCAATGGGACATGCAGGGCATGAAGAGACCTTGGCCTTCCACATAGAAGTTAATCTGAGGGAGTTGAAAGAATCAGCATCATGAGAGAGTAGGCGGGATGTCTAGGAGAACACCTAACTGCCCCACTGTGTTGTAGTCAGCATGCTACCAAGAAGGGTCTGACAGGGTGATTCCTGCCCTTCTCTTCCAGTCCATCCTGACAGCCCCTCCCCCATTCCAACACAGTGTAGAACTGGAGGTGAGCTTGCACCTGAAAGGGAAAAGGCCTGGCCGGAGCAGTGGAAAGGCAGTGAGCCCTGATGTTGGTTGCAGGGATGCTCAGGAATTTTTGGACTAGGGACAGGCAGCAGGAAATGTCCCTGCAAGGGTCTAGGACTGAGCGTCACAGCTGGCCTGATGCTGAGGAGGCATCAGTCGCCAAGTCAAGGCTTCTGTCTTTGGAGTTCCTGGGAGAGGCTGTGCAAGTTGGCAAGGGAGAACAGATACTTGCCCCATGCTTTCGGAGGCTCTGGAGGGGGAGCACTTTTGCAGATTGGCCTGCTGGCTGTTGATGCTCACTAGAGCCATGGGGTTTATTCAGTACTTGAAAAAAAGCTGTCAGTCATCTACAAATGTATTTTCCCAACATGGAAACTACACTCAAAGCATGTGTTGGTCTCACATCCTGGTGCCCATGCCTGCAGAGAGCAGCAGTTTTCCAATACTCAGCTTCTTGATTTAAGGATTACATTGACTCATCTTTATACCTGTTCCAAGGACACAGACCAATTATATTTTATATACTTATTGTGAGGTTAACATACATCTAGAAATTGTTTTGATTACTTTTTATGCTTTTAAAAATTGTTATTAATTTTTTTCATTTAGTTTACATCTAACCTCAGTTTTTCCTCCATCCTTTCCTCCCATTCACTCACCCGTCCTTCCTCTGCCCTCCCTGCCCCCATCTACTCTACCTGGCCTCTAGGCAGGCCTTCCATGAGAATCTGCAAAGCAAGGCACATCAAGTTGAGGCAGGACCGAGATCCTCCTGCATCAAGACTGGGTTAGGTAACCCAGCATGGGGAATAGCATCTCAAAAGCCAGCTAATGGGCCAGGGACAGGTTTGGATTCTACTAGGAGCCTGGCATGCAGATCAAGTTACACAACTGTCACACACACTCAGAGGACCTACATTGGTCCCATGGAGGCTCCCTATCTGTTGGTCCAGTTTATGAACTCCCAGGAGCCCAAGTCATCTGTCTCTTGATCGTCATGCTCATAGAGGCAGAATTTAATTTTTGAGAAGATTCCATGAGATGCTGAGAAGAAGGTATATTCTTTTATGTTTAGATGGAATGTTCTATACAGCCCCTTTGGATATCAGAATGGTGATTTCTCAGAAAATTAGGAAATCAAGACCCAGCAATTACCACTTTGGAGTATATATTCCAAAGGATGCTCAACCATGCCACAAGGACATGTGCTCAACTATGTTCATAGCAGGACTGTTTGTCATAACCAGAACCTGGAAACAACCTAGATGTCCTCAACAAATGAATGGGTAAAGAGAATGTAGTATATTTACACAATCAAATATTACTCAGCTATAAAAAACAATGACATATGAAATGTACCTGCAAGTGAATGGGAAAAAAAAAATCATCCTGAGTGAGGTAACTCAGATCCAGAAAGACAAACATGGTATGTATTTACTCATAAGTGGGTATTTGGTGTAAAGGATAACCAGGCTACAATCCACAGACCCAGAGGGGCTGGGTAACAAGGAGGGCCCAAAGAGGGGCACGTGGATTTCCCTGGGAAGGGGAAATAGAAGAGATCTCCTGAGTAAACTGGGGGCAAGATAGGGGGGAGACAGGAACATGAGGAACTGGACTGGGTAGATTGGGAGCAGGAGGAGAGGAGAGTAATGAAGAGAAGTCCTGTTGGGGGGCATTTGGGAGTTATGAAGAAACCTGGTGCCAGGGAAACTCTGAGAAATCCACAAAGATGACCCCAGCTAAGACTCCTAGAAATAGCGTAGAGGGTGCCTGAACTGGCCATCTCCTGTAATCAGATTGGTGACTACCTTAATTGTCATCAGAGAGTCTTCATCCAGTAACTGATGGAAGCAGATGCAGAGACCCACAGTCAATCTCTAGGAGTCCTGTTGAAGAAAGGGAGAGGGATTGTATGAATCAGGGGTAGGGGTCAAGGTCATGTTGGAGGAACCCACAGATTACTTATTATTCTGTCTCATTTTCATATTTTATTAATGTCCATTGAACACCCAAATTACACTTTCGCTTTCACAACTCAGACTCTAAAGTGAAAACAGTAATCTCTCCACACCATAAAATGCGATTTGGATTTTAGCTTTTTAAAAATTAGTAAATTAACTGAGCTATCTTTGTTTGTTAATAAAACCAAGTAATACATTTTAAAATCTGTTCCAAAAGGTAGAGTTTTAGACATTGCATATTTTAAAGGTTTCTAGTGAGTTTGGTTTTTTTAAAGGTTTTTTTTAAAGGTTTCTAGTGTTTGTCATATTTGTTTATGTCACCCTGTCAGTTTGCAGGGTGAAATTCATGCAGTGGTGCACAAATAGATTATTTTGCAAAAGTTTGGAGGCCATGTAGTTGAAATTCAGGAAAGGAAGATGCTTAATAAACACTGAAATATGTGACAGGCTGGGTGACAAGCCAGCCTGAATACTTGTCTGTTTTAAGAGAAAAAATGGTGGTGGGGAATGGCACTCAGTCATCTCATGGGGCTGGTTTTCTTTTCTGAACTGGACTTGTTGTAAGTCCAACTGACCTCTAATGCTAGATCCTCGTGCCTCAGCCTCGGAGGTGTAGCAATCACAGGACTGGGACCATGCCTGGGTTTCACAGGATCCTAATGGTTGGCATGGCCAATAAATCAAGTTTACCAGTCAAGTCCACTGACTGAGTCTTTCTAGATTCAAAATATTTTGGGGTATGTATGGATGTGTATATGTGTATGTCCTATGTGTGTGGTGAGTATATGTTTATATGTGCATATATAAGTTATATGTGTATGGTATATGTGTGCGTGTGGTATGTATGTATATATGTGAACAATATTGTAGTCTTCCTAAAACTTATGCCCTTAATTTTCAATATTTTATTGCTTGTATTTACTCCTGTTGCCCAATATAAGTTGACAAACTGGATGGTTGGAATGGGTGGATGGGCAGTGTAGGTGAAAGGGTACTGGAGTGGATAGGTGGGGAGATGATGAACACATACATGGGTATGGGTTCTGGCAGCTCTGTGCTTATAGGTCAAGCAAAGGCCTGCATATGCCTGGCTCTTCTGGCTTTGGCATGGTGAGTTCCATGTCTCCTTCCTCCTTGTCTACCTGCAAAGCCTCTCATGTTGAGTCCATGCCAGTTTCTAGAGCTGGATGCTCTCCTTGTCCCCAGTTCCATACAAAGCTGAGCTCAGTCTTGACAAGGTCCTAGACCGCATACACTTTCGATTTTTTTCCTTCTCATCAAGAAGAGAGAGTGTGTGCATTGCCATGATGTGACTGTCTTTATGACCTTTGAAGGAAGTGGGCGTGAGGAACTCTGTAATGAAAACACCATGCATCTGTCTGCTCCCTTCCTCAGGTGGAGTATGACTGTAAGTCACAATGGCATCTTGTCACTCCTGACTGATCCCATATGCTTCCCTCTTGGAGTAGCTTAGAGAGATTCCTCAGAGACCAGAAAAGGTACCTGCTATGTGGCAATGCCACTGAAAGTGTACTGTGGGCTCACATTCCTCCTTCAGGGGAGCTTCAACTAGGGAAAAGTGAACTGTGCATGACTTTGTAATGGGCTCACCCCGAGGTCTCTAAATGCCCATCTTTGTAATGGGCTCACCCCAAGGTCTCTAAATACCCATCTTTGGAGGTGCTCTCAGCGGTAAGACTTGTTCTAACCTGATATGCCATCCTGCTGCATCCATGAAGATCCAGAGTCAGGGCAATGGAACAGACTTACTGGGCTGCATCTCCGGATCTGTGGTGTGGTGTCAGGGGCCCTCTGGTCCCAGGTGGTGCACATGACTCTGCTTTGGGAGTGTGGAGTAGGTGTGACAGCTTCTGTGAGTTCTATGGTGACAGACGTGCTCCATGTACCTGCACTGCTTTTGTGTCTAGAGCCCATCTCTGCCTGTTGATGGGAGAAGGAGATTAGCAGCACTGTTAGAGTATGTAATTTTAGCTTAAACAATTACAGTCTGGAAAACATAAAAAGCCTGCATTCCTTATTTGTAGGAATCAGATTCTCCTACTCCACTAAGGTTAAGGACTAGTGTGAGACCCAGCGTGCGTCTCGGTGGTCTCTGTGACTGGCAGCACTGTTAGCGTACCTCAGGAAGTGGAGACACAGAACCAAACTTTCAGACACAGCCTCTGGATAAAGATGCTAGAACTGAACACTCACAAGGTGAACAAAAGAAATCTGAGTTTTCCTTGAAACTGGAGAAGTTGGACTCAATCAGACTTAGAGTTTGTTATTCTACTGTTAAGATGGAACTTGCATATAAGGAGATACTGGGCTGAAGTGTGTACAGGATGAGCTTTTTGATGTGTGCTTAGGAGACCACCTGTAACACCACACAGAACCACTCCTGTCTGCACATTCCCTATGCACCCTGCTGATGCTTGCTGTTCTGAAGGAACACCTGAAGGATGTCACATGAGACCATTAGTGACTCTTCCTGTCCAGTCAGGTGGACTGTGGGATCATGGCATTTCTGCCCACCCCAGCCTGCTCCTCTCTGTCTACCCCAGTATTGGTCCTCTCTGACTCTGGGTGGACACATAATCTAGCTGTCGTTTCTGCCCTCTGGGAGGGTGGCACCTCTGATGAAGAGCACATGAACTGTGGAGTTCACCCCCCTCCAGTCACATAGATAGCCTCTGTTTTTCTATGCACCTCCAAAATATGTGCCTTCTTCCCCATTGGCTGGGTAAGGGTAAGGACTACACATCTTTTCATTGGCTGCTTATCTGTATTCTTTTGGGACTTCCATGTTCTGTTTTCTTTGCCCCCCACTTTTTGCATGCATGTGGTGTTTGCGTGTGTGAGAGGGTGATTGTGGGTACATCTGCAGCGCCACCCAGTAGCTATTCTGTAAGTAATGTTGGTCCCCATTGTGTCTGAAGGGTATGTCCTCTGGCTACAGACTTCTGAGTTTAAAGTTCTTGATTAGAGATCCAAGCATGCCATTCATCTGTATAATACCAAAGAGAAAAATCTCACTGATGCCTGAGGCCCGATTCTTTTCTTCTTTTTTTCCTTTTATTGAAAGCAGACTTTCCCCCTCACAAAATATATCTCGATTGCAGTTTTCTCATACTCTCCTCCCATCTGGATCCTCTCCCTTTCTGTCTATTAGACAATAAATGAGTTTATAAGGGATTATAACATAAACAATATAGTATAAAAGAGAATACAAAGACTAACACATCTGAGTTAGACAAGACAAAGAAAGAAAAGAGCCCAAAGAAGGCACAAGAATGGAGAGCCACTCATTCACACATTCAGGAATCCCATAAAAACACTACACTGGAAGATACAATGTATATGCAGAAGACCAGATGCAGCCTGCAGAGGCCCTGTGGTTTCTGCTTCAGGCTCTGGGGGTTCATCCGAGCTTTGATCATGTTGGTGGAGAGGGCCTTTTTTCCTTGGTGTTGTTCATTCCTCTGGCTCTTCCACACTTTCTGCCTCTTCTCTGGGATTCCCTAAGCTCCGAGGAAAGAGTTTAGGACTGAGTTTGAAGGTCTTTCCCCTTCTCCCCTCCCTTCCTCTCCCCTCCCCTTTCCTCCCCTCCTCTCCCCTCCCCTCTCCTCCCTTCCTCTCCCTTCTCTCTCTTTCATGTCTGGCTGTTGGGTCTCTGTATTTGTGCCCATCTGCTGCAGGAGGAAGTTCTCTGATGATGGCAGAGGAAGGCACTGATGTATGGGTATAGCAGAATCCATTTTTTGTGACTTTTAGTAGAATTTGGCTTCAACCTAGGCTTTGAACTATGTAGTCTCTTGATCTCTCAAGCAATGTCAGGTATGAGTTCCATCGGGTACAGTGGGCCTGAAGTCAGATCAGATACAAGAGTTGTACCAGCATTGTATTAGCACTTCTTTTTTAAATTATTATTTATTTTTATTGAGCTCTACATTTTTCTCTGCTCCCCTCCCTGCCTCTCCTCTCCCCTTCAACCCTCTCCCAAGGTACCCATGCTCCCAAATTACTTAGGATATCTTGTCTTTTTCTACTTCCCATGTAGATTAGATCCATGTATGCTTCTCTTAGAGTCCTCATTGTTGCTTAGATTCTCTAGATTGTGATTTGTAGGCTGGTGTTCTTTGCTTTATGTTTAAAAACCTCTTATGAGTGAGTATTTATGATAATTGTCTTTCTGTGTCTGGGTTACCTCACCTCAGTCAAATTGATGTTTTCTAACTCCACCCGTTTGCCTGCAAATTTCAAGATGTCATTATTTTGTTCTGCTGTGTAGTACTCCATTGTGTAAATGTACAACATTTTCTTTATCCATTCCTTGATCGAGGGGCATTTAGGTTGTTTCCAGGTTCTGGCTATGACAAACAATGCTGCTATGAACATAGTTGAACACATGTCCTTGTGGCATGGTTGAGCATCCTTTGGATATATACTCAAAAGTGATATTCCTGTGTCTTGAGGAAGGTTGTTTCCTAATTTTCTGAGAAATTGCCACACTGATGTCCAAAGGGGCTGTACACACAGCTTGTGCTCCCAGCAGCAATTCAGGAATGTTCCCTTTACCCCACAATCTCTCCAGCATAAATTGTCATCAGTGTTTTTGATCTCGGCCATTCTTTCAGGTGTAAAATGGAATCTCAGAGTTTTTTGGTTTGCATTTCTCTGATGACTAATGATGTTGAACATTTCCTTAAGTGTCTTTCAGCCATTTTAGATTCCTCTGTTGAAAGTTCTCTGTTTAGGTCTATACTCCATTTTTATTGGATTATTTGTTCTTTTGATGACCAGTTTCTTGAGTTCTTTGTATATTTTGGAGATCAGACCTCTGTCTGATGTGAGGTTAGTGAAGATCTTTTCCCATTCTGTAGGCTGACGTTTTGTCTTGTTGACCATATCCTTTTCTTTACAGAAGCTTTTCAGTTTCAGGAGGTCCCATTTATTAATTGTTTTTCTCAGTGTCTGTGCTGCTGTCCTTTTCTTTACAGAAGCTTTTCAGTTTCAGGAGGTCCCATTTATTAATTGTTTCTCTCAGTGTCTGTGCTACTGGGGTTATATTTAGGAAGTGGTCTCCTGTGCCAATGCATTCAAGTATACTTCCCACTTTCTCTTCTATGAGGTTCAGTGTGGCTAGTTTTATGTTGAGTTCTTTGATTCATTTGGACCTGAGTTTTGTGCATAGTGATAGATATGGATCTATTTTTATTTTTCTACATGTTGATATCCAGTTATGCCAGCACCATTTGTTATATGTGCTTTCTTTTTCCATTTGATATTTTTGGCTTCTTTATCAAAAATCAGGTGTCTGAAAGCGTGTGGACTAATATTCAGGTCTTCTATCTTCTTTCATTGGTTCGCCTGTCTGTTTTTATGCCAATACCAGACTATTTTCAGTACTGTATCTCTGTAGTAGAAGTTGAAATTAGGGATTGTGATGCCTTCAGAAATTCTTTTATTGTACAGGATTATTTTGGCTATCCTGGGTTTTTTGCTTTTCCATATGAATTTGAGTACCGTTCTTTCAAGGTCTGTGGAGAATTTTGCTGGGATTTTGATGGGCATTGCATTGAATCTGTAGATTGCTTTTGGTAAGACTGTGATTTTACTATGTTAATTCTATCTACCCATGAACATGGTAGATCTGTCCATTTTCTGGTGTCTTCTTCAAGTTCTTTTTTCAAAGATTTAAAGTTTTTGTCATAAAAGTCTTCTACTTGTTTGGAGAGAGTTACTCTCTGAGATAGTTTATGCTATTTGTGGTTATTGTTAAGGGTGATGTTTCTCTGATTTCTTCCCCCACCCTTTTATCATCTGTGTAAAGGAGAACTGCTGATACTTTTGAGTTAATCTTGTATCTTGCTACGTTACTGAAAGTCTTTATGAGTTGTAAAAGTTCCTTGGTAGAATTTTTGGGTTGCTTATGTAAACTATAATATCATCAGCAAATAGTGAGAGTTTGACTCCCTCTTTTCCAATTTGTATTCCCTTGATCTCCATTTGGTGTCTTACTGCTCTAGATAAGACCTCAAGAACTATATTGAATAGTTATGGAAAGAGTGGACAACCTTGTCTTGTTCCTGATTTCAATGGGATTGCTGAGAGATTCTCTCCATTTAGTTTGATGTTGGCTGTTGGCTTGCTGTATATTGCCTTTATTATGTTTACATACGTTTCTTGTATCCTTGCTCTCTCCAAGGCCTTTATCACGAAGAGATGTTGTATTTTGTCAAAAACTGTTTCAGCCTCTAATGAGATGATCATGTTGTTTTTATTTTTCAGTTTGTTTATATGATGGATTATGTTGACAGATTTTTGTATGTTGAGCCATCCCTGCATGTCTAGAATGAAGCCGACTTGATTATGGTGGATGATGGTTCTGATGTGTTCTTGGATTCGATTTGCCAGTATTTCATTTAATATTTTTACATCAATGTTCATCACTTATTGCATCAATGAGTGAGATTGGTCTGTAATTCTCTTTTTTAGTAGTGTCTTTATGTGGTTTGAATATCAGGGTAATTTTATCCCGATAAAAAGAATCTGGCAATGTTCCTTCTGTTTCTATTATGTGGGAAAATTTGAGGAGTATTGGTATTAGTTTATCTTTGAAAATCTTGTAGAATTCTGAGCCAAAACCATCTGGCCTTGGGATTTTTTTTTTTTGGTTGGGAGACATTTGATGACAGTTTCTATTCCTTTAGCAGTTATAGGTCTATTTAATTTGCTTATCTGGTCTTGATTTAATTTTTGTAAGTGATATTTTTCCAGAAAGTTGTCCATTTCTTTTATGTTTTTCAGTTTTGTGGAGTACAGGTTTTCAAAATATGATCTGATGATTCTCTGGATTTCCTACATGTCTGTTGTTATGTTTCCCTTTTTATTTCGGATTTTGTTAATTTGGATATTTTCTCTCTGCCTTTTGGTTAGTTTGGATAAAGGTTGTCTATTTTGTTGATTTTCTCAAAGAACCAACTCTTTTCTCATTGATTCTTTGTATTGTTTACTTTGTTTCTATTTTGTTGATTTCAGCTTTCAATTTGATTATTTCCTGCCATCTACTTCTCTTGGGTGAATTTCCTTCTTTTTGTTCTAATGTTTCCAATGTTCCCTTAATTCACTAGTGTAGGATTTTTCCAGTTTATTTATGTAGACATTTATTGCTATGAACATTCCTCTTAACACTGCTTTCATTGTGTCCCATAAATTTGGGTATGTTATGTGGTGATTTTCATTGAGTTTTAGGAAGTCTTTAATTTCTCCCTTTATTTCTTCCTTGACCCATTGATGATTCAGGTGAGCATTGTTTGATTTCCATGTGTTTGTGGGCTTTCTGAACATAGTATTGCTGTTGAATTCTAGTTTTAAGCCATGGTGATCTGATAAGATACATGGGGTTATTCCAATTTTTTTTTGTATCTGTGGAGGTTTGTTTTGTTGCCAAGTATGTGTTCAGTTTTTGAGAAGGTTCTGAGAAGAAGATATATTCTTTTATGTTTGGATAGAATGCTCTATAGATGTCTGTTAAGTTTATTTCAGTCATAACATCTGTTAGTTCCCTTATTTCTCCATTAATTTTTTGTCTGACTGACTTGTCCAGTTGTGAGAATGGAGTGTAGAAGTCTCCCACTAATAAGTGTGTGGGGTTTAATGTATGTTTTACATATGACGGTGCCCTTGTTTTTGGGGCATAGATGTTCAGTATTGAGATTTCCTCTTGATGGATTTTGCCTGTGACTAATATGAAATGTCCTTCTTTGTCTCTTTTGATTGATTTTAGTTTGAAGTCTATTTTGTTAGATATTAGGGTAGCTATATGAGCTTGTTTCTTAGGTCCATTTGATTGGAAAATTTTCCCAACCCTTTACTATAAGGCGATGTCTGTCTTTGAGGCTGAGGTGTGTTTCTTGTATGCAGCAGAAAGATGGATTCTGCTTTCACATCCAATCTGTTAGCCTGTGTCTTTTTATAGGTGAGTTGAGTCCATTTATAGTAAGTGATATTAATGACCAGTGATTGCTATCTCCTGTTAATTTAGTTTTCATTGTTGGTGATGTTAATTTGTGTGTTTTTCACTTCTTTGGGATTTGCTGCTGTGAGATCATCAATTGTCTATGTTTTTGTTGATGTAGCCAACTTCCTTGGGTTGGTATTTTCCTTCTAGTACTTTGTATAGGGCTGAGTTTTTGGCTAGAAAAACTTTCTATTACCATAGAAGGACAAAATAAGTTTTTCTGTGTATAGTAATCTGGTCTGGCATATGTGATCTCTTAATGTCTGCATAATGCTTGACCATGACCTTCTGGCTTTCATTGTCTCCAGTGAGAAGTCAGGTGTAATTCTGATAGGACTGCCTCTGTATGTTACTTGGCCTTTTTCCTTTGTATCTCTTAATATTCTTTTTTATTTTGTATGTTTAGTGTTTTTATTCTTATGTGGCAAGATAACTTATTTTTTGATCCAGTCTGTTTGGTGTTCTATACACTGCTTATATCTTTATAGGCATATTTTTCTTTAGGTTGGTAAAGTTTTTTCTATGATTTTGTTAAATATATTTTCTATGCTTTTGGGTTGAACTTCTTCTCCTTCTTCTATACCTATTATTCTTAGGTTTGGCCTTTCATTGTTTTCCACATTTCGTCGATATTTTGTGTTAAGCTTTGTCAGATTTAATGTTTTCTTTGACTGATGAGTCTATTTCCTCTATTGTATCTTCAGCACTTGAGAGTCTTTCTTCCATCTCTTGTATTCTGCTGTTTATGTTTGCATTTGTGGTTCCTGATCTGTTTCAAATAATTTCCGTTTCTATAATTTTCCCTGTTTGTGTTTTTTATTGTCTCTATTTCAGTTTTGAAGTTTGAATAGTTTCTTTCATATGTTTGATTGCTTTTTCTTGGTTTTCTTTAAGGGATTTGTTAATGTCTTCCAATTTTTTGTTTGCCTTTTCCTCAAATTCTTTGAGGGAATTTCTCATTTTCTCTTTATGAGTTTCAAACATTTTCCTGAAGTTATTTTCTAGGTTATTTTCTTCTTCATCATCTATATTTGGTTGTTTAAGTCTTGCTCTTGTAGGGCCTCTAGATTTTACTGTTGCCGTGTTTCTCTTTGTGGTGTTGCATGTGTTCTTACCCCGTCTACTCATCTTTTCCTCTAATTGGTGTCCTTGGGGCTGTCTGTTATTCTGGTAATTAATCTTCTAGGTACCAGTGGATCCAAGACTCAGATGGTTGTTCCTTGTGGTACAGTCAGTGACGTGGTTCTAGTTACCACATTGGTCACTCCATGTTCCTGGAGGTTGCTCAGCACTGCTGGGGTTTGCTCTGCTCCTGTAGAGTTTGCTGTATCAAGCTTCCTCTGGTCTAGGTTGCTGTCTCAGACCTGTTTCTGTAAATGTCCCTGTTCTGGATCTGCTCCTTTGGAGGTCCCTGGCTTGTGGTTGGTCCTGTAAGGTCTCTGGCTCTAATCTTCTCCCTCAGAGGTCCCAGACTTGGGTGTGCCCAGACCAACAGAGGACCTGGCTCAGTCCTACTGAGGTCCTAAACTCACACCCAGACCCGCAGAGGTTTCTACTTCCTGCCTACTAACTCTGAGGTCCCAGACTGATGCCAGGATCTGCAGAGGTCCTGGTTCAGTCCTACTGCTGTGGAATTTGTTGCCTCAGGCCTACTCTGGCCTGCCTTTTTTACTAGCAGGACACCATTGTAGATTAAATGGTTTGTGGCTGTTTTGGTGTATATGTTTCTTTTTTGGTAGCATGCAGAGCAGCTCACTGTATCTCAAGATGGTGGAAATAAGAGTGAAGGCTCTAATGTAGACATCAGCTCAGCTTCTCCATGTTCAATGAGACATGTAGGTGTTTTCTTCAGGAATGGGCCTTGCCAGTTAGTGAAGCACAATATACAAACTTGGCCACAGCCTGAGTTGTTTGAGAATTCTCATGGATTCCCTTTGGCCAACAACTCAATTAGATTCAACCCAATTCCAGTACTAGAAGCTTCAATTGGTGACAAGAGATGGCAAGTGGCCCTTTGGCTCTCCATTATTTGGCAATTTCATGTAAATTGCCTTGATATATATAAATATTTTAGGAATCTTCTAGTATATTAGGTTTCTATACTATCCCACAAATGAACCTTAATTTTAGATCTTTCTTCCCATATCTTCTCTCTTCTTGTCCCCCACCTTGACTTTCTAATTCCAGCTTCTTCCATCCATCCATAAATACCTATTTTATTTGCCTTTCCTAATGAGATATGTCTGTCCCTACTAGTCCCTTACTCTACCCTACCCTCTTTGGTTCTATAGATTGAGGTTTAGTTATCATTAACTTATTAGCAAATATCTACATATAAGTGAATAAATACCAAATTTGTCTTTTTGCTTCTAAGATACTCACTTGGGATAATTTTTTTTTCTAGTTCCATCCACTTGCCTATAAATGTCATTTCATTTTTTTAATGGCTGAGTAATCCTCCATTGTATAAATGAACCATATTCTCTTTAGCCACTTTTTTTGTTGAGGGACATTTAGATTGTTCTAAATTTCTGGTTTTATGAATAGAGCAGTAAAAAAACATGGTTGATCAAATGTTTCTGTGGTAGGATGAAGTATTTGGGGGTATAAGCCCAAGAGTCATATAGCTGGATATTAGGGTAGATTGATTCTCATCTTCCTAAGGAACTACTGATGTCCATATTGGCTGTATAAGTTTGACTTCTCATTACGAATGGATGAGTGTTCTAACTGTACAACCTCATCAGCATTAGCTGATATTTATTTTGTGTTCTTAGCCGTTATGGCAGGTATAAGTTGAAATCTCAAAGTATTTTTGATTGGCATTTCCCAAATGGCTAAGGATGTTGAACTGTTTTTTTAAGTTCCATTAATTTCAGCCATTTGAGATTCACTTTTTAAAGAAATCTGTTTATATCTGTATTTAATT
>NC_022009.1:51252854-51259203 GCF_000317375.1 Microtus ochrogaster
GCCAACAAAAGGCCTACCTCCTTGATTTAATAGTAGTGAGGCGATCTGTTCTCGTTATTGCGCGCCCGTCCTGCTGCTTGCGTCTGCCTTTTTAATTTTATTGATATCTAGACACTATCAGTGTGTAGCTGGTAAAAATAATTTCTCATTCTGAGGTCTGTCACTTTATATGAAGGATGGATCCTTTGCTGTACAGAAACTTCTCAGTTTCTTGAGGTCCACTTTATTAATTGTTGATGTTAGCATTTGTGCTAATGGTATTCATTTCAGAAAGCCTTTTCCTGTGCCAACGAGTTCAAAACTGTTGCCTACTTTCTCTTCTATTAAGTTCAGTGTACCTGGTTTTATGTTGAAATCTTTACCCCATTTGGACTTGAGTTTTGTTCAGGGTGAGAAATATGGATCTATTTACTTTATTTTACATGCAGCCATACAGTTTGAGCAACACCATGTGTTGAAGAAGCTATATTTTTCCCAGCATGTGTTTCTGGCTTTAACAAAAACAAAACAGGTATACATAGGTGTTTGGATTTGTATTTAGGTCTTCCAATTGATTCCATTAATTAGCGTTTCTGTTTTTGCACTAGTGCCTTGCTGGTTTTATTACTATAGCTTTGTAATATTGACACTGAGGGTGATGAGACCTCCTGTTCATTGATTACTCGAGATTTGTTGTAATAGGAGTGGTGGGGCTGCATTCCCGGCACCTGGCCACCCACATGGCTAGCTTATGCCCAGAAATAATTACACAGAAACTGTATTCACTGCCTGGCCTATTAGTTCCAGTTTCTTATTGGGTAGCTCTTACATATCGATCTAACCCATTTCTAATAATCTTTGTAGCTCCACGAGCTGGATTACCAGGAAAGATCTTAATCTGCGTCTGTCTGGAGTGGGAGAATCATGGCGACTCCTGGACTCAGCTTCTTTCTCCCAGCATCCTGTTCTGTTTTCTCCGCCTACCTAAGGGTTGGCCTATCAAATGGGCCTAGGCAGTTTCTTTATTAATAAGAAATCACTCCCACATCAAAGACTGATTTTAACTATCCTGAGTTTTTTATGTTTCCATATGAAGCTAAAAATTGTTTTTTCAACATCTGTGAAAAATTGTGTTGGAATTTTGATGGGGATTATATCAAATATGTTTGCTTTTGATAGAATGACTATTTTTACTATATTAATCCTATCAATCCATGAGTATGAGATATCTTTTCATATTCTGATTTTTTTTTAGTGTCTTAAAGTTTTTAGTATACAAGTCTTTCACTTGCTTGTTAAAGCTACCACAGGATATGTTATAATATTTGAGGCTATTGTAAAAGGTGGTATTTTCCTGATTTCTTTCTCAGTCCATTTGCCATTGAAGTATACTGATTTTATGAGAAAATTTGTATCCAGTGACTTTGCAGAAGTTGTTTTTCAGCTGTAGAAGTTCCTGATAACATTTTTCAGGTCACTTATGTATACTGTCATATTGTCTACAAGTAAAGATACATCCTATTTATATCCCTCTTATTTCTTTCAGTTTCCTTACTGCTCTGTATTAAGTACTATATTTAATAGAATGGAGAGAGTGGACAACCTTGTCATGTTCCTGTTTTTAGTGAACTTGCTTTGCATTTTTCTCTATTCGAGTTGTCTTTGGCTATGGGCTTGGGGTAAACTGCCTTTATTATTTTGAGATATGTCTCTTCTATTCCTAATATATCCAGGATTTTTATCATAAAGGGTGTTGAACTTTTGTCAAAGGCCTTTTCTGCATCTAATGAGGTGATCGTGTGGATTTTATCTTTCAGTTTGTTTATATGGTGGATTACCCTTATTGATTTACATATGCTGAACCATCTTGGCATCTCTGGGATGAACCCTACTTCATAATGGCAGAACTTTTGATGTGTTCTTGGATTTGGTTTGAAAGAGTTTTGAATATATTTGTGTCTATGTTCACTGGAGAAATTGGTCTCTAATTCTCTTTAATTCCTGGGTCCTAATATGGTTTGCCTATCAGGGTAGCTGTGGCCTCATAAAACAAATTGGGCAATGTTTCTTATGATTCTATTTTGTGAAATAACTTTAAGAGTATTGAGGTTAACTCTTCTTTGTAAGTCTGGTAGAATTATGCATTAAACCCATCTTACCCTGGGCCTTTTCCAACTAGAAGACTTTTAATTGTAGACAGAAGTTTCTGTCCTGCCTAGTCCCACAGCCATTCAATCCCAAAGAAACACACAGAAGTTTATATTAAATTATAAACTCTTTGGCCTATTAGCTCAGGCTTTTTATTAACTAGCTCTTATAACTTAAATTAACCCATAATTCTTGTCTATGTTTAGCCAGGTGGCTTGGTATCTTTTCTCAGTGCAGCATTCTCATATTGCTTCTTTGTGCTTGGCCTGTGACTATCTCTGCCTTTCCTCTTTCCAGAATTCTTTTATTCTAGTAGCCCCACATATACTTCCTGCATGGCTACAGACCAATCAATGTTTTATTAAAACAATATGAGTGACAGATTTTTACAGTGTATAAGAACATTATCCCACAGCATTTAATGACTGCTTCTAGTTCACTAGGGGCTATAGGTCTGTTAAAATTGTTTATCTGATCTTGATTTAACTCTCGTAGGGAGTATGTATCAAGTAAATTATCCATTTCTTTCAGGTTTTCCAGTTTGGTGGAGTGCAGCTTTTTAAAGTACCTCCTCATGATTTTTGAATCCTCTTGGCATCTGTTATGTCCTGATTTTCATTTCTCACTTTGTTAATTCAGTTCTTCTCTCTCCTTTTATTTAATTTGGATCAATCATAACTGATTTTATCTATGAACGAACTCTTTGTTTCATTGATTTTTTTTGTATTTGTTGTTGTTGTTTCTATTTCATTAATTTTAGTCCTGAGTTTGATTATTTCTTGCCATCTCATTCCTTTGGGTGTGATTTCTTTTGTTGTTCTAGGGCATCTTTTAACATTCTTTCTTTGTTTCGTATGTTTAGTTTTTTGGTTGTTATGTGCTGAGGGGAAATTCTTTTCTGGTCCAGTCTGTTTAGTTCTGCATGTGTCTTGTACCTTGATAGTCATCTCCATCTTTAGGTTAAGGAAATTTTCTTTTATATGGTTGTGTTGGAAATATTTTTGTTTTCTTGACCTGGGTTTCTTCCTCTTTCTCTATTTCTATAATTCCTTACATTTGGTCTTTTCATAGTGTCCCATATTTTATGGATATTTTATACCAGGAATTTTTCAGATTTAACATTCTCTTTGACTGAAGTATACATTTCTTCTATTGAATCTTCAATGCTTGAGACTCTCTCCTTCATCTCTTGTGTTCTGTTGGTGAAGCTTGCCTCTGAGGTTCCTGTTCAGGTTCCTGAAATTTTCATGTCCATATTTCCTTCATTTTGGGTTTTTCCTTATTGATTGCATTTCCACTTTCAGGTCTTGAACTGTTTAATTCATTTCCTTCCAATATTTGTGTTTTCACAGATTTCTTTAAAGGATTTATTGATTTCTCCTTTATGGACCTCTGTCATATTCATAATGGCTGTTTTAAGGTCTTTTATTCAGTCTTGGCTATGTTAGAATACTTGGGGTAGGGTTGCTGGGCTCTCGTGGGAACATTTTGTTCTTGCTGTTATTGATTGTGTTTTTATGCTGGTGTCTATGCATCTGGGATTGAGACAATTGTAATTGTAGGTGCTGATACCTGTTCTTTTCTTTGCTGGATGGGTGTTTTGTTTCTTAATTTCTTTTGCCCTCTTGGTGTTTTGGAGAGTGTGGTGACTGAGGTGCCTCATGGGAACTGTTATGGGATTCCAGGAGATGTGCCCACTTGGGGTTTCAAGTAAAATGTGTTTCTGGGTATTGGAAGCTGATACTTAGAGATGGGGTGGGCTTGGAGGGGTTGAAGGGGCTCACAAGAGGAAGAAAAGTAGGGTGTTCTTCCAGGATCTGCTAATTTCCCTCAAAATGGGAGGAGAGAGTGAGGAAAGGTCACAGTGGTGGGTTTACTCGACTTGGGCATGAGAATCGGGGACTGGAGTTGGAGAAATGCAGGGAGAGGTGAAAACTTTAAGTTAGCTTACTTGCTTCCCTGGTTAGAGTGACCTCAGGGGTCTCAGAGAGTGCCTGCTGGACTTGAGGACTGGGGCAAAGCAAGGAGTTGGAGGGAGGATTGGGGAGAGGTAGATCTTTGTGACCCCTGGAGATGGGGGTGGAATGGAAGGACTCTGCAGCAGGTGGACTGCTTCAGAGCTGGGGATGAGACTGGGGGATTGGATTTCGAGAAGCAGAGAGAGATGTGACCACCTGAAGCTAGCCACCTACTTCCTGGACACTGCTTCCCCCTATGCTCTAACCATGGTGTGGCCTGCCCAACCCCACTCTTCAGGTTACTGAGGTTCTGTATACTGTAATCTTTTCATTGTGCAACTTTTGCTGTTTTCAGACTCATTTCTAATTGTCTGCTTCTGGCCCATGGTTAAACCCTTTTATAGGTTTTTCTTCTTCAGTTTTTGTTTCTTCTATGTCCCGGCTGAATTTATACCTGATGTGCCCTTCTGCCTGTGTCATCCTCCTTCACATTCTCTCTCCTTGTTGAGGATTACGGTCAAGTGTTGAAATAAGAGCAGCAGGGCTGCATCCCCGGCACCCGGCCGCCCACATGGCTAGCTTAGCTTATGCCCCAAAATCATTACACGGAAACTGTATTCTTTTAAACACCGCTTGGCCCATTACATCTAGCCTTTTCTCGGCTAACTCTCACACCTGGACTAGCCCATTTCTAATATCCATGTAGCTCACGAGCCAGCTTACCAAGAATGATCTTAACCTGCATCTGCCTGGAGTGGGACAATCATGGTGACTCTCTTGACTCAGCTTCTTTCTCCCAGCCTTTTGTTCTGTTTACTCCACCCACCTAAGGGTGGGTCTATCAAATGGGCCTAGGCAGTTTCTTTATTAATAAGAAATCACTCCCACATCAGTCAAGTTTCAACTCACTTGTAAGCAAGCCTTTACTCTGTGCTGTGATGTGTGTGTACAGGAACTGGACCATGTTAGCAGATCCCTTTAGAGGGTTTCCCAGGACCAGCTAAATTTCTGTATTATCCTAATCCTCTCATGGTATTGATCTTTCATGAGCACTGTCTTTTGGTGTCCCTTCCTTGAAGATGTGACCTTTTGGATTTTCAGTGTCCTGCATATGGTGCTCTATAAGATCTCTGATCATGGCAGCAGGGATTCCCAGCATGCCCTGCTACACATCCTGTTTATTTTTGTCCCTGGGCTGTTTCCTTTCACATGCATCATCAAGTCATGCCTATCTACACCACACTTCTGCATAGCTGACTTCTGGGGGCCTGCCATGACCCCTCAGTATGCTATACCCTTCAATTCCCATCATGCATATGACCCCAGATATCTGAGCTTGGGTGAATTTCCCTGACCTCAACCTCACATCGAGGTCTAGAAGTTGTTCAGAAGCAAACCTGGGCAGATGCAGGGGAACCTTTTCCTACCCACATCTGTCTGTGATGGACGACGTCAATTGGTGGGACCAAGACTAATGCAATCTTGCTTCAAAGGAGGGAGGGAGAAAAGGAGGAAGGGAGAGAGGGAGGGATGGAGGAAGGGAGGGAAGGGGAGAGAGAGAGAGAGAGAGAGAGAGAGAGAGAGAGAGAGAGAGAGAGAGACTCAGAGAAGCACTTGCTAGGCCTGGACAGTGTTTGTGGAAGGGTTTCTCATGATAAAAGTGCTACATAGGCATTGTGAATTGACTAAAACAGGTCAAAGTAGCTACAACAGATAGACCAAAGTCTAGGACTGTGCTGAAGGAAGCTGGCCCCTACACCTGCCTCATAAACCACGGGGCCTCGTCTACTCCCACAGTGTCGGGGCTGGAAAACATCACCTTCCTGACCTCTTGAACTCCCTGCACAGATGTTGGCTAGAGCTATCCCTGCTCAGAATGAATGGTAGAGTCTGGCTCTAGGATCAGAACATAGGTGGAAGCTGGAGGACTTCAACAGTAGTACATGTTCCATGCCTCCTTCCACTGGGCCCTGGCCTAGAAGAAGGTTCTAGGCCGCAGGCAGTGACAATTTCTGAGTCCCTGTGTGTGCGCTCCCTCCCAGTGAAAGTTGGACTGTCTGGCTATGTGGGAGCCTGCCTTCAGAACTTGCTTTACTTTACACACAGCACAGGGGCCACCAGACTCTGTACACACACACACACACACACACACACACAGCACAGGGGCCACCAGACTCTGTACATATGTGCACACACACACACGCACACACACACAGCACAGGGGCCACCAGACTCTGTACGTACACACACACACACACACACAC
>NC_022009.1:51259373-51267176 GCF_000317375.1 Microtus ochrogaster
ACACACACACACACACACACACACACAGCACAGGGGCCACCAGACTCTGTACATATGCACACACACACACACAGCACAGCACATGGTCCACCAGACTCTGTACATATGTACACACAGTAAGGGGCTTCCAGGCTCTTTATATATGTGCACATGGCACAGGGGCCACCAGGCTGTGTACATATTCAGGACACATTGTTATGCTGGTCAGAGTGCTCAACTGAGGTTTTTCTCCATGAGCCTCAAGAACTATGACAGCTGTCCACTTCTGCAGCATCTGAGCAGGGTAGGTGGAGTGAGACACTGAGTCTTAGCCCTAGTGTCCCTTTATCCTGTAATTGCTCTCTGTTCCAGGAGAGACAGACACAGCTTAATGTGTGTTGATAACCTGAAGGCTTGCTGAGGAGATGCCAACTCCTCCGCAGCTGACCCTGGGGTTATTGTGAGGCCTTCTCTTCCTCTCTGGGCAGTCAGTCAATCATTCCTTCCTACTCCGTGAGCTCCATGTCCAGCTAAACACAAAAGCATCCCTCCGATAGCCATCCCCCTTCTTAGGCTGTGTGACTGCTAACTGTGACTTTGTCGGTTCCCCTAGACACACTCCTGCGACGTCTCCTGAAGGATCTGCAGCAGCAAGCTGAAGTGGACCGCCTGGGCCCCCTGAAGTTTGAGGAAATGGCAGACTCAATTGCTGGAGTCAAACAAAGTGATGTTGCAGAGGGAAGCCAAGATAGCCATGGGAGAGGGGCTGAAGGCCAGCCGAGAGAGCAGGCAGATGCCCCAGAAGTAGTGCTTCAAGGTGACCTTCCATTCTTTCTGCTGCAGAGATGGATTTAATGTTAAAGATTTTTTTTATCTGTTTGAACTTTTGGCTCTAAAAGCTTTCTTGACAGACTAGGCTTCCCAGAGCAATTATATGGATGACAAATTGCTCTCAGGGAGGAGGCTCGATTTCTGCGTGCTGAGGTTCAAAATTAGGAGAACCTGGGAGTGATAGAGAGTGTCTTTGTTTGGGTCATAATAGTATGCACTGTCAAATATTTGAACAATAAGCCAAAAAGGGTTCATTCAGCTGTCTGCATCTGCTGCCGAAGCTACTGGAAGCAGCAGATGACATCAACTTACCTGAGGAGCTGCTCAATGCAGGCAGGCCTCCGAGCCTCTGAGCTCTGAACATGGCAGGCACATAAAACCCTACTGAAAGTCGATGTGAGATGCATTCCTTTCCCATGTGGCCTGGAAAAGAGGGAAGTCAACCAGTTACAAAGGGCTAAGCAAGCACAGGAGGATCTAGAGAGTTCCCTACAAATCGAGGAGTGTGCCCTGAGTTACATAGCCTTGGACATCTGTTGTGGTCCAACTCCAGCATCTGACACAAGCTGGAATCATCTTGGAAGAGGGAACTTCAACTGAGAAAATGCTCCCGTCAGATTGGCCTGTAACAAGCCTCAAGGGTGTTTTCTTGATTCATTATTGATGTGGAGGGGCAC
Source organism: Microtus ochrogaster (assembly GCF_000317375.1). Lineage (NCBI taxonomy): Eukaryota > Metazoa > Chordata > Mammalia > Rodentia > Cricetidae > Microtus > Microtus ochrogaster. The sequence continues at coordinate 51,260,861 of NC_022009.1, forward strand.
AACCTACTGTGGGTAGTATCACTTCTGGACAGGGGCTTTGAAGTTGTATAAAAAAAGCAAGCCTGTAAGCAGTGTTCTTCTGTGGTCCTGCTCCATTCAGTTCCTGCCTAGAGTTTCTGACTTCCTGAATGATGGACTGTAAATTACACGATGAAATAACTCTTCCCCAGGTTGCTTTTGGCCGTGCTGTTTCCTCACAGCTTAGAAAGCAAATGAGGATAGTATTTCTTTGGCCAAAGTGATAGCCCACATCATCTTTAACATGAAGTAGTTTGGGTAGACTTCTCTATTTTTATCACTGTTGACTGATGAAGCCTTGGGGTCCTCTGCCCTATGGCAAACCCTGAGGACTCTGTGCAGATCTGCCTGTGGAGCTGGGAGAGGAACCTGTGAATGATGCTGTGTCTAAGCTGCTTAGCAAAGCCCTTCCCTGTTCCACTTTATAGGGTGCGAGAGACGTGGTCACGCTGTTCTACCTGATATGTACATGAGGATTCTGTGGGGTCACCTTGCCATGCACTGGGACATGTTATAAGAACATCTTTCAGGAACCTGGATAACATGCTTTTGTCTTTTACAGATCACAAACTATCAGAGGTGGATGATCCAGTGAACGAGGAGGTAAGATGACAGCACATTGACTAAAATCATGATATTATCGATCATTTCTATATTTATGAAATATAACTTTCTAGCAACTGGAAGGGTATGGGGAAAATCCTCATAATCCCCAAACTGAGAAAAATATAGAGTGCACACACAGTTGTATAGACCTAGTTATAGAAAATGTTTTCAGATTATAAATGAATACTTAGCCATTATATAGAGATGTGAAAATATGGCGAACTCAAACAAGGGAATTTAATATTCTCAGAATCCATCTTCCATGAGAACATCCCACAGCACGTTTCAGAGACCTACTTATCCTATGCACAGTCTGAGGCTCCCTGGATGGGACACATCGGCTCCTTTGCACCTGGTGCTGCTCCACCTTCCCTGTCTGATGTCCTCAACCACACAGTTACAGGCTACTCCATGACTAAGGGGATCTAGGATGGCTCCGTGAAAGGGATTAGCCAGCCAGGACCTATGCACTCTGTGTCAGCAATACCCAATAGTTATTAGATTTGGGGGTTAGAGCACCCACGGTCTCTAAGGAAAGTCTTACAGAAGCAGTGATGTCATATAGCTCTGACAAACTGCTTATGTCATCTTGCTTGCTTCTGGATCGGTGTCTGATGGATGACAGCAGGGAATAGCAGCAAACTGAAATCACAGCCACAGTGAGACTTCCATCTGAGACGTGATGGAGAAATTGGTCAGGAAACTGTTTCTGGGTTTGGAAGGAAGAATGGGTGCCACACAGGCCCCATAACCTTCAAGGTTGTGTTCCCAGACTTCAGGCCAGAGCCCCCCTGCACCTGAACTTGGTGAAACTACCAGACCCTACTCATGGCCTCCTTGCCTCTCCCATGACATCCTCCTGCCCTTGTTGGGTTTTGACATTTCTTTGTTCCATGTGTTGTGTTGATGTGTTTCTCTATTTCTTGGAGCATATTTTCAGGGAATTGTTTTCAGCAGGAGCCTTTGAGTGTTAGATGCTCTGAGCTCTCTTTAGTGACACCTTCCCCTCACATGCAGCTCCATCTGAGAGATCATTATCCCCTGTCTTTCAGAAGCCCCTGCCGGGTAACTAACTGCCATGCATTGTTGCTGCAAACCAAAGCCGGAGTAAATGTCTTCATCAAACTACTGTGTTCACACATTCCAAAGGAAACTCATGAATTCTAGTCAAGGGGAAATCATCTCCCTCACGGTTATCTATTCCTTAAATATGTGTTTGGTGGAACAAGCTGTAAAAAAAACCAAACTCCGGCTCCTGTCTAGAGTAATAGCAGAAATACAAGTTCATGGTTAAAGCCACTCCACTGAGATGATAAGGCCATTTGCTTCTACACATTTATGGGTCACACTTCGGGGGCCTTGTCCTCATGGAAACAGTGCCTTTTGATAAAGGTTAAACTGGACTTCAAAATCTGCAACTGCTGACCTCTGTTTCTGTGGTCATTTGATGTCCAGCTTCTGTAAGGCTGAATATGTGAAGCCGAGGCCAGAGTGTGGGCTGGGAATGATGAAATGAGGTTTACATGGAGCAAAAACACGCTGCTGCCATGCACCGTAATAGTAGCCGTGATGATAGCACATGCCTCTAATCCCAGCACTCGGGGAGGGGATCAGAGGCAGGAAGGTCTTCCTGAGTTTGAGGCCAGCCTGGTCTACAGAGCACGTTCCAAGACAGCCACAGCAAAACAAAGAGACCCTGTTTTGAAAAAGAAACAATAAAAACAGAAAGGAAGGGAGGAAGGAAGGAAGGATTGAAAAAGAGAAAGAAAGGAAGAAAGGAGAGAGGAGAGAGAGAGAGAGAGAGAGAGAGAGAGAGAGAGAGAGAGAGAGAGAGTGTTAGGAAAAGAAAGTGGGTTCAGGCTGGGAAAGCATCATTCTTACAGGGCCAGAATGTCACTGGAACATAGGCACATGTCCCTACGATGGGTTCGGGACTCAAGGTTAGTTTCTGCCTCAGTTTCCCTGTCTATGAAATGGGGATCACTGATGGTTCCTAACTCCTATGGTTTATATAAGACTGAATTTACACAGACCAGTAGTCCTACAACATCTTTTGTGTTGGGGAGAGCTCAACAGAAGTCAGGAGTGGTGATCAATATTTTTGACAGTCCATCGCTTCTAGAGGGACTCTTCTGGAAGAGTGTGTCACAGGGTGGTAGGAGCCGAAGAGAGCACCGTGACATGACTGATACCCTGGTTAATATCCCCTCTAGTTCTACGCCCAGATGCTGCAACCCTCTCCAGCATGCTTCCTCCAGAGTGCTCTATTGCCATCCCTCCGTGTGACTTGACTTTTCTGGAATATCTACCAGCAGTACCTTCTTACATGGCATCTTGTGAATGTTTCTTCTTTGTTAGGTCAATCATCTGAGTGTCCAGCTTGGGGACCTCATGAAAGACCAGGGGTCACCTCTATCACCTGAAGTTCCCATTCTGGGAAAGTCCTCCGGAGCAGAGATCAAGAAGTCCGAGCAGCCTGAGGAGGTCTTGTCTTCAGAAGAGGAGACTGCCGGGGTGGAGCATGTGAGGAGCCGGACTTACTCCAAAGACCTGATGGAGAAGAAGCTGTACTCAGAGACCCAGGCCCAGACACTTGAGAACCAATTCCAAAACCGAGCTCCGGAGGTGTGGGAGGAGGAGCAAAGCCTCCACTCAGTGGCACAGGGACCCCCTAGTGGAGGCCTACAACTGGAAGTTCAGTCTTCTGAGGAGGAGCAGCAGGGATACATCCTCACAGGAAGCAAGTGAGTGGAGGGCCTGCTTCTAATCCCTGGGAGCTGAGGCACTGGAGGGTGGCAGTGCCTCGCTGAGGAGCAGACACAGCCCAGGTGTGTGGGGAAGGCTGCCCAGCCAGCAGTGTTCTGCTGGCTTTGGTACTTCTCATCGGCTTTAGGACCATGATCTGAAGCCAGTAAACATGCCAAGCTAGGCAAAGCCCTGCCTGCTTCTCTTGATTACCCCGTCTCTGCAGGTATGGACTCCTTGAGGAACAGAGGCATCAGCAGAGGACAGCCATGGGTGGGGTAGAAAGGTCTGGCCCAGGCAGTTCTCCCCAGGGAATGCCCTGGGGATAAGCAACAGCAGGTACAGAGCGGGACTTGGTGTCCTCAAAGCTTAGCTTTCTCCTGGCTCCCTACTGTTCGGAACTCTAAAACTTTTATCTGTTTCCCAACAAATAGTAGACCATATAGAGGGGAATATTCTTCGTGGCTACAGGTTAACAAGAGAAAGAACTCAAACACTAAGTACCAGAGACTCAACAGTGGTCAGCCCGATACTTGTGTCCCCTTTGCTAATGAGCCCAATGTTTGATGTCACACTCCATGAGAAAATAGCATCTTTTCATGTCATGGGAGCAGTGTTTCAAAGGGAGGAAGGCATATAGCTGAGCACACATGCATATAGATGTATAGACACGGGTATGAGCGCTCATCTGAGCATATATGAAGTGTGCAAATGCATGCACACAGGTATGAATGCTCAGGCCTTCCTTCTTCCACCATGGAGCCTGCCACTCTTACTACTCACTGCCCTGGGGAAAAGCTCAAAGCAGGCACTAGTTCCACCATTGTGCAGCTCAGCGAAACCTGTGTGGTTTTCCCTGTCCATGGCTTGGTGCTGGAAACTCCAAATTTCTTTGGTGAAAGCCAACTGCTAATTGACAAAAAAAGGCTCATTTTAAGCTCAAAACAGACTGTTACTAAAAACAAACTAAGACTCAAGATTGTTTTCAGTCATTGCCAAGCTTCCTCTCACGATTTTGGACAAGTGGTGGCAGCTTCCGCTCCAGGACCACCCTGGCCCACATTCCCTGCATGTCTCTAGAACTGAGTTCCCACTCTTCACCCTCGTCTCTCCTCTCACTCTCTGATGGGTGCTGGAGTGCCCCCCTCCTTCCATAGAGAGAACACATAGGGTACTGAGAACATGCCCCACAGGAGATCTAGACACGGCTCTACACTTTGGAAACCCCCACAGTTTACTCACCATGCAAACTATTCAACAACCAACCACTCATAAACTCAGATACCCCATGTATAGGTGTCCCTTTCCCTGGAAACCACTGTCCTATTTACATATAGACATTGTTTTTTTTTTATGTGTAGGATATGTGTGTTAAGTGGTACCATGGGCATTATACTTGTGTTGTATACTAGATATAGACAATTATCACATGCACTCACTCATAAGTAGTTTTTAGACATAAAGCAAAGAAAACCATCCCACAATCCCAGAGAACCTAGACAACAATGAGGACTCTAAGAGAGACTGCATAGATCTCATCTACATGGGAAGTAGAAAAAGACAAGATCTCCTGAGTAAATGTATGTAAGTACCCAGTGCCCCTAGGATTCAGAAGAGGGCACGGGATTCCCTGGAACTTGAATTAAGGTAGTGGTGAGCCACAGCATGGGATCTGGGGGCCATGAAGCCGTCTCTCCAGTCTGCTGTTCTGTTTTAACAGTGCCATTCTGCGGCCTTTTAGTCACATGTTATTCCCATTTGTGCTTATTGTTCATCCAGATTGTTGTTTAGGGTGCGGTGGGGCTGGGAAGTCTTGAGCTGTGTTTTATTTGTGACTGAGTCTCTGTTCGATGCGGAACTGGGGTACACACGCGGGCTTTACATGGTAGTCCACATACTATGTGGCAGGAGATGGAGCCCATGTGCTGTGTTTGCAGGGAAGCTCATCCTGGCTGTGCTTCTGTGAAAGTTCATGAGCTGTACCCAGCATGCCTCATGCACTGGAAGGGGCTTTCTGTGGAAGTATGATGGTGAACACTGGATTCTTTCTGTTTTACTCATTTGCTAGACATCAGGAAACAGCCTTTCTTAGAATAGTTGAATAGTAATGTTGGAAGATTTCAAAGCATGCTGCTTTGAACCTTCCTTCGCCTGAAACACATTAGAGATAAACCTCATCTTTACCTCTGGAATCCTCACTGCTTGGTGTGTGTGTGTGTGCGGGCACACGCGCGCGTGGGTGTGTAGGTGTGTGCGTGTGCGTGTAGGTGTGTGTGTGTGCGTGTGTGTGTGTAGGTGTGTGTGCGTGTGTGTGTGTAGGTGTGTGTGTAGGTGTGTGTGTAGGTGTGTGTGCATGTGTGTGTGTATGTGTGTGTGTATGTGTGTGTATGTGTGTGTAGGTGTGTGTGTGTGCGTGTGTGTAGGTGTGTGTGTAGGTGTGTGTGTGCGCGTGCGTGTACGTGTGTATGTAGGTGTGTGTGTGTGTGTGTGTGTGTGTGTGTGTGTGTGTGTGTGTAGGGGGCAGGGTACTCAAGGCTCTTCCATCTGTGAACCCAGCTAACAGCAAGTGTCAGTGCTTGCTCTCCTCCAGGAGAATAGGGTGGCAGCTGCCACACAGAGACAGCCAGAATTGCTCTGTTGAGCCTGCCCATTGCCTTTCCAGATTAACTCCAGCAGCTTCCTAAGGAAGTTCTGACCATGAAAGGACAGATGATGGCCATGTATTTTAAAATATAGCAGAGATAGCAGTGTGCTCATTTGAGCACAGTCTGCACAGGGTGTTGAATAGAGCATGCCCTGTCTGCAGCTCTGACCGTGATGGGGAGGCAGGGAAGGGGCAACTTGTCCTGACTTGTGGTTAGTGTGACTGGGGGTGTCTGTCTGACTGTGGCTAGTCTGGCTGGGGGTGTCTGTCTGACTGTGGTTAGTGTGACTGGGGGTGTCTGTC
>NC_022009.1:51267567-51290735 GCF_000317375.1 Microtus ochrogaster
GGTGTCTGTCTGACTGGTTAGTGTGATTGGGGGTGTCTGTCTGACTGTGGAGGCAAAGGGCTTAGAGAGGGATTTGATTCATGAACTTCCTATTCAGGGCCCCGCCATTTCCCCTATACAGGGTTGAGAAAGCCATGAGGTATATGGGGCTAGGGCCATGACAAAGTTGGTCGGCACTTCACCTCCTCACTTTTTGGTAGTAAATAATCTAAAAATGAAATTAGTGTAAGTAGGTCCAACACAAGTAGTAAAGTCATCATGAAACTTTCAAGTTAAAAATCTTAAAAAGGCCGGGCAGTGGTGGCGCACGCCTTTAATCCCAGCACTCCGGAGGCAGAGGCAGGCGGATCTCTGGGAGTTCTAGGCCAGCCTGGTCTACAAGAGCTAGTTCCAGGACAGGAACCAAAGCTACAGAGAAACCCTGTCTCAAAAAACTAAAAAAAAAAAATCTTAAAAAGAAATGGCCCTTACTCTCTATGGGTTATAAATCTGGACTGACTTATAGACCTGCAAGATCCTTGGAGTGACCAGCCAAGGGCTTCCATCGATGTGAGGACTGGAATTCAGGTGAAGGAGAGGAGGCAGGGCCAAGGGGCTATGGTTAGTAGATGAGTGATGGGTGGCAGATACAGGCGAAGGGGACCTGGGAAGTGGGGCTTGGAGAGTGTGCCAGTTAGTTTTGTGTCAACGTGACTCATTTGGGAAGCATGAATCTCATTTGAGGTAGTTTTCCAACCAGGTTGCCCTGTGGCAAGCCTGAAGTTCATTTTCTTGGTTGGTGATTGATGTGTGAGGGCCAGGTTCACTGCCGGTGGTGCCGTTCCTAGGATGGTGGTCTGTGTGCTGTAAGAAAGCAGGCTGAGGGAGGACCTGCCCCAGGCTGGTGACCTGCTGCTGGTAGTCTTAGATGGATCTTGACTACAGCAGCTTTCAAAGTCTTCACATTGTTCCTCGGTGTCTGCATCCTCTCTCCCTTCCTAAAGGGACCAGTGACTCATCCTGATAAATTAAATGCACCTGACATGGGGGCGTGCCTCAGTGGCTGGGCCTGGGATTACTCCATTGCGTTTGTCGTGACGTGACTGGATCTGGGGTTGCATTCTTGCACTTGTAGTGAGTGACTTGCTTTCTTGCTGTCTCTGGCACGCGTCTTCCCATGAGAACGCAAGTCCTAGGCAGAGATGGTAACCCCACCCTTTCTTTCTCTGCTGACTGGAAAGGTAGCAAAGCCTCCTCGGACCAAAAGCCTCTTTTCTGCTCTAACAGTATGAATTAGGACTTCTCTGAAGTGGCACTAACAGGATTTCACAGACAGTTGTGATCTGTGAAGCGAATTCTGGCGCTCAAGGTTCATTTTGAGAACTTCCAGGCCCACTGGGTCCTTGCTTCCTGTTCTCCCTGTGTCCTGATGGGGAGCCATAGCCCCAGTATCCTCCTGGGACAGTGAACTTTCCTGCACGCACCTCTGCCTACCATTTACGCCTGCTCGCTTGGCATATGTGTGTGACTGGCGTGTGGTGTTTAAATACCCTTTCCTTAGCATTGTAATTCGTGTTAGAAATGAGTCCATAAAGCGGCTGCTTCCTTTGTGCACCCGACGCCTCCCAGCAATCTGATTTCCGGCCTCTGCTCTGCGTTCATTCTCCTCTGTCTCCTTTCTTTTCCTCCCCTCCCTTCTAACCTCTTTATTATATTTTTATTGAAAGCTGAGATGAGCCCGTGGCAGCATCGCAGGCCCATTACACTTCCTAACAATTCCATTTGCACCGTATTGTCTGTCTGATTGCTGGAAAATCAGGTGATTCATCACGCCTGAGGAATCACCTGATCCCCTGGCGCCGAAGTCCCAGAGCAAGCCATGCTAGAGAACAGCAGGCTTCTCAGCTGGGCTTGCTTCAGAGAGCACCCCACAGAAAGGAGTGTGTTTTGGGGTGCAAGTAGGAGAGCAACACCCCCACCCCTATAGCTAGGGCTTGTCTGTGGGCAGACTCCCTAGGAGAGTGCGCATTGGAGAATGCCCTGCACTGGCCAGCAGTGTCCTCACCCCTGGAGAATCAGATGTCTGTCTGGGAGCAGCAGCCACATAAGAGGGTAGCTTGTGCCTGTGCAATAAACAGAGGGGAGGATAGTGACCCCAAGCACAGCATGTGTCAAGGAGCAATTCACCTCCCAGCATGGGTGAGCATTTGTCCAGTAGCAGAAGCTCCCAAGTGGGACAAGTGTTGAGCCCTCCCCAAAGCTAGGTCGCATAGGGAAACAGCAGACTCCAAAATACAGGGTGTGCTAGGGTGCAGCCCCTCCCAGAACAGGGGCTCAGTCAAAGTCAGGAGGGAGCAGCACCTTCTCCCAGAGTGCTGTTGGGGAGCAGTAGTCCACACCCCAAAGCAGGATACAATACAGCAGGACCTTGGATCAGGGCATGTGTTGAGGAGCAATGAGTCCCCAGGACTGACAGTTCAATAAGAAAAGGCAGCCAGGAGCTGAGAGTCTCCCCCAGGACCTGCTATTCTGCTTTAGTAATGGAATTCCTCTTCCTCCTCTCCAGCTCCCTAAGTCCAGAGAAGGGGAAGCAGCTGATGGATGAAGTTGCCCACATCCTCGGGGTGCCTTCCAGCTTCTTTGCAGAGGTCAAGTAAGTACTGGGATTCCAGGCCCGCTGTCCTGTGCTAGCCTCTCTTTGTGTAAGCCTCATAAATTGGTTTGTGATGAAAAGATCTGCGTGCCTGGGGTTCTTGTTAATTGTATCGGAGAGTAGCTGTTTAGAACAGAAATGAAAGGATGATTCCTCTGGGCTTTGCTGTGCTGTTTAAACACAGCTGAAAGCTACATTTAATTACAAGATGTCTACTCTCCCAGCAGTGGTGTGGTGGAGGCCAGCTTCCTGGGGCCACTGCACCTGGCATTGCTCTGACTCTGGAACTACCAGAACAGGTTCCAGGCTCTGGAAAAGAGCCTCTAGAGATGCCACACTGGTCTTGTTGCTTCTGTGGACAAGAGACTGATGCTGTCTTGAAGGCCTGTGCGCTGGACTTTAGCCACATCTCAGCCAAGACCCTGTCCCTTTGATGAGAGTCAATGTATGTCTATGCCTTGCAAAGTGTATGGATGCTGGAGAAGGTATTGTGTATGAATGATTACTAGCTATGCTGTACGATTATTGGGCAGGGTGCCAGGTACAAGGGAAGTGTGGCACTGGGAGAGGCTGGCCTGAGTCCCTGTCCTATGCATTGGAGGAGTATACCTGTTCACATTACACAGTCCCTGATCCTCTAAGGCTCTTTCCTACAAGGGATGCATTGTAGTTTCTACTTTGATCCAGCTTTGTCTTAGGAGTTAGGTATCCCACCCATCCACACTATCCTTGCCTCAGATCTGACTACTTGCTATAGATTGTAAGGAACATCTAAGAAGAGGTCCCCAACTAACCTGGTACCGGAACATTGCATAAAGATCCCCAAATAGATTCCACCTGTATTATGGGATGTTCATTGCATTGGCATGTATGCATTTTAAACTCTCACTCAACATAAAGGCACTGTCTACAGATGAGCCAAGAGCTTTCATGTTCAGGACATGCAGAGTGAGGACAGCACAGCGGATCGAGAGGTGGGGGAACAACCATCAAACGGTCCCATACACATTATGACAGGATAGGAGAGATGACAAGGAGCTCAGAAAGAAAGGGGGGGAGATAGCACTACACAGACCAAGTGAGAGAAAACCTGGGACAGACCTGGCATGCTCACAGGTCCAAAGGTGAGTGCCAGCACGTGGGTGCTGTTTCCAGCTAGTTAGCTGAGCTATTCTGTCTGAATTCTTTGTGAATATCACAGTCTTACAACCATCGAGGTCTTCTCCTTGCTCAGAGCTTCAGGGGAGCCAGGATGCTCCACTAAGGGGGATCCAACTCTAATGTTTCTGAGGAGTAAGAGGGCTGTCATGGTGGGCCATGTTCTCTTGTTCCCCAGGATAACCTCAGCCACCACTTCTCTTGGTCCCAGGCACATGTTGGACGTGTTTCTGACTCAGTGGCTATTGTGTGGTGTGTGCTAATGTCTGTGCGATGGATTATTCAAAGAGCGATGCAGACCCCGCACTCAGCCCTCACTCTAATTAGAGCAATGCAGACCCGACACTCAGCCCTCGCTCTAACCAGAGCGATGCAGACCCCATGCTCAGCCCTCACTCTAACCCAGATGGACGTGAGGCAAGAGCACTTTGCAGGCCTGGGTCTGCATCATTTTCACCGAGGGAAGGTGAGAGAGTGAATGCGTACCTTCATTGCTTTGTGGTTGACAGTGATCATATTGTAGGAGACTGGGCAGATGTCATGAAGACCTGATGTCACTGGAGCACAGTAGAGTGGGCCAACCTCGTGGGAGGCAACTGTAGCCCAGGCACCTCATACAAATCATCAGGACAGAGGAAATCAGAGCGCACAGATTCTTTGCTGCCTCCCATGCCACCCCCAGCACATAGAGTTTCCTCTGGTCCAAAGTATGCCCTGGTGTGGTGTAACTGAAACTCACCATCGTCCTTGACAAAACCCTTCTTAGTGGTGGAGCAGCAGCTGGCAGGTGGAAGCTAGGCTGCAGGTCACGAGACTTTGAGTTTTGAAGAGGCATGCTGTCCCTGCTGCCCTTGTATGCCCCCTTTGCTGCTGATACAAGGGCAGGCTGGTGGAGCTGTTCTGTAGCCTTCACACCTACTCCTGTGGCACTGCCATGTGGGGCATGGACCCTGGGAATGGAGGTTAACCGAGCTGAGAAGATACACCCTGAATGTTGGCAGCAGCATCCCAGGGCCCGGGAGCCCATGCTGAATAAAACCGTTACAGAAAGAGGTGAAGTGACCCGAGTCCTAGCCCTCATCTCATTCTGATTTCTGACTGTGGGTACAATTGGTCACCTGCCTTGGTCTCCTCTGCTCTGCCTTCCCTGCCATGATGAACTACATCCCCAAGCTGTAAGCCAAAGTAACCCCATTTTGTCATGTGTTTTGTTATAACAATGAAAACAGTAATTAGTATCCCTGGCAACTTTTGAAGAGAGGGCCACCACTCATGGATCCAGGCATGGGGAGGAGGCTCTATGGCAATGGGATGCTCTAGGGGAGACTTAGCACAATGCTGGCCAACCCTCTCACTCCCTATCTAGGCTTTTATGCCTCATTCCTACCTTCCTATTTACTGCAGACCCTTCCTGCTCCCAACACAGGGATGGCCCAGCCTCTCTGAGGAGAAGGCCACACACCCTGCCTGACAAAGGTGTAACATTGCAATTCAGGCCCCTGTGGTCTCTGCTGGCTTTTTCTCCTATCTCAGTTCTAAGATAAATGTTGATCCCAGCTGTTCCAAGTCTTCCCCAGAGCCCCCAGACCTGCCCAGCAGTCTGTACTACCCAGTCACTGCGTTGCTGAGTGTGTGCTGCTTGTGTGCACGTCGGTGTTAGCACCACTTCCCTTTCGAGTGTGTGAGCTGTATCTAAACGTCTTAATTCTCTGGATCAACAGAGAAGGATGCATGCTCCACGGGGTGAATTAGGCATGGACTGGACCTCAAGAGCGCCTCAGGAGTGCGGGCTCATAGCTAGCATGACCTTGCTTGGCCATCTTCATCTAAGTGCTTCCTCTAGGGGCTCAGAGCCACTCATTGTTTCAGAGGTAGACAATCCAGGACACGTGGGCTGGTACTTGCTGATATCATCTGCATTTTTATGGAAGCACTAGTTATGCCTAATATGTTTTGTTAATGGTTATGTAGCTGTCAAATAAATCCCATTATTTCTTATTACATCATTAGAGACCATTAAAATGACATTAGCATGCTGATGTAATTATGCCAGCAGACATACAGCGACCACAGTTACGATTTTATAACTGATCATGGCTGTCCTGGGCTGGCTGATGAATGCTGCTTTCCCCTGCACGGTCTCCTCAGGTGGGAAGACTGGGATGCGCAAAGGTGCTGCTGAGAGCTTGGCGTGTAGCCAAGTCCTCTGCTGGGCACCACTGAGCCTTGGGCTGCACTGAATCCTGAGTCTGCCCAGGCGCTGCAGGCCCTGAGAGCCTGAGGCTGCAATGGAGATGTATGGATCTCATCTTTGCAGACACAGTTCTGTTTCTCACCGGTGTGCTTGTTTGTAGCAGCAACTGAGGTGCAGCCATGGGCATTCTCACCTGACACTCGGTGGGGTCTCCTGGGGAGATACCAGTTGTCCATGTGGCCCTGGTTGCCTTTCTCCCTGGCCTGTGCCCTGGCCTGTGCCCTGCCCTGTCTAAGGAGCAGGCAATCTGTGAAGCTTGCAGACTTTGAGAGATTAATTGCCCCCAGCCTTGTCACTCTGTCTCAACAGTATGTGAAATAAGGAGGTGACTAGGACAGGTAGGAGCGAGAGCCACCTCAACTCCTTGGGTCATGCATGCCCTGAGTTGTTTCTGTGGCCCAAGGTAAATGAACACCAGGATTCAGCATGGGGTAAATGGATACCTCAAAAACAATGCTTTCAGCAGGAGGACACAAAATCTTTAGGAACACCTCAGTAAAAAGGTACCATTGGCAACTTGGATGCCTACAGCCAGCTCATCTGTCCATATAACAATGTGGCTTGCCAATGATGCCCACCCTTGTCACCAGGTCTGTCCTCAGTGCTCACCTGGACAATCAGAAGATCTCAAAGGGTTGATCTTGTGAACAGAGATGAATACTCATGGTTCCCTTGAAATAGCACCAAGGAATTATGATAGCGTATCCCAGTGCCACAGTCCTGTCTTTAGACTAAACAGAAGTAGCAGGGATAAGCTGTTGTGTTTTTGAAAGTCATTATGGGAGAGTAGTGGTCCCTTCTCAAAGCTCAAAGCTTATGCTTTGGCCCACAGCATTAACATTTCCTATGATACCCTAGGAACTCACTTAGGTGAAATGATGCTGTAACTCCAGAGGGGAAAAAGTGGCTCAGTGCTTCTCAAACCTTCCAAGTGGTGAAGGACAAGCAAGCTCTAGAACCATTCAGGAAGCCACGTAGTTCCCTGATCTGCTATCATCAGCTCTACACCTTATAGTCCCTATAGTGAGTAGTCCCACAGGTGACATGGCTGGTCCTGGGGCTACAGACATTACAAGAGATAGTTCACAGGAGAACTGAGAGCAGGGTCTGATGGGAGGCCTCAGGATGTGGTGCTGATGTGGTGGTATCCCAAAGTCATCCCAAGTATCCAAAGAGAGAGTGGCACCACCTCCCTTACCATTGTAAGGTTCAGGTTAGCAGCTAACCCATCCACCCATCTGCCGGCCCATCCATCCATCCATCCATCCATCCATCCATCCATCCATCCATCCATCCATCCACATATCATAAGGCTTTCCCACAAAATCAAGGTATCAAACAGACAAAGCACATGTTGGTCTATCAGGCTAAGGTGGAAAATGTGCTATCAAACAATTCAATCAGCAATATACTAAAAGTTAATAAGTTAATCTCTAAACAACTCTCAACCAAGTTGTCCACTCTCTCCATATCTATTCAAGATAGTTCTTGAGATCTTATCTAGAGCAATAAGACAACAAAAGGAGATCAAGGGGATACAAAATAGAAAAGAGGAAGTCAAACTCTCACTATTTGCTGATGATATGATAGTTTTTATAAACAACCCCAAAAATTCTACCAAGGAACTTCTACAACTCATAAACACTTTCAGTAATGTAATACAAGATTAACTCAAAAGAATCAGTAGCCCTCCTTAACATAGATTATAAATGGGCTGAGAAAGAAATCAGAGAAATATCATACTTCACAATAGCCACAAATAGCATAAGATATCTTAGAGTAACTCTATCCAAACTAGTGGAATGCTTTTATGACAACAACTTTAAATCTTTGAAAAAAGAAATTGAAGAAGACACCAGAAAATAGACAGATCTGCAATGTTCTTGGGTAGGTAGAATTAACATAGTAAAAATTGTAATCTCACCAAAAGCAATCTATAAACTTAATGCAATTTCCATCACAATCCCAGCAAAATTCTCCACAGACCTCAAAAAAAGGGTACTCAACTTCATATGGAAAAGCAAAAAATCCAGAATAGCCAAAACAATCCTGTACAATAAAAGAATTTCTGGCGGCATCACAATCCCTGACTTCAAACTTTACTACAGAGCTATAGTACTGAAAACAGTCTGGTATTGGCATAGAAACAGACAGGAGGACCAATGGAACAGAATCAAAGACCCGCATTTTAATCCACACACTTTCAAACACCATACTTTTGACAAAGAAGCAAAAATATCCAATGGAAAGAAAGCAAGCTTATTTAATAAATTGTGCTGGCATAACTGGATATCAACACGTAGAAAAATGAAAATAGACCCATATTTATCACTATGCACAAAACTCAAGTCCAAATGGACCAAAGACCTCAACATAAAACCAGCTACCCTGAACCTCATAGAAGAGAAAATGGAAAGTACACTTGAACGTACTGGCACAGGAGACCACTTCCTAAATATAACCCCAGTAGCACAGACACTGAGAGAAACAATTAATAAATGGGACCTCCTGAAACTGAAAAGCTTCTGTAAAGCAAAGGACATGGTCAACAAAACAAAATGACAGCCTACAGAATGGGAAAAGATCTTCACTAACCTCACATCAGACAGTGGTCTAATCTCCAAAATATACAAAGAACTCAAGAAATTGGTCATCAAAAGAACAAATAATTCAATACAAATGGAGTATAGACCTAAACAGAGAACTCTCAACAGAGGAATCTAAAATGGCTGAAAGACACTTAAGGAAAAGCTCAACATCCTTAGTCATCAGAGAAATGAAAATCAAAACAACTCCGAAATTCCATCTTCTATATGTAAGAATGGCCAAGATCAAAAACACTGATGAAAACTTATGCTGGAGAGGTTATGGGGTAAAGGAAACACTCCTGCATTGCTGCTGGGAGTGCAAGCTGGTACAGCCCATTTGGATATCAGTGTGGCAATTTCTCAGAAAATTAGGAAACAATGTTCTTCAAGACCCTGAAATACCACTTTTGGGTATATTTCCAAAGAATGCTCAACCATACCATGTTGAAATATGAGCGGTGGGGCTGCGTCCCCAGCACCCTGGCCGCCTCCGGCTAGCTTATGCCCCGAAATAATTACACGGACACTGTATTCTTTTAAGCACTGCTTGGCCCATTCTCTTCTAGGCTAATTCTCACATATTAATTTAGCCCATTTCTAATCATCTGTGTATAGCACCCCAAGGTGCGCTTACCGGGAAGATTCTAGCCTACGTCCATCCTGGGTCGGAGCTTCATCGCGTGTGCCTCAGAGAGCAGAGCTCTCACCTCTGCCCGCAAGAGTGGAGCATCGTGTCTCTCTGAGGCATCTGCCCCTGAGAGGAGAGCTGTCGAGTCTCTGACCTCACTTCCTCTTCCGCCCAGCATTCTGCTCCGTTCACTCCTCCCATCTACGTTCTAACCTATCAGGGCAAGCAGCTTCTTTATTTAATTAACCAATGGCCTTCCTCCATCAATACCACAAGGACATGTGTTCAACTATGTTCATAGCAGCATTGTTTGTCATAGCCAGAACCTGGAAACAACCTAAAAAATGCCCTTCAACCAAAGAATGTATAAGGAAAATGTGGCACATTTACACAATGGAGTACTACACAGCCGAAAAAAAATAAAATCTTGAAATTTGCAGGCAAATGGGTGGAGCTTGAAAACATCATTTTGTGCAAGGTAACAAAGACCCAGAAAGACAAATATCATATGTACTCATGAATAAGTGGCTTTTAGATATAAAGCAAAGAAAACCAGCCTACAATTCACAATCCCAGAGAACCTAGACAACAAAGAGGACCCTAAGAGAGACATACATGTGTCCATTCTACTTGGGAAGTAGAAAAAGACAAGATCTCATGAGTAAATTGGGAGCATTGGTACCTTGGAAGAGGGTTGAAGGGGAGGGGAGAGATAGAGAGGAAAGCAGAGAAAAAGTAGAGCTCAATAGAAATCAATACAAAAAAGATAACATTGAAAGCTACTGTATCAAAGTTTTATCCACCCCCCAATGTTTCAACAAGAGATTCTGAGAAACATCAATGCAGAATTCCAAGTTCCATTGATTTTACCCACTTTCTGAAGAATGTGGCAACATGCAGTCAAACCCTCAAAAAGAGGCAGTAAAGACTGGCAAAAGAAAGCAAGCATAGGACTTATGTAACAGGCATTGGAACCCTTGGGAGTGTGACAATGTAAGAATAGGAATTTACAAATAATCTTCTCATTTATGGAAAAGCACCTGTTCATGTAAGCCATTTTACATTTCCACGTACAGCTTTTTATATAAGGTAACATAAATGCTAACACCTACCAATGACTTTTAATAAAGCAGTATCAACAGATAGGTGTAACCTTTACACTGTATTCTATGAACATGAAATAAAACATATACGATTCCAGGCCTTGATGAATTTACAGTAAGAATGCAAAGTAAGACAAGTTTGTAAGTCAGAGAGAAATAGAAACCAAATACTTGGGACACAAAGGAGCATAAGATTACAGAACTGGTTTCATAATCCAGCTGGAGGCTTTGACTGCCATAGCATAAACTATCTCTTCAGAAGATCTCCTAGAGTAGGAAAAAGATGTGATTTATGTCAAGTGAAGCATGGCTGAGGTGAGGCTCAGGGGATTTTGAAAGTGGGAAGAGGATATTTTTGTCAGAAAGAAGAAAACCAAAGACTTTCATAACTATAACATGTATTTCATAATGTTTAGAAACCTGAATTAGGAGACAAATCCTAAGCCTGGCAATTATGGCAAGCAGGACTACAGAAGCCAGCCATCACATCTAATGTAAACTCAGACAGGAAATGTATTATATAGTACATGAAGAACTTGAACTTATAAAAAAATAATGCTGCTGTGAACATAGTTGAATAAATATCCTTGCAGTATGATTGAGCATCCTTTGGGTATATGCCCAAGAGTGTTATTGCTGGATTCGGAGGTAGGTTGATTCCCAATTTTCTGAGAAACTGCCATATTGATTTCCAAAGTGGTTGTACAGTTTGCATTTCCACCAGCCATGGAGGAGTGTTCCCCTTACTCCACATCCTCTTCAGCATAAGCTATCATTGGTGTTTTTGATCTTAGCTATTCCGACTGGTGTAAAACGGTATCTCAGAGTTATTTTGACTTGTATTTCCCTGATGGCTTAGGATGTTGAGCATTTCCTTAAGTGTCTTTCGGTTATTTGAGATTCTTCTGTTGAGAATTCCCTGTTTAGTTCTTTACCCCATTTTTTTAAAAATTTATTTATTTATTAAAGATTTCTGTCTCTTCCCCGCCACCGCCTCCCATTTCCCTCCTCCTTCCCCAATCAAGTCCCCCTACCTTGTCAGCCCAAAGAGCAATCAGGGTTCCCTGCCCTGTGGGAAGTCCAAGGACCACCCACCTCCATCCAGGTCTAGTAAGGTGAGAATCCAAACTGCCTAAGTAGGATAAAAAACCCATTGCCATTGTTCTTGAGTTCTCAGTAGTCCTCATTGTCTGCTGTGTTCAGCGAGTCCGGTTTTATCCCAGGCTTTTTCAGACCCAGGCCAGCTGGCCTTGGTAAGTTCCCGATAGAACATCCCCATTCTCTCAGTGTGGGGGTGAACCCCTCGTGGTCCTGAGTTCCATGCTCATGCTCTCTCTCCATCTGCTCCTGATTTGGACCTTGAGATTTCAGTCTGGTGCTCCAATGTGGGTCTCTGTCTCTGTCTCCTTTCATCGCCTGATGAAGGTCAATATTCAGGAGGATGCCTATATGTTTTTTTTTGGGGGGGGGTTCTCCTTATTTAGCTTCTCTAGAATCACTAATTATAGGCTCAATGTCCTTGGTTTATGGCTAGAAACCAAATATGAGTGAGTACATCCCATGTTCCTCTTTTTGGGTCTGGCTTACCTCACTCAGGATAGTGTTTTCTATTTCCATTTGCATTCAAAATTTAAGAAGTCCTTGTTTTTTACTGCTGAGTAGTACTCTAATATGTATATATTCCATACTTTCTTCATCCATTCTTCCATTGAAGGGCATCTAGGTTGTTTCCAGGTTCTGGCTATTACAAACAATGCTGCTATGAACATAGTTGGGCATATACTTTTGTTGTATGATAAGGCCTCTTTTATATATGTGTGAATATATATACATACAAAAACATACAAACGCCCCATGCAAATACATCCCACAGAAATACATGCTCATTTATATGGTGGGGGTATCTCTCTCTCTCTCTCTCTCTCTCTCTCTCTCTCTCTCTCTCTGTAGAGGACCACATAACTTATTACTAGGCAAGGTAATACATGCTCAGAAGAATAAGCCAAGAGGATTAAAAATTGAACGCCCACCTGAACCCCATTGTAGGACTTTGTCTTCAAAAGGAAACAAACAAAAGCCTAACTAAAAAAGAACCCAAACAACAATAAAAGCCTAAAACAAATACCTTTCAAAGTATATCATATTATCACAGTTTTATAAGTTCATCATTGTTCAGTGCCAAAGTCAGGAGGCAAGAACATAGCAGGTTCACGGTTGTCCAGCGAGGCCCTGAAGGTCCACATCATGGTCTCTGCAGTTGTACCACAAAGAAGGCAGGAGGTCAGCACTGGGTGTGAAGATGCTTCCACACCGCAGCAGAAACAGTGAGTTCTTGCTTGCACATCTGTATGTGTGAATTTATTTCAGTTCTGTGTCATGTTCATGACCATGGCTGGCCACCCAGAACACACCCTGGCTGCCAGTGTTCATGTCGTCACACAGAGCTGCAGGGGGAAGCGCTCATGCTGAGAACAGGGGTCGCTTCTACAGTCTGTTCAGTGACATATTGTTCACATTTTTGGCATGATTTCATCTGGTGATTTGCCAGTTTCAAATGCCCCTGAGCATAGTGCTGAAGAACTGCCAAACTGGCAGTGTCACATGGAGGAAACATGTGTGTCTTCAAGATTGCATGCAGCCTGTGAGTTCGATACCAGACACTCACCAGTGTGGGGTGAAGGGGTGGATTTGTTCATTTCTGTTCATTAAGACGAAGCTCTGTGTACCCTTCACACTGTGGCCAGAGCTCCAGGAACCTGACCAGCTTCCCTGGGGACAGCATCTCTCTGGTGTTCACTGCGTCCCGTGACATCAGAGAACACAGTTCCCAGGGATAATGAGATTGTCTGCTGTGTGTTCTCAGTAATTATCGCTGAATCTGAAGGGAAACTTGAAAGTCCCAGAACAAAGTGAGTGCCTTTGTTTCCCAGCGGCACCTGGGCATTTCCTCTGGCTCGGTGCTCAGCTTTCTTCCTGTCTGCTAGGGAATCTTTCTAATTCTACCCCAGTTCTGATCTTTATTTGACTTCCATGGGGTATGTTACGCTGTGACCCGTTATTGAGCAGTAAGAGCCTTGGGTAGGAACAGGAGCCCTTTTCTGTCCATGCTGGACTTTTCCCTGCTCAGTCTTGGGGAGGTGTTGTGCCGGAAACTGTAAGTTCCTGAGTGTGACACCCCCTCATACCCCAAAGACCTAGTTTACAGTAGTTTGACTAACCTCTGGCTCTTGCAGTCTTTCCTCCCTGTCTTCTGCAATGTTCCCTGAGCTATTTGGGAGGGTGCTTGTTATATCTGTCTAATTTAAGGCCAACTGCTCCACAGTTTCTTATCCTTTGCATTTTGACCAGTTGAGGGTCAATTAATCCCCATCTACTCTATACACTTAGAGCTGTAAATCAGCATGAGGACTGGCTTGTCCTGTACATTTGAAAGCCAGAGTCAGCCTATTTGCAACTCAGGACATCCCTTGCTATACCAGGTTCTAACAGTAGAGCTTTCCAACTAACTGCTATGCAGGAGGACACATCAGGGTTCCGTGCTGCATGACCACAGAACTAACTGCCAGTGTAGTTTGGTAGAAATTGTCACTTCCTAGAGAAGATTCTAACAGTTCTTTTCTGATCAGAGTTCTAACATTGTGTGGGCAAAGCGGAGTGACTTTGGTTGGCCCAGGAGTCTCTGGTGTAGGTAGATTCATCGCAGCTCTGTCCCAAGGGTCACTGCCATTGTCATCAGAGCAGATTTCTTCTCAGGCCCTGAAGAGCCTCACGAATGACCCTCACTCACTGAGCATTTCAGTGTCTGTCATTTTTCCTCCCTAAAGACCTAGCCTCTCCTTTCGCTTTCTCAGTAAGCCATTTGGAAAGAGTCTTACAGATCTGGTCACACCCACTCAACCAGGGAGGCTCTGCAGGAAGTTCCTGAGTGACACAATGGAGGTGGGGTGTCCTAGGGTGTCCCATTCTGAACAACCATAAATGCCACACTGGCAAATAATGTGGAGATGCCTGGGTTCTCTGTAGAACTGAGGATTACAGATAGCAGAGGTGTAGCTTCCCAACACAGGAACTAGGGCACTCCTTAGGCTGATTTTTCTGTATATTGCGAGCATTGTATATAACCAGCTAACTGTTGGTGGGACATCATGGGTCCAAGCAAGGCATAAGATGTGGCGGTTTCTATCTTTGGTTCTTGTCCCTTTACCCTGAGCATGGAAGGCCAGGAACTCTTTTTCATAAGCAGGAATTTGCCTTCAGAAGGTCCTTAAGGTGTACATTTCATGAAGAGTCTTAGGGTCATTGTTTGTGGAGCCGGGTTCACCTGCCTTCAAGAGCAGACACTACCTACCCAGTGCTATGCCTGCTACATACAGTGTCTTGCTCCTGTATCACAAGGGGAAGGGGTCCACAGATGATTTCAACTGTAAAGTGACACATTTCTTCAAAACCGTGTTCAGCGTGGCCATTCATAATGCTTCAGGCCTTTTGATCATTCCTGCCTAGCAAGTCCCAGACAGCGGCTTTTTGTATTAAGTGGTTCTTAATGATGAGGGGGTGGCTCCTGGGGAAGAAGCTTGAAAACACTTCTCCCCATTCTGTCCTTGACTCTGGTGCTCAAGACTGAGGTTCTTTTCCATAACAGCTTCTCCTTTACACTTGCAGGAATTCCTGTCGACCATTGTTGGCTATGAGCACTTTTCTTCTAAGAGTGCATCCCTAGTGTAATGGTGTGTGTGTGTGTGTGTGTGTGTGTGTGTGTGTGTGTACAATGTGCTTGTGTGCTAGTGAAAAGTAAAGTCATCAGCAGAATGACTAGAAGTGGAAACTGAGCCCTAGTGTCTAAGAGAAACACTACCAGGAGCAGCAAAGGCTGACCTAGGCACTTCTAATGGCCAGTGTTCAGGAGCTCAAAGACAAGCAGTTTTTCATGTTGATGTAGAAATGACCCTGCTCCTAAATGATCTCTTCCAGAGTTTTGGGGCCAGCAGTAACCTTCAAAGTGAATGCCAACATCCAAAACATGACAACCGCAGATGTCACCAAGGCCGCAGGTAAGGCTGTCTCCTCAAGTGTGTGTGTGTGTGTGTGTGTGTGCACATGCATACACACCTATATATATGGCCATGGCAGAGAACAGCCTGGAACTACACTGTAACCACTGGCCAAGTCTGAGGTAATGTGAGTAGGGCTGAGCCCAGCTGGGCATCGTTGTTTGGTTTCTCTAGTGCATGGGCCTGGATTCTGCCAGGAGACCTTGTTGTGTCTGAGCTGTGAAGCTGTGCAAAGTGAGAATTGGGATCTGTAGCTCTGTGTGAGAAGACTCCATACTGTGGTGTCCAGGAGCACTCTGGGTTTTCTCGCTGCCCCATGGACCCATCTCAGGGCCTAGAGGTATGAGACAGCACAATGACTTCTACACAGGTTCAGGGCATCTTTGAGACTTCTGCACTGGGAACGAGTAGTGACTATGATTGGCAGTGTCTTTCAAAACGACAACTGGCTAGTCACTTGGAGAAGAGGGCAGTTTGTACATCTTCCAGAATGTGTTCTGACCCACTGAGCACTCCTGCATGCAGTGGTCTATGAATCTTGGCAGTAAGGAAGATGCACGTAGCACAGCAGCCATGGTGTTTGGTGTGAGGTGGTGGAAGATGCTTGTGCTTTAAGTCCATTTCTGGGAGACCATGCTGAGGGCACAGTCCCAGACATGGAAGAGCACTGGTCCTCTTTAAACTTGCACATTGTTAAGTTTGTGAATTGTTTTTGTTGCTAAACCGTAAGTGATTTTAGATGACAGTGTTTCTATTGACTTCGAGACAGGTGTGCTTCATCCCCTTATGGCATCTTCTTTGTTTGGTGATGGCAGAGTAGAAAGTAGAAAGTGCCCTATCTCCATTCTCAAGGGACCTGCCCTTCACGTCCTCTGCTTTGAGTGCTGTTGGGCTTGCTCACAGGACCTCCGTGCCCTGGGATGCTCTGTGTGGAGTGATCAGAGGGTAGCAATCTAACTTAAAAAGCAAACTTGTGCTTAGACTTCAAAAATTGGCAGGTCTGAGTTTTATAGAGTCATTTCATCACCTGATTTTAAGGCGTTTCGAGCTGGGGCATGGTGTGGTGGAGTACTGTGTCATTATTGCTGCGTCATTTGGAGATGCTTGTCTGGGGATTCTGCCACCTGGAAAGAATGGAACCAAGTTGCGATGACTTTGATCCCACATAGACGTTAGGCCACGTCTTTCCTTCATGAGCATCTGCTTCACATGAGTGACACCTGAACACATTTAAGAGCAGCCTGTTGGGTTTCACACAGAGATGCACCTCTGGCACGAACAGATCATCCCAGGACAGGAAGTAACACATGGAAGTGAGTTGGCTAGAACTTTTAAGAACTGTAAGTGGATCAAATGGGCTAGAGGTGAACATGGTCAAAATATGTTGTATGAAATTCTCAAAGAGCTCATAAAAATGAGAATAATAAAAAAGATAGTCAAGTTCAATTTGTGCTGCTCATTCCTATGTAAATGTGTGGCCTTTCACTGGAGAGTGATCAGTTTATCATGTTTAAACTGATATATAAAAATATAAAAATAGTATTCTTATTTTTTAAAAAATCGTGTCTACATACTCATACACAGTAACCTATCTACTGGCTTTCTGGAGAGTGAGGTTGACTTTCTCTGATCTCATTTTGGGCCATTTCTAATGCATTCATGCCATGTTCTAGCTTTGGACTGAGGGAGAGGTCACAAGAGACGTGACGGTTGGAGTCCTGTATATTCACAGCTTTCAGAATGCTTGCTCTGCCTGCCTGCCCCGTGCATCTCTGGAGCTGCTCCACCACCATAGGTGTGCAATCCACATGATTCTCACTGCTTGAGCATGTATAGAGTTGCAAACAAGTGTGCATAATGTAAAACATGTCTTACCTTCATGTTTCTAACAATACATGTTATTATGGATGGATATAATGCTGTATGAAAAAAGTAAATCTGAGACCACCTGCCCAAGTACAGTGAGTCCCATTCCACCCTCAAAGAGTCCTGGTTCCAGGGTGGCCTACTGAGGACAGCTCCAAGTATGGATAGAGAAGTTGAATTTTGTCTTAAAAGGCATTTCCTGGATCATGTATCTTTAGAAGGTGACAGAGAACACTTCCAGTGTCATCAAAAACTTTCTAATGTCTTATTTGGGCAGGTACACAATGCAATGCCGTTGATGCTGTGGTCATAAAGCTAACAGAGCCTTCCGCAGAGCTACCTGAAAGCCCACTCATGGTTTGCATGTGGCCTCCAAGGAACGGAGTGTCACAGAGATGTCATATCCTTCTCCATTAGTGAAGGAGGTATAACCCTTGTAATAGAACTTACATTTTTAATTAATTTTATAAAAAGTAAGACAAACATTAGTGAATAGGTATACACTTTAATACCGAGTTTGTCCCCATCAAATACCACACGGTGCTAACACTGAGTGGCAAGTGTGATCACTCTGTCATTTAGGATCTCTTCCTGGTCCTAGGTGACTCCTTTCTGGAAATTCTACTTCGTTAATTTATTTTAATTTCTACTTTCTTCTTTGATCAAATTATATTAATTATACAAAGATACTGGGCTTCACTGTGACATTTTCGTGCGTCTGCACATGTCCTCTTCATCCCCACTGCCACTCTACTCTAATAATCCCATTCTATTCTGTACCCTTTTCAAAGTACAGGGTCCACGCCTTTGTCTCCTCCAGTCTGCCTCGGTTTGCTGCCCACAGTGTGCTCCAGTCTTGCCCATTTCCCTTGTTCTTGCTCCTGGACGAGTGGTCTTCCACTCTGTTTCTCTGGCACACTCTCCCGACTTGCTCATCTGCTGGTGGGCGTTCAGCCAAATAAGAACATGGGGGTGGGTACTGGAATTTGTGGCTGTTAAGGTCTTAAACAAAGATGTGGATCCTGTGCTTAGGAGGGCGTGGGGACACCGATCGTCACTGTGGTCCTGTACCTGGCTTGTCAGTCACTCTGGCAACCACAGAACAGTCTTCTTTCTTTCCTTCCTTCCTTCCTTCCTTCCTTCCTTCCTTCCTTCCTTCCTTCCTTCCTTCCTTCTCTCCATCCTTCTTTTTGACACTCATTAATTTTCTATTTTTATTGAGACTTTGATGCTATGTGTTTTTTATGTGTTTATTCCCTAGTTCCTGTCAGATTCATTTTTCCTACCCACCCAACTTTCTGTGTTTTTCTTTTTCAAAACCCATTAAATCCAATTTGTGCTGCCTAGAAACTCTTGGGTGTGGGGCCCACCATGAAGCATGGTCAGCCTACTAGGCTCCCACCCTTAAGAAAACTTCCTCTCCTTCTCCCAGCAACTGCCAGCTGCCTGTGGGGTGGGGCCTTGTGCCCGTGTCTCTGCTCCAAAAAAGAAAATTTTTTCTTACTCTTATTTCATTGGGAGTTTTTCCTTATTCCTTAGCTTCTTATCATCATTTACATTTCTCTTCTCAAAAACAAAAGGCTCTTGCTTATCTTGTAGAAGCCAGGGTTTGTTTCCTCCCTCTCTATGGAGACCCCACTTATTAAACTTCCTATTAGGTTATCCCTCATCACCTGAATACACTCATTCTGCCTCTCCTCCATGACCTGAGGTCAGGTTCTTCCTACCAAAGCTGCTCTTCTACCTCAGGAGGCATTGGGGCTGCGGTGAGTAATATCTAGTGGGTGTGCCTGGCTCATTTACTGACTCTGTACTCGGGACTTGCCTATTCCCAACTGGTCTCAGGAGGAAACAATTCAAACGCAAGATAAAAGGATTTTGAACCATACCCACTGAAGGGTTTTAGGCAGAGTGGCAAGGTATGACTTGTATTTTAACTGCATTAAAAAAAACTCTTACTCAGATTGAGATATGCAAGACATGATGGGTCATCAAATCCACTGGGGAAAGTTGTAGAAGATCAGGGGGAAGAGAAGGCAGATGTAGTGATATGGATGAGAACTGGGGTAGGAACAAGGAAGGTGACATGGAAGAGGTCAGGGATATAGAGAAGGACAGTCCTGTAAATGCAGATGATCATGTGGATTGGGACGGTGACGTGGATGACATGAATAGGAACTGCAGACAGGGACAGCAAGGCAGCAGGGAACTGCTTGGATTGGACCTTGGGCAGAGGTGGGAGGTCGTGTTGTGTGATAGCATTGCTGCAAGAGCAGGTGCAAGTTCACACCCCTTTCCTGGTTTGTACCTACATGGATATCTGTCACCACTGAGACAGGAAGTGCTCTGGGATAAACACATTGAGCAGAACAAGAATATGAGTTTTGCCCATATTGATACTAGGGACAGATTCTAGAGGAGATACAGTCTGTCTCCCAAAGGCTGTGTGCCAAGTCTTGGACTTAAACATGCATTGGTAGTGGGAGGCAGTGGCACCTCAGTGAAGTGACCCGAGTGGGAGGGAGCTGGGTCATCTAAAAAATATCATTGAGCTAGTTCCAGGACAGGCTCCAAAGCTACAGAGAAACCCTGTCTCGAAAAACCAAAAAATATATATATATATCTCATTGAAAGTGATATTGTACACTCAGGCCCCTTCCTCCTCCCCCCACCAACTTCCCTTAGGAGAGCAGCCTTCTCTGCTATGCGGTCTTACCACAGATCCCTAGCAGTCAACAATACAGCCACACAGCAACTCTTCTGAACTGTGAGCTGAAACAGACCTTTCCAGCTCTGATTATCCCGAGTATCTCATCATAATTACAGAGATCTGTATAGTTCAGTCATGTGTGTAGATACACTCAGAATAGAAAAATCACAGTTTTACCCCTGTAGGCCTGGCCCATTGTGTCAGGCAGGCTCTACCTAAGGCAAGTGCTGGCTAGTGTTTGACCATCTTGACAAAAGCTACAGTCATTTGGGAAGAGGAAAACTCAAATGGAAAAAAAAAAATGTTCCTACTAGATTGTCCTGTGGGCAAGCCTAGGGGACATTTTTGTGCTTAATGACTTGGGTCCTGACCACTGTGAATGGTACCACCCTTGGGCAAGTGGTCCTGGATGGTATGAGAAAGAAAGTTGAGCAAGCCACAAGGAGCAAGGCAGGAAGCAGCACTCCTCCACAGCCTCTGAATCAGTTCCTGCCCTGACTTCTCTGGGTGATGGACTGCAAGCTAGAAGATGAAATAAGCACCCCCTAAAGGGTTTTTTTTTTTTACCAACATAGTAGAAACTACTGCTATGACAGGCCATGACTACAAGAAGTGTAGCTTTCAGTGACCTGCAGGCCCTGGCTCTACCTATCTTGAAACCTTGCCCAAAATGACTCGGGTTGTGAACCTTGGGTTGAATTGTGGTGTCAACACTATCAGGACAGGATAAAGATGGACAGGTAGCAAGCCTGGGCTTTTCTGTGGCCATTTGTTGGCTTTGGTTCCTTGGTGCTCTGTGGATGTCAATACCCTCTCTTTGAGCATCTCCTCCTCTCTACCAGCTGTGGCTATCTATCCTCCACTCTTATGACCTAAAGGCCCTGCTGGATCAGAGACTGATTGGAGAGCATCTGGCGATGGCCAGGGCACAGGGGCTAACAGGTGCTCCAGAGAGGGTGCATCTGCAGAAGGGACCCCCTCCAGCCGCAGCAGCAGCAGCAGTGGCGGCAGCTTTAGAGAGTTTCAGCCTCACAGGGACTCTCAGCAGACACCTGCTGCCTTCTCATCTCACGATAATCAGCAGTGTCAAACCTGTCTTCTGTAGATCCAGGGTATCTCACCTGCGTCCTCCCTGGTGTGTCCTTCTTTCTCTGTTCACACACAGGGGTGTGTCTGCTTCCTCTGATCCTCTTGCCTCGGGAATGGAAGTAGCTTCACACCTAGATGGGAGTGCCTTGTTCCAGAAACAGGAATGAGCTCTACAGAGTGACTTTGCACATCTAATGTGGGTTCGGATAAGTCCTGGGGGTGGAAGGCAAGGTATGAGCCTGCATACACCAGGTCATATTCTTGAAACCCCCCAGGCTAGCTTAGCAGGCTGTCTCTGAGCAGGGGAAGCAATGCCTATCAAAAGCCTCCTTTTGGGAGTTCCACAGATGTTTGTTCCCATGGCAACTAGATGAAGAGAAGGGAGAATGGGGAGCTTGCTCTGAAATCTGGCTCCAACTCCGAGCCACTCATCAAAGGCACACCTATGCTCTCTATCAGGGCCTGTGTTTAGGGGTGCCCGGGATTGTCTCATCTCTAGCTGTCATTGAGCCATGCCTGACTCTGCTGACAATCAGGATATGTTGGGCCACATCAGGCTAGATAGGAGGTAACTGGCTCTGGAGACATGGCTGTCTAGTTCTCATTGTTCCCAGTCCTCTTTGGTGTCCTCACAGCTCTTCAGCTTGCCTCCTTAGCCCACTGAGGCCTGGCACTATCCCTTCCCGCTAGTTTTGGTCAGGGCAGGGGGATTTGCTCAAACCTCAGCAGTGTGAGTGTTCATCCTAGAACAGGTCAACTGAGGGCAAGATTGGGGGTTGGGAGGTAAAAATGGTACAGCTAGGATGTCTACTGCTGTGAAGAGACACCAGGACCACAGCAACTCTTGTAAAAGAAAACATTTAATTGGGAATTGGCTTAAAGTTCAGAGGTTTAGTCCTTATCAACATGGCAGGAAGCATAGTGGAATGCAAGCAGACACGGTGCTGGAGAAAGAGTCAAGAGTTCTCCATCTGGATCCTCATGCAACAGGAACAGAGTGAGCCATCAGACTTTCTCAAAGCCTGCCCCTGATGACACACTTTCGTAGATGGATGGCTGGAACACCTCTGGCTTCAGAGCATGTCTTCATCAGAAACAGTACAGGCCTATTGGAACCACAGCTAGGGGCAGTACTGCAGGACCACAGCCCCTGGTGCAATGAAGACTGCAGTTGCAAAATGGTCAATAGGAAAAAAGGGCTGCACAAAAGCCAGTTCTAGCCATGTCTGGAGCTACTCAGCCTCCACGTGGACGATTGTTGGATTTATTAACAACAAACCCTCCCTACTTCCGATCTTAAACTTTCCCCGTGTCCCCTTACTAAATCCACCCTCAGCACTTTCTGCAGCTTCCCTCATCCTTTCTCCCCTCCTTGTAGCACCTCCCCTCAGCCTGGGCCACTTTCCTGAAGTCCCTCAGGAACAGAGACCCCCTTCCTGTAGACCTCCTCAGGTGGGGTCCTTTTGATAGCCTCCCTCTGGTCAGCGTAGCAGGCTGTCTTTGAGTAGAGGGAAGAAGTGTCTTTCAGAAGCCTCCTTTAGGCAGTTCTGCAAGATGCCGATCTCCATGGCAACTAGATGTGTCTCCTGGACCAGGAACTGGGGAAAGCTGGCCTCATTGTTCCCAGTCCTCTTTGGTGTCTTCACTGCGGCTTCGAAGCCTCTAGGGCTGATGGGGTGAAGTTAAGGAGGAGACAGGATTGGGAACCTCCATCCAAGGCCTCCTTCTACATTTTGGCCACTCATTTGCCCTTTGAAGGTTGCAGGTGTCCTCTCTTTCCAAAGAGACTAAAGAGTGTACTTCACGGGCTGCTTTAGTGCTGAGTGACTTGGGAAGGAGCTGGCTTGAGAGCACAATTTAAATTCGTGATCCTAGAGAAGCTAAATAAGAAGGTGAACCCAAAGAAAAACATATAGGCATCCTCCTGAATATTAACCTTCATCAGGGGATGAAAAGAGACAGAAACCCACATTGGAGCACCGGACTGAAATCTCAAGATCCAAATCAGGAGAAGATGGAGAGAGAGCACGAGCAAGGAACTCAGGGCCGCGAGGGGTGCACCCACACACTGAGACAATGGGGATGTTCT
>NC_022009.1:51291031-51296663 GCF_000317375.1 Microtus ochrogaster
GAGGGAGGGGGACTTGGTGGGGGAGGGAGAGGGAAATGGGAGGCGGTGGCGGAGAGGAGACAGAAATCTTTAATAAATAAATAAATAAAAAAGAAAAAAATATATTTTCAGTAAAAGGGAAAAAGTTCCTTATAAAAATAAATAAATAAATTCTAAAGGACTGGGGTGGAGTTGTTGGTTGCTATTGCTGGCCTGACTGCTTGCCTGACATTGTGCAGGACATCTGGAGTCAGAGAATGCAATTAATCACAGAGAGAGCAGCCGTCAGTGTCTGTCCTCCATAGGAGGGGGTCCACAGCACCCTGGAGTTAGGAGAAAGGCAGTATGTGCTCACTAATGGGGAGTGGGCCTGTTGCATGGCACACTGAACGAGGTGTTTCCCCAGGCTTTCTCCACAGGCCCAGCCTGTCGACACTAGAACTTGCATTACACAAAGTGTGGCGTGTGAAGATGGTACAGAGACGGTGTCAGCAGACAGAATTATCATCTTGTCCACGGGCAGCTGTGAGGGACAGCGCTAATCCGCTCTGCACACTCTCTGATTAAAGGTGGATGGATAGTCCCTCCTCCTAGATCTGAAGACAGTTTGCACCTTATCAACACCTTGTCTCATTACACTTGCAAAGGAAACAAGTTTTCGGTTTTAAATCTTTAGCAAAAGCAATTGCATGGCTCGTGCCCAGAACACAAAGCAGTATGAATGGACAAGTGGGCCCCATCTTCACAGCTCTTGATACCTCCCACTGCTCCCCGCGGTTAGCTCAGGTTGCCACCTGTTTCCGGAAGCCTGCTGTGTTTCTGCTAGAATGAGAGAGGTGTTTGTCTTGGGTTGATCAATGATGCCCTTAATGTCTAGCTTTGACATCGGAATTTACTCACCTCCCTTTGGGGCTCACTGTTCCCTTGTCATTTGGAAGGTAATGCCTCTCTTGCAGCGGTTTCTAGTTCCTTTCTAGTTTGAGAACTAGTGGCAAATGTACATGAGGGTTGTCCTTGTACTTACAAAATAGGCCCGAGAGGGGAGGTAGAGCCCAACCCGTGGGAGTCTCCTGACTCCATGCATGGAAGTTGTGAAAGTCTGGACTTCTGTAGCTGGCCGCGGCGCTCTGCCAAGACTGCCCTTACCAGAGGACACTCAGCTAGCCCTTCATGGATGCAGTCATAGAATGCTTGCATCCACTCTTGCCAGGGTTCCCCAGTCCCGCAGGCCTGCTCTTCTCTCTGTCTGCCGCTGCTTTCTTCACTTCCCAGTCCATCTGACTCCATAGAAATTCTGTTATGCATTTATAAGAGCCTCCCTTCCCTCCCCTCAGCCTTTGATGGTTTCCAGCCCATCTCTTCACACTTCTCTGTCCAGCAACCTGAACAGCAAACTATGGCCCTCAATCTCTCTCAGCAGCTGCCGCTTAGGTAGTGAGCTCAGTACTCTTGGTGTATGCCTTATCTGGGCTGTGATCATGGCTGAGGCAGAATTTAAGAGATTTAACAGGTTGCAGGGGCCATGAAGCCCAGAATATTAACTTTCTGGCCAGTCACCTCATCTGGCAAAGCTCTCAGATCGCCATGGAACTCAGCAAATACGGAAGCTATTAGGAGTGTGAGAGAGGCAGGTTAGGGAGGGGCCTTCCTGTTAAAAAATAGTAAGAGGATGAAGCTGTCTTTGGGAAGTGGTTGCTCTAAAGCAACCACTTGTCTAAACAAGGCTGTGGTGGCTGACCTTGGTTGTCTACTTGACTACATCTGGAATTGACTAAAACCCAAGCACACCTGGAAGGAAATTTTGTTTAATTTGAAGTAGGATGATCCATTTCTAATCTGGATCTTTGAAATAGGAAGACTCACCTTTAATCTAGATCTTTTGGAGTGGGAAGATAGGCCTCTGATCTGGACCACATCTTCTTCTGGAAGCCTCAGTAAGGACATGGAAGAATGAAACCCTCTCTTTGCCTGCTTGTTCTTACCCTCACTAGCAAGTTCAGTTCTTCATTGGTATTAGAGCCTGCTTCTTCAGGATTGTGGCATTTACTGAAGACCAGCTGAGACATCCAGTCTCAAGGAATGAACACTTACTGGATTCTTAGGTTTTCTGATCATAGGCAACTGTTGTTGGATTAGCTGGACTATAGCTTATAAGTCATTCTAATAAATATTTATAAATATATTCATTCTATAAATTCTCTTATCCTGGAGAATCCTGACTAACACAAAGGCCACAAAATCAAATCCTCTTGGATTTGGAGGGAGAGAGACCAGAAGGCATGCCTTTCATGTACCACTCTGTGTCATGAGCTGCCTTGGGCTCTGTTACAAGTAAGCCATCGCCAGAGGTGGACCAGAACTCTGATCCAAAGCAAACCTCTCTTGTTTGTAAAGTATTCTGCCTTGTGTATTCCATTGTAGTGATGGAAAGTAAAAGGACATCCACCACTCTCTGGATGTTTTCTTCCTGACACTTACTGAATGTATGCAACTATGAGATCTGAGATATGAGAGAAAAACTTATGGGGCCTTGTGGGGGGGAACTCATTGTGACCCCTGTTCCTCATGAGATGCCCTGAAAGGAGTCTTTATTGGGAAGCATTTGTGTTATATATGTGGAACTGGAGCTTCATCCTAACCCCACGTCACACACCACCTTTGATTGTGATATCAGACCTTCAACAAATATAGTCTGCTGAGATTCTAGGGTGTTAGGGAAACAGTGTCCCCTCATCATGGTAAAATTCAATAGTATCTGAAAGATTTACTGATGTGGTAAAACATGATTTAAAATGTGCTAGTGTTTTTACTTCTGGCAGCTTCAGTGACCCTCCCATGCCTTTCTGTGCAAAACCCACAGCCACACAGTGAAAATCCAGTATCAGTGCCCTTTTGGGTCACATTTCATAGTGCAGATTCATACATTCACCGTGATGCTGCACGCACTGATGGTTCCCCTGGGATGATGGATCTCTGCATGGGTATGTGCAGGTGGCACCCAGCTGACGAACATCAGAGTGACCTGAAGTTTGTCTCTGAGAGTGAGGTGCCAATACTACTGTGTAGGATACCAACCTGTCATATCTGCCCAACATTTTAATTTGGAATTTCTTCAATGCACTGATATCTCTTGATGCCCTCTTGAGTGTTGGTGACACCTTTAACACTTACAGAGTCCCCACACTAAAGGGAGGAACACTACTGAGACCTTGGGGAGTATCTCCAGGCCATGGAAAATCCACAGGCAACCTGAGGATCCCAGATGTAGTGCTATTCTCCGGCTCTCAGCCTGCATCTCCACGGGAGAGACCAAACTTTGTTTTCTTTGACCTCAGATCCAAAGAGGTGGGCTGTGTGAGGAGGGCTTGAATCAATGGGATCTGGTGACTCACTGACCTCATTTGGCTACTTGGGGTACCTGGGCCACACGCAGACTGTACCTTCTGCTGGTAGTCTCCTACTGTTCTGCATGGAGGAGGGCTTAGTAGGCCAGGTGTAGGCTGCACCAACTGTTGATGACACTTCCGGTTGAAAATATAGTGTTGCTAGATGCAGGTCATGACAACTGCTCTGGAATTAAGTCCCATGCTCAATCATCTGTGTCATCGAGTCCAAGACCTCTCTACTCACAAACACTTGATAGAAAGACAGCATCACATATAACCATCCAGGAAGGTGGTGACCTACTGCCCTTATGGTAGAAGAGGTGTGGAGACCTGTGGGTAAGCCGAGGCAGCAGGAGAAAAGTCTGCATCTCCTGAGGTTAAAAACCTGCAGCGGGAGAGTTCCCTGGAACTCCTTCCATGAGAGCTTCGTCAGCCTTGTCTGTTCTAAGACAATGGGCACCGGGACAATGGCATTTCCATTCACGAGGTGATTTCCATTTTTATATGCAATTGCTCTTATTTTAATAGAAGTCAGATTTCTTTTATCTGTAATTAAATCCAGACTACATTATTTGTTGAAGGTCCTCATGGATGTTTGACTTTATTATCCTGAGTCTGAATGGGGAAAACCGTTCTGAGCCTCATGTTAGTGGTTTGACTTTCCATCCACTCTCTGTGAAAACAAATCCCTGATGGGCAGGCAGCTTGATCTGACTCTGAGTTTTTTTATAAACCCCTCTGAACTCCAGGCCCCACTGTCTCAGAGCCCCTTCAGATGTGTTCACCTGGGGTACTCCCCAGCCTCTCACCTTTCCTGTGTCAGAGTTCGATGACCCCTGCTTAAGTCTGAGTCCATTGTTCTTATTCTGGATCTGTCCCAGACGTTGCGCTGGTTCTGTGGACTTGCTAGGGAGATGCTTTGATATTAATTCCTTGACTTTCATATAGGGAAGACACAGAAACCCCAAGAGGAAGCTGGTGGGCATCCATGGATGTGTTCTTCCCAGTTGCCAGCCAAAAGTTCCTTAGAAGTTCTGGCCCTTGGTGGCTGCAGATAGCATTATGATGAGGAGGAAGCCTTCACTTACCAGCTTTCCTCTTAGCCTTGACTGCCAGGAGGCTCACACACAAGCTTGCACAGCCTGTCACGTGGGAGTGTATGGTAGTGAGTGTCTATGGTCTTTTCTCTGATTTCCCTTTCTTTTTTCAACGTTGATTTTTTGTTGAGTGTGTGCATTAAGGCACATAAGTTCCTGGGAGGACCACTGAATCTGTTTTCAGTAGTGAGTAGAGCTGCTCTTTGTCCCTTGCATAAGCTACAGCCTTTCCCTAATGTTACACTGACCCTTGATCACTGTTCTATTGCTGTAAAGAGACATCATGACCAAGGCAGCTTGTGAAAGAACACATTTGATCAGGGCTTGCTTACAGTCTCACCTGTAACAGGCAGGGGTGGCACAGGAGAAGTAGCTGAGAGTGACAACCTGATCTACAAGCAGAGAATGAGAGGACAGACCTGGCTTGTACTCACTCAGAGACTTGGCCAGTGTCCGCAGGCTCCTGCCACCATGTCCCATCACAGACTGCTCACTAATGGACACGGGATGTGGGGGCTCAGGCTGTGGCAGTCTGGAATCTCTATTTAGAGACAGCATAAATGTTGAGAAACCGCAGGAACTCCTCAGAACACCCCAAGAATGGTCATATGAACAACATCAGGAGAGAGATGGTTCCCATCTGAAGCCAGGCAGTCCCATAGATCTGCTCTGAGGTTGGCCCTGAACAGTATTATATATGTGCTCGGTTGAGGATACGTATGTACCGAACTCCCTAAGAGTGTTTATCCAAGCATGCAGAATAGCCATAGTGTTAATGTTGTCATGGTTACCTTCCAGAAATGTCTACTTATTCTCCTGACCTGTTTCTGGTCCTTCCTAAGCAGCTTCACGGTCCTATACACAGGTCACAGAGTATTGAGGCAAGAACCAGATCCATGTCTTTTAGCACTGGCTTGTGTCAGGTAGGGTAGAGATTGGGTCCTGATCTTTTACATAAATGCAGATTTGGGTAAGTTCGATGTCTTCTCCAAACTTCCGTATGCAGGGTAGTGGCTCACTGGTGTAGGGTCAACAGAGGATCTCTGCTAGCCAAGGGCTTGGTGCTCGTAGCTACCACTCTGCTGCCATGTTTGTCTGGTTGACTTTGTGGCTTCATCATGATTTCTACATCTGAGCAGGTCTCAAGTGCTGCACATAGCTCTCAGCCTG
>NC_022009.1:51297098-51316804 GCF_000317375.1 Microtus ochrogaster
GATTGTAACATTTTCACATTCGGTCATTAGCTACCATTTCTGCTTGTCAAGGAAAATGGAGTTGGTCACTTCTGCATGGAAACACTCCACGGTTGGCTGGCTCATGCTCTGATAGGTTTGTAGGTCCTTATATTATGATGTAGTGACAGGTTAACAAACTTTCACCAAGACTGGAATCCGGGCCCTCACGTATGACCCCTCAGAAGTCAGGTGTGTCTATAGTGATGACCTCTTTTTGGGGGTTCTGGTAGGTTTTCTGGATGGCAGGGAAACTGTCCATGAAGAGACAACTTAGTTCAGCCCAAGATAGGAAAAAAAGTGTTCTGACAACTAACTCAGTTCCATGAATAAAAGAGAACCTAAGTCATGTTTACATTGAAGCTCTTTACAAACAACATGGGGCTTCTTCCGTAAAGATGGGTTCTGTTGACTTAGAAACAGTGCTCAAGATAAGGGTCTAGGGTGCTTGACTGAAGTGGACATAGCACCTATGGGGTTCAGGACTGGCCTGGCCCTAAGATAACATAGAAGTCACCTAGGCTGCTGTGAAGCACGGTGACATCACTCATAAGGGTGACTTTATAGCCTAGAAGCAATGCCCAGTTTTAGGGGAGGAACAAACATACTCTTTAGGGGGAATGTGTGCAGGGCCTAACTCAACAGGTAGCAAAGGTTACCAGGTCGTAAAGTACCCTTTGACCAGCACTCTGGGAGAATAGCCAAATATCTTCTTCCTTTAGAGAGATAAGCTGCATGTTTAACTTTCCCGACTTCTCCAGTGCTTGTCTGTGTGCATAAGGATCATTTGCCCTCTGCATACTCTAACATACAAATGCTATTATCAATGACCCCACTGTGACCTCAGTAGCATGTGGGCCAGATGCCAGCTCTTACTGACCCCTTTTGGCTCTGGGCTTCCTCTGGATTTACAGAAAACACATGCCGTTCTAGACATCACTGTGCCCCTCTGTTCACACTGCAGCCCTGAGTCAGGGCAGTTGCTCTTCTCTTATCAGTGTAGGTTGGAATCAGTTCCCTCTCTGCAGAGGGACTCACTACCTGGGGTCCTGTGTGGTACCCTTGGAGGCACAAAGGAGCTCCTACCTGGTAGATGGTGAGAATCCGAGACAGGCACTGCAAACTGTGCGGGGGCTCTGACCTTGGCTTTATTCGTTCATCCATGTCAGTTTTCTTTTGTGCTTAAGTGGTCTTTAGGTCAGCTGAGCACATCGGTAATTACAGAGGCAGGCAGCACATTCTCTGAGTGGACTGCCTTGGTCCACTTCCTCCCTCTAATTTGTGATGTGATGCCGCGGGCAATTGTGACCACCTCTGCCTACCTGGCTCAGCCACACAGTACCTAGGGGAAGTATGAGTGACAGGGAAGCTGTCATCCTGTCCTGGAGCGGGACAAATGCTCTCTAGTCAGCATGATGAAGCCGCGATGATTTATTCTACATTGTAGAAGGTCGCTTTGATTTAGGGAAATGCCAGATTGATAGAGTGTTCAGAAAGAAGAGCAGGTTATAAACACTGAGCTGTGAGTCCAGCCTTCATGCAGTCCTGCTCAGTAAAATGGCAGTACATGAAACACGTTATTCAAGCAAAGCACTTCTAAAGGCCTGCCTTCACTCCCATGTCAGCCTTTCTTTAACAAGGTTGATTCAGTCTCTATTTCTGTTTTTGCTTTGAAAAATGCTATCAGTTCTCATAAACACACAGCAATATCCACTGTGACATGGAATATGGAGAAGATGCCCTATGATAGCAGCCAGTGTTGCCTGTGGGTGAAGGATGTCCCTAAGAAACTATGTCAAGGTTCTCATCCCTGACCTAGGATTGTCAACTTCATCTAGAAATCAAGTCTGGTCCAGTATCATCCCGTTAGCTTAAGATCAAAGAGGTAGATCCTTCCCCAACATGACCTTTATCCTTACAAGAAGAGGAACATTCCCTGTAAAGACAGAGTCATGGGGAGTCACAGAGGAGGCCCTGTGAGGACCCCCATGCCCAGCATCTGACCTGGTGTGACAGCCAACAGCGTTTGCTCCAGGAACAGTGATGGCACGTGCCTCCTCTCTTGTTATCCAGCCACAGGCAGCAGGTGAATGGAGTCACACAGCAGCAGAGCCAGCACAGCCCTGTTCTGCTGCTCGCATTCCTGTGAGGTGAATAAGAGGCCTGTCACATTGAAGTGATGGGAGGATTACAGCAGCTGAAAGCAGCATGGGCTCTGGAATAAGAATGTGGCCACCTAAGCTCTGTCCCTTCACTTCGCCCTCCGTTCTTTACAAAGCTCTGGCCTGCCATCCTATTCCTCTTCACCCCATTGCCAAAATTAATTCTCTCGAATCCCTCTTCTATCCTGTAGCACTGGCCTGATATATAGCTAGTGACAGGCAGTGCACAAGTTGCCAAGGAAGCAGGGATGTGTCCCCGCCTCTCCTGGCCACAGAGGTTCCTGCTCCTACCATGTCAGGTTATTGGGTTTTTTCTAACCCTTACTAACAAATCTTCATAAAGTATTCATTTTCATGGAATTAGTAAGGAAATTCTTGAGCACTTAGAATTTACAATCTAGTGATAGAAACAAGATAGATATATGGGGGGTGGATGGCTTCTGTTCCTGGAT
Organism: Microtus ochrogaster; assembly: GCF_000317375.1. Classification (NCBI taxonomy): domain Eukaryota; kingdom Metazoa; phylum Chordata; class Mammalia; order Rodentia; family Cricetidae; genus Microtus; species Microtus ochrogaster. The sequence continues at coordinate 51,299,731 of NC_022009.1, forward strand.
GTTAGGGTAGTCTCAGCCTGAATTTAGTTCAACAGTATCCTTGGAGGAATGAACTTTTTTGGCACTGTAGAGGTGCATGTGTGAATTAGACACGGCTGTAAGGCAGAGGAAGTAACTGTGTTGAATAGCATTTTAGATAGATTTATGAAGGCCTTGAGGACAGGAATTCTCAGTGTTAGTGTCCCCAGGGACCTATGACCTCTCACACTGGGGACTCTTAGAAAGGCAACGCGTGTCACAGGTTTACCTTATAGGATAATGGTCTCTGTTGGTTGTCTGTGGAGTCCTACCATCTCAGTCAGTTGCAGGTGGCTTGACAGACACCTGTCACCCACACTTGCGTCAAGGTGGTGATTAGAGACTGACTTTGTTTCTCTCACACCGACCAGGGATGGATCTGGAACTTGCTGTTGTGAAGTTGGGAGGCTCTTGTCCTGTGATCTTGCCTAGTGTTTTGTGTCTCCGATCCATAGTGATGTCGGAGGAAGGACATAGATTTCAGTCCCTCCAGATGCCTTCTTAGAGGGGCTCAGAGTACTGGGTTTTGCCACAGATCAGGCTGCTGTGAATCTCAGATCATGTTTCCCGTGAAGCATGGTGAATGCATCAGGAGAGTAATGGGCAGTATCTGGGGCTTTGGACAGAACACACCTGTAGATCCAATGAAAGTGTGAACATTACCATTGTATTCCATAACACCGAATTAGAATCAGAGGACAAGGGCAAAGAGTCATGGAGAAAGAGGAAGGTTGACCCAGGGACATCTCTTTAACCTGTCATGGCTGAAAATTGTGAAGAGTGACACGTGGTAGCACCACAGACCCTAGATGAGGGGCTTCGGGAAACAGTGAGGAAAGGAAAGCCACATGGCTCAGCTCACTGTGTCACTGAGGGGGGCAAGGTCAGGCCACAGCGCTCACCTGCCTTTGCTTATTTTTTTGCTTTCGAGTTTAACACCTCTGAGGACACTTCAGAAACATAAGACAGATTCGTGCAGGGAGCAGGCCTGCGGCCCACACTGGGCAAAGCCCTCACAACACTGCCTTTGCACCTGGGAAATTGCTAGTGTCTCCTTAGGGCTTTGAATGACATTTGTAGTTGTGGTGACTCTAAGAACCAAAAGGCTTCAAAGGAAGCTGCCGTGGGGAGCTGTCTTCTTATGGGTGTGATCTGGGGAAGAACAGGTCAAGTTAATAGCAGAGTGGTTGGACTTCACCAAGGAATAATCCCACTAAAACTGGAGTACCAGAAAGGGAAGCCTTGAGAAATCCTCTCCAGAGCTGTGTCCACTCCGTGGAGAGTGGGTCAGAGGCGTGGCCTCACATTGCTGTCTTGTGCATGAGAGTCCCTCTTAAACCAAGTGTCCCCAGCCCAGCCTCAGCGTTCAACTCTCTCGAACATGAACAAAAGAAACGCTGTTTCTCCAGTTGCTAGCCCTTCACATGAGGACAGCCACCTAAGTCTGAGATAATAAGACAATTGAACCAGCAACAATTACACCCCAGAGCTGGGGGAGTCTGAGGGTGAGTGGCATCCAGCTAGACTCTTTGAGCATTGCTCTGACTGTAGCAGAGGGTGACTGGGGAAGAGCAAAGAGGTGCTAAACCAGGGAGATTGTGATTTCACCTTGGGCCAGCCTATGGTCAATCAGAAGGTACCTAGGAGATGAGGGGCTGGAAATGGGGATCTTAGATGAAGGAAAGGCAAGAAGGGCAGCTCCGGGGCTCCCAGACTGCCTGTGTAATCACAGGCAGAGGTAGAGCAGGGCAGCCTGTGTGGGAAGATGTTTTTCCAGTGGCACATTGTCAGCCCCTGCTGGACTTGGGGTGGGTCTCAAGCCCCAACACGGGCAGCAACGATCTCAGAGGAGGATGAGTGGCTGTCTTGCTAGACCATGTGCTGTGCCACTCCACACATTTGCCTGGGGAGTGAGTGCTAGTTTCCACCAAATGTGTTTGCATCTTCGTAGGAACCCACCAGCTACAGGACTTCCCTAAACCTCCCACAGTGGGTTTAAACATTATTTAAATGAAAAGAAGCACATTTGTATGCATCTCTCTGGAACATGCCTATTATGTTTAAATGCTTTCCTTTTTACCACGTTTAACAAGTTTAATCCCTTTAGTGTGTTTCAATAAAACACACCAGGAAAAACTGCCTTTTCATTTTGCATAATATCCGTCCCTCTTCAGGATGGCCTACATTTGATATGAGATGTTCAAGTTGGTCTTAAATGTCCTTTCTACTCTCTATTTAGAAGTTATATGAGCCTCAGCCACAACACCACACCTGGGCACACCTGCAAGGCCTCTTCATATCCTGTCAGCTTCTCATGGCTTGTTGACTCTAGCTGGAAGATTTTCCTATAAGTGCAAGGCTTGCCCTTGAATTCAGGACTCCCCAACCTCAAAACCCCTCACAGTGTAGTTTAAGTGACCTACTCATACTGATACCACTAGAGATGGGGAAGCTAGCCCCTCCACAGCTGCCTGTGTAGACAGTAGCCTATAGACTAGTTTCTAGGAACTGGGGGGATTGATGGGGATCCAGGTGGGGTGGAGTCTCTAGCTGTCCCAAGGAGGTTAGTGCTGAGATGCAGATCTATGTCCTTTAAGCAGAAATGTGCACAGACCTCTGTGATCCATCTTTGATGGAAATGGCCTAGCCCATCATGGAACTCCCCTGGAAAGCAGAGGGCTCAGAAGGTGGTGAAGCAGCACTCTTGCCATGGTGCTGTAGGAAGTGAGCACAAGAAAGGGCAGAGGGTGATGGAGCAGGAAGCTCTGCTTCCCCAGAAAGCCAGTGCTGGGGTATAGTTGTTCCCTTCCCACGAAGTCGCCATAGTCACTGCTTTCTAAAAATCCAATTAAAGCTTTCTATTTTTCTTTTACTTTCCCAATCCAATATTCATACGTGGGTCTTTTGCCCTTTTCTGAAGAGAGTTTGAATGGATGAAGAATTGAATAGTGTGTCAAAGAAGACAATTCCTGATACTGCCATGCATGATAAACATTAACACACATTTTGAAAAAAAAAATTTCCTCCAGTAGCAGTCTTTGCCATATTAATTTAATCCTGCTGTCTAAGATAATGCAATCGCTTTGAAACAGTCTCGACTTGGGTGCACAGGGACTTTCTAGAGCAGAGGCCAAATTTCCGTCACCTGATGAGCTAATTGGACGTGGCAGCCTCCTGCGCAGATGGCCTCCCTTGTCAATGGCTTCTCGCCTGAGACAAAGAGAGACAAATGTCTATATCCACCATCCCTCAAGCATGAGCCCCTGCCTCCCGTGCCCGGTGCCATCAGGTAGCCATCTATTTCCACCCCGGCTTTTGTGCTGGTACTGGGCGAGCCCTGCAGAGCCGTTACAGATGCACCAACCCGGCCTGCTTGTTTAAGTACAGTGTGGATTTTGACGTGTAAATTTGCATGAGGCATATTTAATCAGTCACAATGATATGCTAATTAGATTCCTATGTGAACTGAATAAAAAGCATGCTGGAAGAAAGATGAAGTGAACTTGCTACCAGCTGGGACACTTTATAATCAGTCCTGTGCGTCACTGAGTGGGAGAGGGAGGGGCAGGGTCTGCCAGGAAAGCACAATGGAGCAAATCCTGTTCCATGGCTATTCAGCTCCACTAAGCACAGGCGCTTTACCTGCAGCTGTTGCAGGAAGCTCACTGTGTTCCCAGTACCCCTCACCCAAGGCAGACAAAGTGGGGCTCCATAGGCTGTACACATCTGGAGTCATACCCTTACCAGGATGGAGCACTGACTGGGAAGTAGACTATATCTCTCCATTACCCATTCTCACATGGCAAAGTACCTGGAGCCAGATATCTCTAGCAAAGTTCAGCCCTGGGGCACTGACTGCCAAGTTCAGAGCTATGTGGAACCTGGCAGGGCAGCACTTTTCCCCTATCCCGTGTCAATCACCATGGCATCGCTGGAATCTAGTTAAGCCTCTGGGCATTGTATTTTAGTCAGAAGCTAAGGAGACCCAAGTATCCCAGCCCCCCCAGCCCCCCTGCAGTGTGTGCTGGCACTGGCACCAGGCTGAGCTAGTCACTGTCCTGGCATGTGCTCCCTGTGCCTATGTAGAGGGGACATCTGGAAGCCCAGCAAGTAGTAAAGGATTCCCAGTGAGGACAAGGATTCAGCATCGTCTGAACCAAGGGAATAGAGCTGGAGGCTCTGGTACCGCAGGGGTTGTTTGTGTGCTCACACTCAAGTGTGTGCAGAAAGCATGGGCAGAGCACAGTTCCCATTCTATTCATCCAGAATGTGACCTGGGAACTGCTTGGCAGATTTGGCAGAGGGGATGGAGGGACCAGGGCCTGAACTGAACCTGTCCCTTCTGTAGAGAAAGTAGGCTCTATTATCCCTGCCCCAGAGCGGGGGTGATTGTGAGAACCTGGTACCTTGGAGGATGTGCACTTTTGAGAACCCTGGAGGCCACCACATACAATTTGAGAAGCTGAGAGTCTTGGAGGGCTTAAAAGGACAATTCCATAGGAGTGTTTGTGAGCCTGCCTGGAGCACAGCCAAGACTCCAGGGCAGTTTCCAGAGGGCCCTACCAGAACTCTGCAGTGTGAGTCAGTGAAAACAGAAAATTGAAGTTGAGCAAGTTTTGTTTATAATGGCAAAGCTGGGGACACTGGACAGAAGACACCATAAAGGAAATGGTCCCCACATGCATTTGTGGTATATAACACTCTAAAGGTTTTGTTCTATGTCTGTGTTATTCTGATTCTAATATAAGATACGTTTCTTAATTTTATTTAAAAATCGCCATTTTAAAACATGAAAATCCCATGGAATCCACTAGATGCTTCCTGTCTTCTCAAAGTAGCTGCAGCCACAGTTTTTAAAAAGGAGGCCCTCCTGAGTTCATTTAGAAAGTTTCCTAGCTCAGGAACCTTCTCAGAAACATGCTGTCTTCGCCGACATGTTTCCATGACTCCTGGTGATTTATTTCTGTCCTAGTGAAATAAGGCTTGTTAGCAATGCATTGTGTTCCTAGATAAGCCTGTTCCTTTTTGCGTCTTCCAGGGACTGAAGGTGATAACCCCAGGATCACAGTTATTGATCACCATGTGCCCTTCAAATTATCCTTTGAGGGTCATCTGGCCACATGGCTGATGTGGTGGAAAACTGTGAAGTTGGGTCTCTGTCGTTCAAGGATCCATGAGGGCCTAAGAGAGTCCAGGCTTAGTCCTGCAGTGCAGATGCCTTACGTCCCGTGCGGAGTCACAATCCCCTGAGGATCAGCGAGAACACGTAAAGCGAGGCAGAGAGGAGGGATCTTTGAAGTTTCAGACAGAGATGGCACAGGTGAGCTGAGGTGGCCAGGTTAATAGTCAGCTCCACAGCAAAGAGGCTGATTCAGTGGCACAGGCCACTCTTCCAGGGATGGGAGGCAGTGGGGAGGTGACTCTGGATGTGGTGGTAGGCAAGACTTTGGGGTTCTGGGAAGGGAAAGGGTCGTAAGAAGGTCTCTGGGTCATAGGTCTGGCCAGGAGGCAATCTCCTTGGGAGTTCATATAATCCTTTTAAACGTCAGTTTTCATGTCTATGAAATAGTCACGATAGTGTCTGCCTCTGAGGATTGTCTAGGAGACTTGGGTACCATTCATGATTATTGAAAAATAGCTGCTAGATACATGAAAGCCGTCGTTATTAATATTTTCAATGAGTAGGATGTGAATAGTTGAATTTCTGATTCACACTCTGGCCATAGACGCGTAAGACACGAAAGTGTCTAGTGATGGCCATTAAAGTGGAACCAAGCCACACAGCTGGAGTGAAACTGACACTCAGGAACTTGGTTCAGCAAGGTAGACACAAGTGATGATGATGGTGGCTGTGAAAAGTCTGGCAGTGTTGCTGGGATGGTGAGGGTGATGGCGATGCTCTGTGTGCCAGTGATGACGGGGAGGATGACAGACGGTATGGTGATAATATTGTTGATGATTATTTCATGGTGCTGACGCTAATAGTGATGCAGACGATTATGGTGATGGTGAGGATGCTGCTGGTGGTGGTGGTAGGAGCAATGGGGGTGATGGGGTTGGTGACTTTGATGGCCTGATAATAATGATGAGGTTACGATTTACTTTGCCTAAAATGTACCATTAAAGCACATTAAAGTGTTCACAGATAAGACATATTTCCTTGTCACTCCTAGAAATTAAGTCTAGGGCTATAAAGGAATGTTACAGCAGGAAGTGGTAGCTAATGGGGTGTGGTAGCATTTTTCCTTTATATATCTCAATTCAGTTCATAAAAGAAGCAATGTAATGCCATAGAACTCACCTGGCGCAATGTTGGAAAGTCTGAGCTGAGAATGGAGTCTATGTCCTAACACTGATCTCTCACTCATCAGTCAGTCATTTCTGTCCCTCAGAGAGGTAGCAGAGCATGTGGTCCATGGATGGGCATGCCACAGATGCTGCTCTGAGGGATGGCCATAACAGAACTGATCAGGGTAGACCTGAGGCACCGAAGGATACGAAAACCTCTGATCCCAGAGGATTAGTGTACAGTTAAGGAGTAGTGCCAGAGAATTTGTAGACTTCCTTGGGAGTTGTGGGACCAGAGAAACTACAGCAGTCACATTAGCATGAGCTATGAGCTCAGCCCATTAAAGACTGGTGAAGGTCAATGACCAAAGACTTCCTTTCCGTCGTCTCCAAAGATGTAGCTAGGATATTCACACCAGTTTCAAATCCTTCTGTCTTAGAGCTTGTGGTGCTTGTTCTTGTGTTGTTTGGGTTCTGAAACACCAGCCCGGGTCAGTGTCATTGAGGGTGCGGTGTGAAGGATAGGCTGTTTCAGGGAGCAGGAGGAGCTGCTTGTTTGTCCCAGCTGCCCAGAACCAAAATAATCACACAGAAACTGTGTGATTATTAATTAAAATACTGCTTGGCCCATTAGCTCTAACTTCTTCTTTTTCCTTCTTCTTTTTTTATGGAAGGGAAGGGAGAAGAGGAGAAGAACAGAGAGGCAGAGAGAGAAAGAGAAAGAGAGAGAGAAAGAGAGGAGAGAGAGAGAGAGAGAGAGAGAGAGAGAGAGAGAGAGAGAAGACGGAAGCTGCTCTGAGAGAGAGCCGGAAAAGAGCTAGCTCTAACTTCTTATTGGCTAACTCCTACATATTAATTCAACCCATTTCCATTAATCTATGTATTACCATGAAGTTGTAGCTTACCAGCAAAGGTCCAGCATGTCTATTCTGGTGGCAGATCCATGGTGTCTCCTCTGACTCTGCTTTCTTCCTCCCAGAATTTAGTTCTGTCTTCTCCGCCTACCTAAGTTCTGCCCTATCAGGCCAAGGCAGTTTCTTTATTCATTAACCAATACAAGTAACACACAGAGTAGCCACATCAATAGGCTGCTTAAAAGACTTAGGACCAGCCACCCAGGGCAATGTATAGCAAAGATGGAGAGGGGATCAGGCCTCTGTGTCACATACTGTCACAGATACACTGTTACCACCAGGGAGTGGGACAGGGCTGTGAGGCTAAGTAATGCCTGGCCCCATTCCAACCAAGGACTTCCTGAGAGAACGGCTGTTTCCTCACATGGACATGTATTGCTCCTCCTCCTCTTTTTCCCTGTCTTGTTCTTGCATCTTAAACAGATGTAAGTATTTAAAATGTTTGCCTAGGGTGAGAATGACAGCCTATAGGGAATTTATCAGACAGGGAGAGCCCTGATTGGTGCTTTGTGTAAGGACCAGTCTCGCCTTACTTGTCAGCTCAGCCGGAGGCAAGAAGCACGGAGGCTACACATAAGGTGGACGCCACTCAGATGCTCTCAGCTCTGCTGCCACGCCTTAGGTTCCAAGTGGTTGCTCTTGAAGTCCTTGATCCATTTAAGGATCAATATCGGATGAGAATTTTCAGCTCTGGTGGTATTCAATTAGACAACCCTTTTAGGTTGTTTGTTTTCATTGGCAGAAGTTTGATTTTTTTTTTAAATGACCAAGTTATTGATAAAAATCTCAAATGTATCCTAAGGAAATAAAAATGGCTGGTATTGCTGGCTACTGTTTGATGTTCATTTTCTGTCCTGTAACTAGTCGAGCATCTCTCGATATTCTTGTGGAGAGCAAACACTATTTCATTTCTCTGGATTCTTGAGTGTGTCTAAGCTGGCATCTGTTGCCCTTGGCTGTGGGGGAAGACAAACTCTCACCAAGCAACAGAGAAAAATGGAGATCTGGGTAGGGTCTCCAGAACCTAGATGCTTTTTCTGTGATTGATTTCTTTCTTTTCCTGTTCTGGGATAAAGTGTCTGACCAAGAAAACTTAAGTTAATCTGAATTATGATTTGAGAGGAAAGACATGCAGCAGGAGAAGAAAGCGTGGTGACAGGAGGAGGCTGGTGGGTCACATTGTATTGCCATCCAGGAAGCAGAGACATGAATGAGCTCAGCTCACTTTCTCTGTCTAATTCAGTTCAGAACTCCAGCCCAGGCAACAGTACAATCTACATTCAGGGTGGGTCTCCCCACGTCAGTTTACACAGTCTTAATAACCCCCTTACAAGTGTTCCCAGAGTTGACATTGTTAACTATCATAGTCTCCCTTCATTCCCCAAGGGAAGGTCTGAGTTCTTGGAAAGCATGTGGTTGGCTTCAGACACTGTCTCCGTGTGTGATCAAGAGTCGCAGCTTCATGTGCACCCCACCCCAGTAAGCTTGGCACAGAGCTCTTCCCACCCTCTGCACCCCTCCAGTTGAAGGCTGTTCTCTTTGGAGGTGCAAATGATTTCAACTTAGTTTTAGACTATTCTACTTAGTTGGAATGAGAAGGACACACATACCATGGTGCTTTCTGGGTTGCACAAGTTTCCAGGAAGGAGGAGAGTCTTCAGCAGGCAGGGGTGAGGGCATGAATTGACAGGGTGTGGACCCGACACCCTCCAGCTCCCTCCTGTCCCTTCTGTCCTGTGCCAGTCAATCACCTTCTGCTTAACCAAAGTCTGTTTTGGGCATTTCCCCAGTTGTTAGCATATGAATCATATAATTCAGATAAAGTTATTTTAAGTTTTCTTATCATGAGCACTTCATGGGTTGCTTTGAGGGTTAATTAAATTTATGAAAATCTGTGCACTGTGATGTACCATGTAAGCACATGTGTCCATCATTATGAGTGGTCTGTGACCTCTCCTTTCATCCTCTGAGCACAGCACTGAGCTTTTAAAGTCACAGGCACATAAGGGGTTCAACAAGTTCTGCTGAGTGACGGACAGTATGTTAACTTACTGCTGGAATTCTGAGCCACCAGTGTGGAGTTTTGTTGATTTCCTCACCTGTCTGTGGCCATGAAGGTCCCCTATGGAGCTGCAGTAGGTCTCAGAAGCCTGTGATTGCGGGGAACCTACTGTTTCTGTGCTCTGTCCTCAAGGACAAGCCCATGAGCAAGTTCATGGATGTCCAAGTACACTCTGAAGCAGCCCTACCTCCTGTTGGAAATGGCCCCCTTTGGGCAGACCTTGTTCCCAACCACAACCACTGCCCACAGGGTACTTCCTTCTGTGTGGGGGTTGGGTCAGGAAATGGTGACCACAGTGAGTACTGTCCTTTTCTAAAAGTCAGGTAGCCAGAATGCAGGTCTTGCCAACCTCTGACTCACTCCTGATCCCACAGCAGAAGACACTTGTACCGAGGCACTTGTCTGACCATGCAGCGAGTCACTCCACCTGCACACCGTCCTCCCAGGAGCTGTTTATCTGAACCAGGCTCTCATCCTTACACAGCTCTGCCTCTGCCTGAGAGTGGCCAGGTGTCTGCTGTGCTAAGAGATTTAGTCTTTATACACGCATTTTATTTTTCAGAGAAGTATAGGATTTACAAATGGAAATCTGGCAGCCTTTCCTTTCAATGATGCCAGCAGTCTTATGTCAGTAAGCTAGCAGGTGATTCGGAAAAGCACTTTTCAAGCCACGTGAGCTGGAAATACCCAGAGATGTACCCTCTTGCTCAACACGATGGCAGATGCTTCAGCATCACGGCACTAGGCATAGAAAAAAGATCAGTTGGAATCCTAACCAACCAGTTCTTAGTGAGCACCTACTGTGTGCGCACAATGGCCAGGTACCCTAGCAAACAGGAGCCTTCACTGAAGACGTAAGAGCAACAGTCACAAAAAGGGAAACCTCAGATTTAGTTCCCTGTGAGATGGTGTGAGGAGGACCCCGAGGACAACAGATGTGAACAGTGTGTCCTACAGTTGACAACTCTCCCTGCCCCTACTCCCAGGAGACTGAACCTAGAGCAGTCAAGCCCTCTGAGGCTGAGCTAATTCCCTGCCCTACTCTTCTATTGTGAGACAGGATCTCTCTAAGTTGTCCAGGCTAGCTTCATAATCACTATATGGCCCAGATCGACTTTGAGCTCGAGATCCTCCCACCTAAGCCTCCTGACTGCTCAGATTACAGGCCCGGACCAATGTGCCTACCTTGTCCTTTCTCCTATAGTTAAAAGATTCACATGTTTGGCAAGATATTTCCCCATTTCCCAGGGTGCACTAAAGAACAAAATCTACTCCAGCATTTGGTAAAGCTAACCTTGAACCTGTGGGATATTCTGCTTTGCTTCCTAACCAGAAATCTTAATCAAGGCTGACCATCACCAGCTCCTGTGTGTGTGTGCGCGCATGCACGTGTGCGCATGTGTACATGTTCTTGCATGTGCGTTTGTGTGTGCGTGCGTGTGTGCATGCAGGACTTTCACAGCAGCCTAGAACTTCTCTCTCTACTCATCATGCTGATCTTGACAGTTTCTGATGGTGATTTCAGCCCATAATGACAGCAGGATACCTTATGTTGGGTTGGTTATTAAGATACCATCTCCCTGGGGCTTGTGGGTGACCAACCCTGTGGTTTTCGCAGTTATCTCTAACCTAACAATGGCTCGATTTGGTACTTTCTTTCTACAATGGTGCAAAAGTGTCACACTTTCAGTAGAAACTGGAGTTGTGAATCTAGATTCCTTTTTCCTCTAATGGTAGTACATAGTGTCCTACAGGCTGAGCACAGTGGCCACAGAACCCTTCAGGCTCTGTGAACCAAAGACAAACCACCATGACTGCTCAGGGCACCACTGAGCCATCAAACTTGTAGTTTGGCCAGTTCAGCAGAGGACATTTCCATCCAGGATGTCTAAGCGAAAATCCACCAGGAGCTACACTCTGCATTGGACAGCTGTAACTCTGGGTCTCTCAGGGATCTCAGACTCCTCACAATAAGAAACTGGGTTTTCTTCCCTGTGTTCCATGCTCCAGGTTGCTAAGGGCTCCACAGGTGTACAGGGCTGGGCTGAGAGGGCTGACAGGTCCAGATGAGGATGTGCATCCTAGCAGGACATGGCACACGCAGAAGGTTAGACTTTTTTCTTCATGCCAGGAGACATAGCTTGTAAGCCCATGGGATGGATGTTTCTAGGTGGGAGGTAGATTGAGCTCAATCCTTGAGGTTTTAGAGAAGACTGGGCGAGAGACTCAGCCTGGATCTAAGCAATGATCCCAGAATGGGCTGTGAAGGCTAAGTAGAACCAACCCTGTGGCACCCAGCCACTGTACCAAGGAACTTTCGTGGCAGAATGGGTACTTTTGGATGACAAAGACAATGAAAGAAAAAACAAAAAGAGACCATGTATCCTAGAGTGGTGGCCATGTGGGCTAATATTTCACCATTGCTTGGGCTGAGCTTTGACCTGGAAACTGGGAACTATACAGAACTCCCCAAGTACTGATGAGGGACCTTTGATCTCACTTAGGACATGGACAAGAGACCACTTTGGGAGCCTGGTGGAAAATGCCCAGGTACCAACTGTCACTGGGTCCTGACTGTAGACAGAGTTTTACTGTCCCAACTACTTGTTACCAATAACTGACAAAGGGTTTAATAATAATTACAAATGCTTGGCCAATAGCTCCGGCGTATCACTAGCTAACTCTTACACTTAAATTAACCCATATTTCTTATCCATGTTTCACCATGTGGCTCATGACTTATTACCTCACTTTCTATTCATCCTGCTTGCTTGGTGGCTGGCTGGTGTCTCCTCTGACTCCTCCACCTTTCCTCCTCCCAGAGTCCTCTGTGTCTGGTTGCCCTGCCTATACTTCCTGCCTGGCTACCGGCCTGTCAGCTTTTTATTAGCTAATGAGAGCAATACATATTCACAGTGTACAGAAGGATTATTCCACAGCACCTGTCTGGTGCCTGTGAGTCTGGGTTAGAAAGACCTGGAAATTCTAACCACGTCTTCATGGATATATTTAAAAAACACAACAATAGAAGTCTCTGATGTGTGCCTGTGGGTACCCCATCTATGGTAGAGGTCCCAATCACATTTGCTCTTGATACAGAGCCCTGATTTTGTCTCTATTCATCAACCTGTTTAGTTTTATGAGAATTGTGGGGATAAGGAGTCACCTAGGTTTATGCCTGCAAATAACCCAGTGACAGATATAGTATTAACCAGAAATGAGTTGTAAGAGACCTTCCACCTTTGGACAGAACCAACCATGAAGACTCACGTCTGCCAGGCTTCACTTGAAGCCTTGTTTGTATCCAGCTGAGGAACTGGGCTCCCATCCACCAGCCAGCAGATGCATCTGGATGTCCTCTTGCATTGCGTATGAACCTCTCTCAGAGGAGCCACACCAATCAGGCTCTGAGTCATCTCCCAGATGCCAGAGACACACAGGTTTCATCATCTCTGGCATCTTACTTATGAATTTATGTCTAGGGAAATAGTTCAATAGCAATGAAGCCAATTCTAAACTGTTCCCTAAATAGAAACTCACACCACATGAAACCATGACATCTAAGTAATAATAAACACACACAGCCTGCTGACCTCCTCCCACTCTGCAGCCCAGCCTCCATCTAAACTGTTATCTACAGCCAAGATGGATCAGCGTGGAGGAGCTTGGCAAACGGAACTGAAAGAAAACTGCCTCGTTCAAATGCAGCGTCCTTGAGCCTACCATTACCTGCCAGTCACAGCTGCTACCTCCATCACAAAGAGAACAGACCACAAAAATAAGACCCAGACAATGGGAACTGAAGAGAGGGGCAAATCCCACTCAGATCTGAATGTCTGCCGTGCGAGTTAATCCCAAGGCTGATCTGGCTGCTCCTTCCTAGGGGCAGCTTTCTGATCCCGTGTCAATTACTGTACAAAGCTGCCGTCCACGCGGCGGATCTTTTTAATATAATATTTTATATCTGTTTCTAGCCCTTACTGCCAACATTTAGCTGATCCACTGAGCAGGAAACAAACATTTGTGTGCATGTGTTTGCATGCACGTGTGCGTGTGCGTGCGTGCGTGCATGCGTGTGTGTGTGTGTATGTTGAGCTGCTTGAGGCTCCTGGTACTCACATGTGTCCTGGTAGTAGGGTTTATTTCCTCTAAGAAAGAACATTTGTTCCCATAGACTTCTAGACGAGTAGACCTGGATGAGACACCTGGCAAACCCCACTGTTCCCAGTGGGCTGTGGGTAGAGGGTCTGGTGTGGGTGGGACCAGATGTAAGGTGCCGCTGAGGATAGAGACCTTCTAAGTGCATCATGCTATTGACAATCTCTATCTGCATTGTTTGGAACAGGGAGGATGGGTTCAGACACTGAATATATCTGGTATTTAAAGGGCAGACAAGAGAATACACTAGGTGCCCTCATTCTGCCTGGTAGTCTAGTATCTAGTGGTAAAGCTTGCAACCATCTGCCTGTCCCGCAGGGTCCCCTCATACGAGGGTTTCCAACAAGCTGGGCTAGTAGAACAGGACCTCTTAGAGCAGAGCTGCTTGTGTTTTGGACCTTGTGTCCTTATGATTGGGACATGGGCCAGCTTCCCTTGACACCTGTCACCACACCCCCAGCTCTCATAACCACTATGAGGAGCAAGCCTGATCCTAACTGATAAACACCCAGGCACTGACAGAGCCCATGGAATCCTGTGGTCCCCATGCTTCAAGAAATCTTCATTTCATTTAGTTTGCTTTTAAGAGCAAAACATACCGTTTTTAGCCCCTACTGTCTGGAGGACCATACCTGAGGACCAATACCCAAGGTTATTCTTTGACGTCCTCACATGTACATGAATATGGACACACACCTCACACATGTACCTGCACACACATGAACATGCATACACACAAAGAGTTCAGATGCATACTTATCGCTGAAAAGCCTTGAGCTACAAAGCACCATGGACATGGATTTCAGTGGAACACTGGGAAGTGTTGCTCTCTTCAGGGTTTGTCTCTCAGAATTAACTGACTAGTGTGGTTTGCCAGTATGGCCCCGTCAGCTGAGATGCCGCAGCCCATGCTATACACAAGGGTACAGGCAGTTTCCTGAGCTCTGTCTTCATCCAGCAGGGGATGCGCTCTGAGGTGGAGCAGAGGGAGGAGGAAGCCCTCAGCTCGAGTCAGAGCAGGTTCCTGCTTGTGGACCCACATAGGCTGTGTCCTGCACCAGGGCCCCTTTACCCAAGAGTCAGAGAAAGAGTTGGTGAGTTTCTGGTGACTAGAAATCCACGATGGGTGAGTGGGGGGCAGAACTACAGCTGTCTTTGCTGAGTTGTTTGCCGGTTTATGGATAGCGTCATGAACAGCTATGGTTCTGCTTAATGGCCTCTGTTTATGGCCCAGCATGTTTGCTATAATACATTTCTGTTCAGCAGCCATAAGACACTAAAGTGCCAGGGAGATTTTTCACTGAGAGCATGTCTACAGTCTGGGGTCACGGCTACATGTGATCCTTTTCCCACTGTGGCAAAGGTGACAGGCTGTGGTGGCAGCAAGGCTCCGCAGGCAAGGCTGCCAAAGTGGTGGGGGTGAACACAGCACAACAAGCGCCCAGCTCGGAATTCCAAGAAGCATGCCGGGCTCCTGCCTGAGTGGTGGGACTCTTCTGATCTGCCCTGTGCGATTCAAAGCCAGCATCATCTGCTGGTCTATACTACTCAAGTCAGAAGCCATCTTCGCAGAAGGCATGACCGTCAGCTTCAAGGGTTCTGTGTCTTCCATTCAGTTACCTCCTTAGGACAGGTGAGATAAAAGCAGGCGTCCTGTCTGGTTCCTGCTAGAAAGGAAGCCAGCCTAGTCACAGACCATCTGGAGGAGGAGGTGTGTTCAGAGGGCAGGAAACATTGGAAGCAGGGCCAGTAAGGCACCAGCTCAGAGCGTGGCATTGGAAGAGACCACTTTGGTTATTCTATCCCCAGTGTTCTCTCTACTCAGGCTTCGTCTAGAAAAGAGGTTGGAGCAAATGGGTGCTATTGTGTGGGAAACCTTCCCTGTCTGGGGCCCAGGTGTGGGAGTAATCCCTTGGCAGGGGTGTTGAGGGATGAGGCTACAAGGGGCCTGTGGTGACGTCATCAGCATTTTCTCTACACCCTTCAAGACCTGATGGGTTCAGCTCATTCTTGACTTCAGGACTTTCAAGGCACACAGCCGAGGCTGATGGATGTTGGCCCCATTAACATCTGTTTGATTTTATTGGAGCCAGTGCTGCAGTTCTAATAGTCTTTATGGCCTGTTACAAGATGTAGAAACTGGAATGTTAACCTATAGGCCTCGATTCTGTCCCAGCCTGGCTCTGCAGCCCAAAGCCACAGTGAGTTGCGGGATAACCACTTTCTGCCTCTCGTCCTTTCCCTACCTCACTCCCTGTTCTGAGCTTTTCACTTGTACCTTCCAAGGCTTGGGATGGCGCCCATCTCCCTCCCGATGCCTGCTTTGCTCTAACAAAGCAAATAAGGGCATTTACAATTCCAGAAACCAAGGATTGTCAGCAAATCGGGGGGGGGGGCAGATATGGCTGAGGCAGATTTTTCACTCGGGAGAAGCTTGTCTGAAATGAAACACATGGGTATTGGCAAAGCGGTGCGGAGCAGGTTTGTAAATGTTTAACCATTTTTATGTCAAATTAACTTATTAAAATGGAATATTCTCAACACATCTATGAAAAAGAACAGATTATAACAAGCTATGTGTATTATAGCCAGTCTTGAACACAGTTAACTTTGGTAGAATTAAAGATGATTGTTCTCCTCTTGCTTCCTAGTCTATTCCATCTTTAGAAATCACTAAAAATTTTAAATTTCTTACAATTACTATATAACTAGAAAAACAAATAAAAATATGCTTATAGCTAACTCTGACCTTGTTTTATTGTCCAAAAATTAAACATTTTCAGTATAGACATCCAAGGAGAGAGAATTACATCAGGGCAGTAGAGGAAAACTAATCTCCCATCAAGCCTTCATTGTTTCAGTGAGTGAGGTGGCGTCCCTAAGAGCTAACCCTGGCAAGGAGGACTGAGGAGTATGAGGGAGGCTGGTGCCTATCTCCACTGAATAAAGAGGGTATCTACTAATGGGGCGTTGCTTGGGCACTGAGTATGACTTCCACCAAGCTCCACTCCCAGAGACCTGTGCTAACAACACGCAGACCTCTGTGGTGTCCACCTACACAAGAGAAAGTTCTGCTCTGCTGTTTATACTGACTCCCTTTGTCTATTTCTGCCACGATCTTGGATTTGTCCAAATGGCATCGTCACTATATCACCAGAAGTCACTATATCATGATGATTTCACAGCCCGAAGCCTCAATTCATGTTTCTCTTTTTGTGTCCATTATCTTCCGTGGGTAGATGAGTGTCTTGTGACATTCAAGTGTAGCTACCTCTCAAACTCCCTTCAAGGGGAATCAAGACCCTGAGATACTCAAACCCCTGGCATGAGACACTGCTGTTTTCATAGAGGATACATACATCATCCCGTGTGCTTATTACTTTAAAGTTATGGTACCAAGTGATACCCTACAAATTGTCTCTTACTGTATAGCTTTCAAAAGGAAGTCTGTATGTTCAATATAGATGTACTTACGAAAAGCCCTGGTTGGATGAACAGACATGTAGATGCTGTCGTGTAGAGTGCCAGTCATATTTCTAGCATTGCCTAAAGAAAGCAGACTGGTAGAAGGGGATGAAGCACTGGCATTGTATTCAATACCATTAAAAAAGGGGGTGGAGCTGGCTATCATATG
>NC_022009.1:51316959-51317967 GCF_000317375.1 Microtus ochrogaster
AGCAAAGGAGGGAAGGGTGGAGCTGGCTATAGTATGCCCTTAGTGCTGAGCATGGTGGGCACTGCTTCATCAACCCATGATAAAAGAGAGATGTGTTCCAGCACCAGGTACCTCTGGAAAGATGAGGCACAGTGAAGACACGTCTGGAATTAGTAGGTGAAGAAGAGGCATCTGGATAGTGGCCTGGATGGAGGGTGCTGGGCTGTGGGAAACAATGTCCTGATTCCTGGACATGAACTCCTTTTAGCTGGGTGCAGCTAAAGCCCAGAATTCTGTGTACATAGCAGCCCATGTACACAGCCCATGGCTGGGCAGACAGGCTGAGGCTGTGGTGCTGAGGCAGGCCTATGTCAGTGTGTTGAAGCTGTAGGTGGCTGGGCTGTATCATGGAGTACAATGAGGCCAGGGCATGAGATCATTCAAACTTCTTTCCTCTGAACCTGAATCCTGGTCTGCTAGGTGTAGGTCTTAAATATAATTGGCCCTCTCAATATTTTACAAATTATTAAAGAAAGAGAAATAGTGGCACATGTAAGATGAGTTTTTGGCTATATTGTAGGCATGTCATCATGCTCAGAGTGCTGCCAGGGCATGGTCTGACCCCACCGTCTTGGTGTCTTCACCATTGTCCTTTATCCCATGGGAGGACTGGAGGGCGATTCTTGTCATAGTCCACCCAGATAATAATTAATTAGAACTCTCATTAATTTGTCAAATATCTGAATGTTGGAAATGTTTGAAGCATAATGTAGTCACCCGCACATTCTACAAACAGCACTAGAATCAGGAGGCATCTCTTGGTCCATAGCCAGAGACAGCAACTGTTTGTATTGGTGTCGTTTCTCTGTGAGGCATTCCTGGGAACTTTGTAGTAGGAATTCAGATGGCCCTGTCCTCATCAGTGTCTGCAGGGGTGCTTGGACAGACCAAAGTCATCTAATCACACTGGACCCCACACTTCTATGTAGCCCACATTCTTTTGCACTGTTCATCTATGCTTCTGTGTAA
>NC_022009.1:51318164-51319269 GCF_000317375.1 Microtus ochrogaster
GCCCTATGCATTCTGTGCGCCCTCACACTCCGTGCTGGTGTGCACCTACACTGTGCACCCCATACTCCTGTACGCCTGTGCTTCTGTGCACTTTACACTCATGTGTGTCCTATGCATTCTGTGCGTCTGTGCAGCCTATGCTCATGAGTCACATTAGAATGAGTCTCTAGATGCTGGTGAGTTCATCTCATTATATATACACTTTTAACAGTCTTTTAAAAAAAAACGTGGAGCTGGAGAGATGGCTCAGAGATTAAAAGCACTTGCTGCTTCTGTAGAGGACACAGGTGCAGTTCCCAGCACCCTCATGGTGGCATATAACCACCTGTAACTCCAGTCCCAGAGGATCCAGTACCCTCTTCTGACCTCTGCATGTCCAGACACACATGTAGTACACATGTTTACATGAAGGTAAGACACTTAAACACATCAAAAGTATCCTTAAGCCTAATGCACAATATTCTGTATTTTCTCATATTACTAAAGAGAAACAAACCAAGTGGGAAAAACCTCTGACAAACCTACTGGTGTTAGCCAGGCAGACTGGGAAAGAAAATACCAAGCCTAAGGAAAGACAGATTCTTTTTCTGAAATATATTCCCAAGGTCATGGTAAACTCACATGAGACACTGTCCATGGTGCAGCTCCCAGCACGTTCCTGGAAGGATCAGTGAATACAGATCTAGCAGGCTTCTGCATCTCTCATACATACCTATGGGCAAGGCTACAATGAGACAAAATGACCCTCAATTCATAATGAGTAATAGGCATCAGCCTAGAATTTCCGGCATGGCATGCTATTGACTGCAGGGAACAGTTTATAAACCCTAATGTTTGACCTTTCCTTCCCTTCTTGAATAATAGAGGGTCAGGGTATGTATCGGCGTAAATGAATTTAGACAGATTATAATAATATATACAGCTTTAATGGGGAAATAGACTTACAGAACCACCGGTTCCCATGGAGAACAGGGAAGTAGAGAGCGCAGCAGGCTCACGCTCACTAGATTTATAAGTAAACATTAGCCTGAGGCAAACACGCCCCCTAATGGGCTGGGCTTATCCCTACATCTCCCCCTTTTGTCTAAATAAGACAGAACTAGCC
>NC_022009.1:51319903-51345838 GCF_000317375.1 Microtus ochrogaster
TGCCAAGAAGACAAGCTCCCAGTGGAGTATCTTTGGTGTTCAACGTTCTTTCAGGAGTAGAGTGGCTTTTCCAGGAGTAATTATGTCTCGTTGGCACAGAATTTTAGGTTAGATTAAAGGCCATTTTTTACAGTTCTTTGAAGAGGCTGAAGATTATACTATCTATACTAAATCTCTATGTATCTAAAAGACCTGATTAACCTAAAAATAAATATGACAAACATATAATTTTCAATACCTATCTAACTTGAAGACTAAGAGAATAAACAACTGTGTAATATATAAAGACAATGATCTTTAACTGTAAACAATGCCATTATATAAATAGTATCAGAGGTAGAAATGTACATTGTGATATGGTAGATGTATCAATACAATATAGACAAAGTTATAAGCATACTCTTATACAAAAATAGAGGTAGGAACATTTATAATCAATATTCAATATCTCAATATACAAGAAACAGTACCAATACAATTTTCTAAAAACAGTAAATCATAAATATCAATCATCCCATCAAACCAGTTAATCCCCCCTTTTTTTAGTATTTATTTTTATTTATAAAAGAAAATTTTTTTTTACCTGTAATAACGTTTTTCTGCCAGTGGTGGCGAAAGAAATGTAACTGGGTCCACGTGGCCTAAGTCAGACGCGGTCTGAAACAACTCAAAACCGAAAGTTAAATAGCAGTTGGGGGTAGGGCCAGGAATCCTGGCAGAGCCAAGGCCTGATTGAATTAGATGTGGATTGTTCCACCTGAGGAGTTAGAGTAGTCGTGGAAGCAGTCCCTCTGTATCAAACCAAATCTGCTGCTGTGGCAGCTGTGGCAGCGCAAATGGGGAACTTCCCTGGTGCTGCAAAACCACAGGCACCTGAGCTTCACTAATTCAGGCAGCAGGGTTCCACTGCAAACTTTTGCCGACTTTCTAGCAAGCGCCAGGAAAAATCAAGTCGCTGCAGATGTTCAGTGACTCGGAATCTCAGTTGCTTTTGCCACCGTAGTCGGGCAGAGAGAACTGGCAAGGGGGAGAGGCCTCCGGATCCGCAAAGCCCCACGTTGGGCACCAAATGTATCGGCATAAATGAATTTAGACAGATTGTAATAATATATACAGCTTTAATGGGGAAATAGACTTACAGAACCACTGGTTCCTGTGGAGAACAGGGAAGTAGAGAGCGAGGTGAGCTCATGCTCGCTAGATTTCTAAGTAAACATTAGCCCGAGGCGAACACGCCCCCTAATGGGCTGGGCTTAATGTTTCACATTACCTAGGTCTTCTCTTTTCCTCCATCACTTATGCTTGTCTTTTTCTCCACAAAACACCACGGGGGAGTTTATCTCTAACACTATACATACTGTTTGTTTTAAAGTTCACACATGGCTTTGAAGGAACACTTAGCTGTTGTTTTCTGCTCTTAAACTTCTGATTTGGGGAAGTGGTGACTTAGCAGAATTTATATGAAGGGTAGCTAGACAAGCAAGCATCAGTACAACCAATACAGACAAGCAATACCAGTACAACCTGGTATTGGCCATTTGTACGTGGACCTAAGCTGACATCAGGTACCTCTGAAAATGAACCATCAGATTGTGCCTCTAACAATACCCTTGAGGGTAGGTCACAGGTGCTGTGCTGGCCAGGGCCTTTCCTTCCCTGTTCTGGCATCCCATCAGATCCCCTAGTTACTGGACAAACAGTGAGTGCCATGCTTTCTCCTCACGGTATTCACTCAGGGAGGGTTGGGGCTAGTCTCTTAAATACACGTCATCTGCCAGCTGCTCTTGGCCATGAGAGTTATGAAAATCTTCAAATTCACAGCTCACGCAGCCTCAAAGAACAGGTGTGCTGTGATGGTTCTCACCAACAGATGTCTACAGACACCAGGATTATGTGCCATCCCACAGCACGAGGATGGAATTGGAGACTCTGACACCAGACCTTGTTAATGTCTGTACCTATAGTAACCAGTTGGTGAGCCACTCTTCCTGAGCCCACAGGGTGGTTGTGCCTCAGATGGTGTCCATACATGGTGCAGGCCAGTGTTCAGGCTCTATGCTTAGACCTGGGTGTCTCCCTCCTGCAGCTCCACCACGTGCATTTGATCTGCTGCAGGCCCAATACTGGGGGAAGCGTGATCATGAGTTCTTCAGTCCTCCATGGCCATCCGGTTCCCTTCTTAATTTTCCCATTTGAAAAGGGATTGAGGCATGAGATGTGGTGTAACTGTCCCCCAGCCTATCTATTCCTTAGAGCTCCTTTGTGGAGCCCCACCTCCTGTATCATGTCTAAAGCAGACAGCTTCTCCTGAGGGCTGTTTTCTTTCTCAGGACCCTTTAGAGTAAGTCTTATGGGAAGGGACGATGGAATGGCAGCCCCTGACTACAGAGTAATCTAAGGTTGTCCTGTTTTTGTTTTATTGTTTTTGTTTTTTGTCAACTTGACACAAGCTAGAGGAACCACAATTGAGGAAATGCTTCCCCTGGATTTCCCAAAGGTAAGTTTGTAGGACATTTTCTTGATTAATAATTGATATAGGTGGTCCCAGCCCACAGGACTCACCCCACCCACAAGGCAGTGCCACCCCCAGGCAGGTAGTCCTGGGTGCTATAAGAAAGCAGGCTGAGCAAGCTATGGGTAGCAGGTCTGTAAGCAGCCACCCTCCATGGCCTCTGCTTCAGTTCTTGCCTCCAGGTTCCTCCCTTGAGATCCTACCCAGTCTTCTCTCAGCAATGGCGTGCAACCTGAGTTTTAAGATGAAGTAAACTCCTCCCCCAGTTGTTCTTGGTCAGGTGTTTTATCACAGTGACTTTCCAGTTAAGAATGTCACATCTCCACTCAGGGACATCTCGGAATCATCCAGAGTCCTGAAGTTGAGCTTTTTGGCTTTACAAGCTTCCGATTCTGAGGCAAACAGTCTGTCTCCATTGACCTCTAAGTGTTCTTACATCTGACTCCCACTAACAGGGGCAGAGAAGGGAGCTGCTGTGCAAAGACCCTGCCTCTGGCCTCACACCTATGGTAGGCCTGCTGGCTCTCAAGGCAAAAAGACCAAGGCTTTCCCCCCATGTCTCTTCAGAGGTTCTAGAAAGTCCTCTTTGATCGTCTCAGATGGGGGCACCAACTTGCACTAATTATCATGGCTCTTTCTTCTTTAACAAGCTTATTCACATGGAGCCTCACTTGTCAGAATGCACTGGCGTTCATTCACAAATGCACTTTCCTAGAATTTTCTAGCAGAAAGGGCCTTCCTGAGGCTCTGTCCTGCCCTTTGCTGTGGTGTTTGTTAACAGTAGTAATCCAATTTCAATGAAAATTGTCCTTTATATTGCTTCCCATATATACACATCTTTCTCTTTAAAATTGGAAGGTTATACCAAATGCTATGTTTTTCTTTGCTGCAAAGACCAAGGGGCTGTTTTAATACAGATTAGTGGAAGTGCAAGGCAGAGCCCTGTAGGTGGTGGAGGCGCTTATCATGTGCCTGATTAGTTTCACCTTGTGGCTGTGGCTCTGGAAATGCAATTAACAGTTTCATATTGAGTGCAGCTCGCTTTTATTCCTGCTGCATGGGGTGCAGCATTTACATCATAAAAAAAAACCTAATTGGTAAACACAGTCTTGCCAGCTCCACTGGACCCACCCAGTTCTTCTCAGTTAATTGGCTCAGTTTCAACACACACACTGGATAGGATTTCAAAGGGTGCCATGGATTAGAGAGCTGGCAAGCACTTGTGTTCACAAACCGACTCCAAGGAGACTCAGAAAAATATTTTAAATTAATGCTGATTGCAGCAATGTGCTTGTCAAATTGTTGCCATGGGAACCATTTCATCTGCTAATCTGGTGTGTGTGTGTGTGTGTGTGTGTGTGTGTGTGTGTGTGTGTGTGTTGAGACTCTCTAATGCCCTTCATAAAGGAAGTCAGCCCTGTGCCCCCTTAGTGCCTTGTCAAGCAGTAGCAGAGTAAAGTCCTGACAGACAGAGCCTTAGTTTCTCCCAGTTCTACCAGCATCAATGTCCCTGTTTCCAGATCATTCCAGCCTGTCCACATGTGGATGTTCAAAAACGTATAGCCTCACTCATGCAATACCAGAGAGAGCCCATCAGTGGGCTGTGACACTGGCAGACATTTCTTCCCTGAAAAGTTGGGTGCTGATCCAGAGAGTCAGGAAAAAACAAACAAACAAACAAACAAAACAGAAAGCAAAGCAGCAATGTGAAGTGATTCTCACTCCTAGTGGCCTAGTAGTGGAAAGCCTATGCACAGCAAGTGAGCTGAGGATACAGACTCAGTACCACGTGTTCACATCCTTTACCGCCACAGTTGACTCTGCCCCTGAGGTGAAGGCAGCATGACTGACTGAGGCTGCTTACCTGAAGCCCTCAGCCCTTCTACCAGCCTGGACTCTTGGTTTACTTTGTCCTAATTTGCAGGCTCTAACAAGGAATAAAGGACATGCCCCTTGAGTTTGAACACATAGATGGCTGGGTTATAATAGTCGTGTATTAACTGTTTTCTACTCTTACAAATGCTAACTGCTTAATTACAAGGAAAAGGAAGAAATCCTCAAATTCTCTGCTCATAGCAAAGTCAGTGCTCTGTAATTAATAAATTAAGTGTTGGGAGTGGGTCAACTCTAAACCAGAGCTCTCCCCTCAAAGGAAAGGAGATAGTTTACCCTAGAGTCAAACATAAGTAAGTGACCATGTCCCAGTAACATTCTGTTTGCCACAAACTCCATGTTCTAACATGTGATTTTATAGTAATAGACAACAAAACTCATAAACCAAATGCTTTTCAGATATTTTGATGGAAACACCAGGTAAGAGGGGGTACAGAAGTAAACTGTCTCAACTGCAGAAATCAGATGCCATCTGATGACATTCTCAGCCTTTATTTGGTGGAGGCTAGGGTCCTTGTATATTCCAAAGGACTTACCTCATAATCACAATGGCATCAATCTGCATATTATTTTAGTTTCTTTTCTGTAGCTCTGATAATATGATAATATACCATGACCGAGACAACTTATAGAAGAAAGGGTTTAATGGGAGCAGGAGGATAGCATCCATGTGGGGGGCTTCTCATATAAGCTACCACACATACAGAGGAGGACAATGCATGCCTATTAAGGGAGCTAAAGGGAATCAAAGAGAAATTATAATTAGGCTTTAGACAGCAACATTCCAAAAGCTGTATAACTGTTAAAATTCTAATCAGTTAGTCAGCCTTTGAGAAGGATTGCAGATGACAAAAGAGCCCAGTTTGGTCATATGGTCACCTCTGCACATCAAGAACCTGTTTCCATCATCCCTTCAGTTAAGCTTGCCTGTCTGGCTAAAGCCAATGACCTTGGGGGGCACCCTATGCCTGCCCTGAGAGAGTGAACTATTGGCTGGTGCTTATTGGTTCTTAGCCTCATCAATAAAATAATTTAGAAACATCCTGAACATATATACACACAAACAACACTAAATGGGCTCAGCAGGTTATACACATGGACATCCACAGCCACACTAATAAAGAAAAGGTCTCAAATTTTACAGGGAGTCGGGGGAGGGAGGATACAAAAGTGAGGGAGGGGTGGAAATGATGTGAATTCACTACACATGTAGGAAATACTCAAAACTTGCAGTTTTGAAAAATGAATTTAGAAACAGAATCAAAAGGAATGTCAGGGAGAAACTTAGTAGGGTTTAAGAGAAAGGCAGGCCAGGCAAGCTGTAAATTTTTGGTTCTGCTAGGAAAGGCAGATGCAGTAGAGGAAGAGAGAAAGCCATGACCTTCATCCTAAGTCAGAGCATTCAGCAAGCAGATGCTGGTAGACAAGCCACCACATGGCAAAAGGTGACAATGGTGGGTCGGGTGGAAGGCGCTCAGGGACAGTGAGCAAGCCCAGAATTCCAGGGAAACTAAGCTTATCTTTTGGCCAATGTCCCCAAAGTTGGGGAGGATAAAGAGAAAAGAAAAAGTTACTCCATAGTGCTGCCTGATGGAAGTGTCTGCCCCGGGCGGGAGGGGGGGGGGATGCCTTATTTCATTAAGGGGATAATTATTCCTGCTGTCTCCACAGCTAAGGGAAATCAGCCTTCCAGAGGGTTGGTCCATTGGCCAGATGACTGGCAGACTCAGTTGGAGTGACTTTTAGGTTTTAGCAACTTAGATATTATATCTCTACCCAAGGCCAAAGATGGACCTTAGATTCTGATCTTTTGACCAAGAGGAAGTAGTTGTATTTTATTGGCCTTTCACAAAGTCTACCTTTCTAGATGATATTTAAATTCTAAGGAACTGCAAACTTGTTTATATATTTAGTGCTACTGGGAAATGGAAGGGGGGCCCAAAGCATCAGGACCATAACAGCTACATCATGATCCATGAAGAGACCAGATCTGAGATGCTATCCATGCCTATTCTGTTGCTCCAGCTGTCATTCAGGGTTTTCTGTTCCATTGCAGCAGAAGCCAGCAACAGAGGTAGATCTCAGTGTTAACCAGGAATTAAAATCTGACTAGGTGTTTTCATGTTCTTTGCATCTTGTTCAAGGAATTGAAATAAAAAATCATGCAGATTGTAGCTTCATTTAAAGCAATGTAGTAGGGAGCGGGGCCCCTTGTTTTGGCCGCCTGGCTAGCTTATACCCAAAACAATCACACAGAAACTGTATTCATTTAAACACTGTCTGACCCATTATCTCTAGCTTCTTATGGGCTAACTCTCACAGATTAGTTTAACCCATCTCCATTAATGTGTATCGCCACTTGACTGTGGCTTACTGGCAGGAGTCTAACCAGCATCCATCTCAGGCAGGAGAACCATGGTGGCTGCCATACTGCCCTTCTTCCCAGCATTCAGTTCTGTCTGCTCCACCTATCTAAGTTCTGCCCTGTCAAAAAGCCAAGGCAGTTTCTTTATTCAACCAATGAAAGCAACACATTGACAGAAGAACCTCCTACACCATTTCCCCTTTTCTGTTTAAACAAAAAGGAAGGCTTTAACTTTAACATAGTAAAATTACATATAACAAAACAGTTATCAAGCAATAATTACAGTTACAATATTTATATCTACTTTATCTCTTATAAGGAAAACTATACCTATACCTATAAATTCTTCAACTCCATCAAAGACTCCAGAAGGAGATAATATTACTTAAGTAAACAGGAAGTACATTATAAGCAACTTCCAGATCTCTAGAAATGAAAGAGACATCTCGCTTCCTGGACAGTCACCCAAAGTTATTCTGTATCGTTGGGCATCCATCTTCAGCCTACAGGCCCATAGTATCCAGCAGACTTTTTCACGAAGTAGAAAATTTCAAATATAGTTCAGTCACTTTCTTTTGGGGCCTGCAAAAAGCCCCCCAAAATCCTTCAAGAAAAAAGAAACCCCAAAGGACCATCTCACCTTTAGGCAAGTTCAGCAGTCCTCTCTCTGCGGGTCCTTTATGTCCAGTTTATGCAACAGTCCAGGTAAGAACAGTTTCTTGCCCAAATGGCTATCAAACTCCATAAGGAGCCTCTTCGATGCCCATCTTCCTCTTGAAGTAGCTGGTGCTGCCAGGAGCAGATGCATCTCATTGTCATGAAAATCCCTAAGTTATTAAACTTAAATGCTATATTCTGTAGTCTTTGAAAGATGCCTATCTGAAATATATCTATGCACATCTAGAAAATCTAACTAACATGACTACAAACTTGACTATTATAGATGATTATCTATTAACTATATTTTTAATTACACATTACATTTTTAAATACCTTAATCAAGAGCAGAAATATACATATACATATAACAAAATTGACCTTAAACTTGTATCAATAAATCAAGATTTACACCAAAGAAAATTATTTATATCTATATCATATCCCCCTTTAAATTTAAAACAACATTTATAAACATTATTTGGGAATATGGGTGCAGTTTTTTTTTTCTCCAAACTGCCTCGTGCTCTATGGGAGCGCTGTTATTCAGGTCTTTCATGGTGTATCCTGTATGCTAGGTTTATCTCTGTCAGCAGTTGAGTGAAAGGTGTTTACGACAACCTTTCAAGAGGGTGTAGTCTATCATACCATATTAGTCTATAAGGAATCCACAGGATCTCATCTTCTGTGAAAACAAAAGAAAAGCCTCTTTTCCAAAGCATCATATCCTTATCATTAGACCCAAATTCTGAAGTCATAATACCTTTATAATATCCATGCTGATTTAGCTTAGCAGCCCACACAATGAAATGTCTCTCTGAACTTAGCTCCTTCACAGTCAAAAAATTTAAAGAAAACACAATAATACACATAATACAGACTCTCTGTGAATTTTCCATTTTTCCATGGCTTATTTTTTTAATCTATGATTATCTGTACTCTGCCTCTTTAAAGACTTTACCCCCTTTTTTAAGCATTAACTTTATTTTATGACTTTGTATACTTTTTTTTCTCTCTTCTAAGCCTACATACTTTATCTAACACTATGACCCATTTAGAGGTCTTTTATGTTTAAATCTGTCCTATTGCATTGTCTTTAATTTTCTACTGTCTTGAAGAGCTTTTAAAATGCTAAGCTCTTAAGAATCTAAGCTGTGACAATCCCAGGTCAAATACAGGTCCTCTCTGCTTGTCCCACGCAGTTCAACATGGCAGAATTGCTTGTGCCTCTGAGTCACTTGTGCCTCTGAGCCCCAGTGCACAATGCCCCCCTTCCAGACACATTGTAGCACTTTACTCACAAACCCCATCTAAATGTTCTGTCTCCTGCAAGAGATAGAGGTTGTGCTAGAAGCATAGCCCAGAAAGCTGGCAGTTTAAAACTGTGTGACTTTTTTCCCCCTGATACAGCTGAATCAAGAAAATCTCTCTTAAAGCAGCCATAGCAAACCACCAGCAAACAGCAAGAAGCTGTGTTAAATTCTGTACTCTTTTTGAAGCTCTCTCAGATTTTACGTGGAGTCAGTTCACAATGTTGGGCGCCAATTTGTGGTAGGAAGCAGGGTCCCCTTGTTTCGGCTGTCCAGCTACCTTATACCCAAAATAATCACACAGAAACTGTATTCATTTAAACACTGCCCGGCCCATTAGCTCTAGTCTCTTATTGGCTAACTCTCACATCTTAGTTTAATCCATCTCCATTAATGTGCATCACCACTTTACTGTGGCTTACTCACATGAGTCTAACCAGTGTCCGTCTCTGGCAGGAGAACCATGGCATCTGCCACACTGCCCTTCTTCCCAGAATTCAGCTCTGTCTACTCCACCTATCTAAGTTCTGCCCTATCAAAAGGCCAAGGCAGTTTCTTTATTCAACCAATGAAAGAAACACATAGACAGAAGAACCTCCTACAGCAAAGCAAAACAATAGCGAAAGTCAGCTACTGATGTGGGAAGGTTATATGTCAATCTGTTGATTTCATTGGTTAATAAAGAAACTGCCTTGGTCCATTTGATAGGCCAGCCCTTAGGTGGGTGGAGTAGACAGAACAGAATTCTGGGAAGAAGGGAAGTGAGCTCAGACGCCATGCCTCTCCTCTCCAGGGCAGACACAATGAAGCTCCAGCCCAAGATGGACGTACACTAGAATCTTCCCAGTAAGACACCACCTCATGGTGCTACACAGATTACTAAATATGGATTAAGCAAGATATGAGATTTAGCCAAGAAGAGGCTAGATATAATGGGCCAGGCAGTGTTTAAATGAATATAGCTTGTGTGTTGTTATTTCGGGGCATAAGCTAGCCAGGCAGCCAGGAGCCGGGTGGCAGGAACGTAGCCAGCAGCTCCATCTATAAGCTACACCATCAAGAATGCTAGCAGGAGCTGTAGAGATGGCTCAGTGGCTAACAGCATGTACAGCTCCTGCCAAGACCTGGGTTTGGTTCTAACCTGCCACCTAGGTAACTTATAACTGCCTCTGACTCTAGTTCTGGGGATCCAATGCCCTCTAATCTGGCTTCTGTGGACACCTGCCCTACACGGTGCACATACACTCATGCAGGCACACACACTTACACATAAATGAAAATCATGTCTCTTCAAAATAGGAAAAAGGATGAGAGCGAGGTACAAGAGTGAAAAGGTACTTAAGGGCCCCCATTAGTGGTTGGAGCTTCCTTTTATGAAGTTCCAGAAGAAGAGCAGTTTGTTGGATAAGGGTCAGAGTCTAGCTGGTTCTCAATTTGATTGACAGATTGTCATATAACCAATTCTGTGTTGAACACTTAATCTTAAGCATGCCTAATTGTGTATAGGCTTAAGATGTCAAATGGTGCAGGATTCCCTAAACAGGCACTTTGAGGACACATTATGCCTTTTGCATGTTCACCCCAAAGTATATCGGGCCATATTGTTGTTCTTGTTTTCATACCTAGACATAAATGAAGTACAACTGCATAGATTATGTATAAGTTCATCATGAAGGTGAGAAGAAACTTATCCCATTGTTTGGTGTATGTTTGTGAAGCACCATAGAGGTGGATAGGTATATTTTGATGGGAGTAGGTACACAGTATGTACAAAAAATAATTTTAGATTGCCTAGTGTGTTGTTAAGAGGAATATGCACAAAGCCCAAACCCAAATGGAGTTTTGAGTTGTCAAATTATTCCCCATGCATGCCTACCTTCTCAGAATTTGTAACTCTCTACCTTAGCCAAGGTACCCACTGCTCATCCAAATGTCCCACTGCAAGATAATCATTAGGAATGCTTGCTAAGGCTCAGGTCAGCTTGGAGTTGAATTACTGGCCAGGATAGTAGAGTAGAAGGAGCATGGGGCTTCTAGAAAGAGCTGGTGTTGTTAAGAGGAGAACGTGAGAAATCAAGACAGTGTGGAGGCCATTAGCACGCCTATGGCAGACATCTCCAAAGACAGGCTCTGAAACCTAAATGCTCAGTTGAGTGTCTTCCACCAACTGTTAAGTGGATATTGTCCTTACTCAAAGGTCTAATCAATCAATCAATTTGTAAATAAATTGTTAAATAAAAATGTATTCAAAGTTTTAATTAAGATTAACTAGTTGTCTTTAGGAGTCATATCCTTGTAATTGCAAGTATTATTATAATTTTGACTCATTGATATTTGTCAACAGTATAGAACATACTTCTATTACATTTAGAGTATGCTATGCTATCCCCCTTCTGTGGCTGCTACCAATAAGCTGCCTGGAATGTACACAGCCTGGGAAATGCCTGGCTAGCAGAGAATTTGATAGGAGATGAGCCACCATGGTGATGAGGATGGAATGCCTCAGAGCTGTTGTGTGTGTCCTGGATAAACAAACATTTTCCAAGGAAGGACTTTTGAATCCCAGCATAGTCATCAGTTGATAAAGCCTTTGGAATATGAGGAGTCAATGACAGCCACAATGTGGGATTTTGTTGTTCAGGATTATTGCTCCACCTGTAAGGACCTGTTACCAGAGAGGTTCTTGGAGGGTTGATAAAAGCCCAAAAGACGATATTGTGAAGGAAATGCCTCTATCAATTTCATCAAACAAGTTGGACTTTTTAGGGTAAATTTTGTAAAATGTATGTATTCTTTGGCCTTTCTGGCTAGGATTCCTTATGTTTGCATCTAAAGTGGTTGTTACCTCCACTCCATTTGGAAAATGTATATCCTATGACTTCCAGACTGATTTAGCCTCTTTGCCCACATCGCCTCTTCCAACTAAAGTCAGGAATGTGAACTTTGCATACGATGACCAGAGCTGCATTGCCCTTCAGCAAGAACCTTGGGTATGCTGCCTGTGACCCTGAGCCAGTTTCCTGGTATGGAGAACAGACGAGAGGAGGATATGACTGCTAGGGGCCTCACACTTAGATACTCAGTGGGTAACATTATAATGAGCCTTTCTGCAATACACTAACGCTGAGGTTTCAAATCCTCGCTCATAAATACAGGAAAGAGAACAGAATAAAGATTGTAAGGATCAGAGTGATAGAGGATGAACAGTGAAAACTAAGCTCATATGCCTAAGGATGTGGTTCAGTGACCAAGCATTAGTAACCCACCAGAAAGACCTCAGAGAGAACAGGTAAGAAATTTCTTTGTTTATAAAAAGGTAAGAATTGCAAAGCTTTAAAATTCTAAGTTGTTTGTATTTACATGTGAGGTCAAATAAAATGCAAAAGAAGGTCCATAGACTTAATGGTACATATGCCAGTGCTGTCGAGCAGAGGGTGATGGGGGTCCCTTGGACCTGAGGCAAGGTGGAGAGACTTTCATATTAGGGTGCTTTAGATGCTTCCTTAGCATCAGTATGCATATTGGTGAGGGACTACTTGGACCACTCTTTTCAAGACCTGAGTGTGGCTCCCAGGAGACCATCCATCTCCCCATCCCCGACATCCCTTTTTCCCTCCGTCCCTCTCTCCTATACTTCTATTTGTAGATCCCAGTCTACCTCAGAGAGCACTGTGTTGTTCTCAGCCATGACTGTGACCCCCTTCTATGACCTCAAGTTGGTCTGGGCTCTATGACATTTATGCAGGCACACAATCCTTTCGGGCTGGTGCCATCTATCAACCCACACACATGTCCTCAGAGGAGCTTCAGGAGAGCAGCCAGAGGTTTGCCTCAGACTGGATCCCTCAGAACTGCCTCACAGCGAGATACTAGGGATCTTCCTTTCCTCGGAGTTCGCCGGGAGAAGGACTGGTGGCAATGCTGCTTCCTCTGCCTCACCTAAATATCTGTGCAAGGCTTAAAATGGAATTGGCTATGTTAATCAATAATCTCTCTCCTCCCTCCCCATCTCTTCTCTCTCTTCTCTCTCTCTCTTTCTTCTTTCCTCCCTCTCTCTCCTCCCTCTCCTTCTCTCTTCCCCCTCTCTCCTTCTCTCTCCTTCCCCTCTCTCCTCTCTCTCTGTTCTCTCTCTTTCTTCTCCCTCTCTCTCCTCCCCCTTCTTCTCTCTCCTCCCTCCCTCTT
This sequence comes from Microtus ochrogaster, assembly GCF_000317375.1. NCBI lineage: Eukaryota > Metazoa > Chordata > Mammalia > Rodentia > Cricetidae > Microtus > Microtus ochrogaster. The sequence continues at coordinate 51,332,823 of NC_022009.1, forward strand.
CCTCTCTTTCTCCTCCCCCTCCTCTCTCTCTCTTCTCCCCTCTCTCCCTAAGAAGAGGAGCTTGAGCTAGGTTTCCCACTACTGAAGCCCTCCCATCTATGCATGACTCCCGCTGCTCACAGCTCAGCGGTGTGGAAATTATACCTGCATCATGTCAGCAGCTGTTTGTCCAGAAACTGCTCCCCTGCTGTCATTAAGCCTGCAGGGTGAACTGCAGTACTGCCCCTCAGATGGGATACAAAGGTGCTTTCCAACCTTTGGATGTGAGAGGCTTGAGGTTGAGTTCTAATACCACAAGAAATAGAGGCAGACAATCAAAATGTGAATAAAGAGCTTTCTCCAAAGACAATCCCAGCCCATGTGCCTACCTTAGCCTATCCTCATCTGCATCCTTCTGTGAGAATGAACAAATGAAAGGGTGACTATACTATCCAGCACTTCTGAGCTTACTGCCCTGAGCAGCGGGAGGTTGTGCGTGTGGTCAGATGATTTCATTAGTACTGGCCAACAGCCCAGCCTGACCCTGTTTCAAAAAACCTTTTCAAAGTGGCAAATGCTAGATGCTACCTAGCATCTAGATATCAGTCAATCTCTGGCTTGTGAGTGTACACACACACACACACACACACACACGAGATGTGTACCTGCATACACACAAACACATACATACACCATACACGTAAGATATACATGGTATAAATGCTAGAGGAAGGGCAAGGGGGCTCCAAAAGTGGTTTCTTATTATATCCATGCTATGGCCATCCAGGATGTGGCCCATGAGCACAAATGGAAAGACTTCACAGATGTCAGGTCCCATGGAAGTCCAGACAGCAGAACCATCGAAGCGTTTCCTACCTGCCCTGGTCAGCACAGACATTAATGAGAATGCCATAGGTCGGTGAGGTCAACAGTAGAACTCACTCATCCTCCTGCTGTAAGACGTTGGAGTCCTAGAGAAACGCATGCTATATGGGTCTTCTCAAGGTCTCCCTTCCCGGCTTGTGGAGGGTGTCCTTCTCCTGTATCCACGCATGTTCCTAGTTGTCCTTCTCTTCCCTGTATTTCCAGCTCCAATGATGCCACATGTCCTGTAAGATCAGGGACATCTTGGTGGGAAAGGCGGGTGAAGCCACCCTCCTGGATTCTTCCCTCCCAATAAATTCCTTGAATGAGATGTGGATGAGACCTTCTTTGGCCAAAGTAGAGTAGAACAGAAAAGTTGAAGCACAAATAATAATAATAATAATAAAAAACCTCAGAAACTGAAATTGGGATTCAACCTGAAGATCTGAAAAGCAAAGCAGTCAGCCACTGGCTCTTACCTCAACCTCAGTCTGAAATGGCGATCTTGCCTCCAGGAATCTCAGAATGAGACTGAGAGCTGTCTCCTCCCATCTTATATTCCTCTCTAGGACTGGGATTAAAGGTGTGCACCACTGGTATTAAAGACATATGCCACCTGGTTTCTATGGCAACAACTGTGGCTACTGATGTGTGTTACTACTGCTGGTCTGTAAGGATGACCTGTGGGGCTGTTTTATTCTCTGATCTTGGAAGAAGCTTTATTTATTAAAATACAGATGAAATGCCACTACAAAAAGTAACTTTTGGCGGAGCCTTAGGAGAGAAGAGCTGAGCAGAATTGTAACACTTACACTAGTTACCCTCCCCTGCCCCAGCTGACTTGTTACCTGGGGGGAACCTTTCCCTGAAGCAGGGCTGTAAACTGCTTATGTCTACAGCGACTTTGTGGCATTCCTTAGCTGCTGACTGCCAGGATCCCTCTTCATCTCAGCTTCAATGCTTGTGTATGTCAAGGACCAAACTGTGCCTCAGTTGCCACCTTCAAGGCCTCTACCTCCAATTACAATACCTTAAGGGTCTATATGGCCTTAAGCCCAGTAATCTGGGGACACAACAACACAGCTGTCCACTCATGCCTGCTTCTGAATCCCTTCCCTCTACAGTGAGCATCTGCTGCCTTCTGGGCCTAGGCCACATCAGAAACCATGCCAGCAACACCTCTGTGAGGTCACGGATGCCTGACCTTACTGGGCACATCAAAGAGTGTCCGGGTCTCCAGGAATCTGCGGCTGTCACATTCTTTTTCTCAGTCACTGTGTGCATGTATCCTCAGAGGCAACTTTGGGTAGCTGTGGGCTCTTCTCAGAGGTATGTCCCTGGAAAGTACCTCACACACAGACCTCCCGGGGTGGGTGTCTTCATCCCAGGACAATGAAGGCAAGTAGCAATGCTGCTTCCTCAGCTGTCCAAGACTCAAACACTGCAACTGTCATTTTAGCTGCTCAGTTTTCTAGCACAGTTACCTTGTTGTTAAGCCTGCATGTAATACCCCTGGTGTCTGGTATAAATGTGATGGATAAATTTGGTTTTAGAGCCTGTCCCCAATCACAAGCTTGAGTTGTGATAATGCACAGAAAAATACTTGATAAACATGTCGAAAATGGATTTGATCTCCATTAATACTGAAACACAGATGATTAGATAGATAAATATATAGACATAGATAGGTGTATGATAGACATAGGTATATAGAAGATAGATATAGATTTATGATAGAGGTAGGAGATAGGTATAAATCAATAGAAATAGATAATAGGTAAGCAGATAGATGATAGATGGATAGACAGATGGTAGATAGGTAGATGATATAGATAGATGATGGATAGATAGATGATATATAGATGATGGGTAGATAGATGATAGATAGATAGATAGATAGATAGATAGATAGATAGATAGATAGATAGATAGATAGAGAGAGATAGATGATAGAGATATGTTTATAGGTAGTTCCCTGTCACATGAAGTCCCTCGGCCCACCCACAAAAGCATCTGCTTGTTCCCATCTTGTCCTCAGTTGAGTTCTTCCCAGATGGCTGAGCTAATGACTGTACGGTTGCACCCTGTGCTGTACCCACTGGCCTGTGCAGTGAGTGACAGGTTGGTTATCCAGTGGTGGGGTGGTCTCACTAGCCCTGGCCTGACCTGGCACTCATGGCTGGGACTGTTGCTCCTCACCCACCGGTTTTCATTTCTCACAGAATGGCATTCGATAGAGAAGCACAGCTGCGGCCTTGGTGTCTAAGAACTGGACAGCACTGGCCTTGGGGTGTTGTTTTCCTGGGTGGCGGCTAAATCACTCAGGCTCCATTCTGACAGAGACAGAGGGTGGCTTTCAGGTGTCAAAGTGAGTTTGTATTGTGATGACCTCAGGCATGAAAGGCAAGATCGTTGGTTTCTGAGGCTATCATCTCAGCATATGGTCGTGAGCACCTCGTCGGCATCCTGAAAGGCCATGGCCAGTATTTCTAACACACCGCATATGAATACATCAGCAGGTCCTACAGCTCTCATCACAGAAGTATATCTAGCCTTCCATAGCTTCCAAATTTGTGCCAGGATGGGAGATTTTAGGGAATAGAATCACCCCTGCAGGAGCATGAATAGCTGTTTCTTGTCTTTAGATTTCCTAAACCCCACAATGTAGCAGCTGCTGGCTTCTTGTTCATATATCAGGTATAGGATTGATCCAGAGGGCTTAAAAGCACCTTCGAGTCAGTATGAGATTACACATGAGAACTGTAACTCTTTGAGAAATGGATTTGTGCATCATAGAGGTTTGGTATCCTGGGGATCTCAGAACTACCTCGTGGGGCTACCGAGGGATGAGTGTGGTTGTAGTCTTAGCACTGTTTGAGAAATTGAGGTAGAAAAAGCAAATTTAGGATCAGTACTGTTAAGAGTATCATATCTCCCCGGTACAACATCCCCACATCTCCCAGGAGAGAAAACACCTGCACTGTGTTCTTGCTTCTGCGCCTGCAGGTGTTTCCATGGACTCCTGGAGCCTTGGGATGCTCACAGTACTTGTACACAAAAATCTTCCAGTCAGTTGCCTCTACTACCCTGGGTTTTGTGGCTATGTGAGGTTCTACAACTTTGTGAAATTTCTGGGACTCACATTTTCTCATGTACAGACACATCCTGAAAGCCATTTCTCAGGGTTGCTGTGAATAAGCTTCAAGTGTGATTCCTACATGGCTATGCCCACTCGCCACCTTCAGCAGTGCCCCTTCCTCCAGCCCTAAACCCACCTTCAATCAAGCTGTCTGGTGGAAACCAGTTGCTGGGCGTCAGGTTGCCTCTAGCTAAAGCACAGAGAAGTCACAATAGAAAGGCATCGATGTTTGCATGACGTGTATCTCGGGGCCTGGCAGATGCTAAGTCAGATCCTGAGATGTGTGTTGAGTCTTTTTTTCTAGGAGGGATGGGTGAAGCCAGCCTTGGAACCCAATCTCCCTCCACCTTTGTTATTATTTTTGAAGTAATAACGATAACCTTTGGTTTTAATTCCCTGGTTATTCCCCTGGCTGCAGCCAGAGATTTTATCCTTTGGCAAAAGAAAGCAGTTTTATTAGTGAGGCAAGCAGTTAATTAAAAAGAGAAATCAAAGGCTGGAGTTTGTTGGGGAAACAAGTGAAATCAAACAGTGTGTCAGCCTTCAGCTCCTTCCATCCCTGACACAGGCAGATGGTGTGGGTGCATTGGGGTCTCAGGAACACGTGGTCACATTGGTGAGCTTTTCCTCCACGCAGGGGTCATGGGGACTCTAGGTCTGAATGTGGACTGAGTGGGTGGGGCTCACTAATACCCCAGTTGTCTGCGCTCAGCAGTCATCCCAGCTTCCCTGGCATCCCAACGTCCAAAGCCACCATGGGAGGAAACACCACACTGTATACATGGAAAAGAAATGGGAGCACAGAATTGACACCCATATATAGAAAAACAGTCTGGGTCCTGGAAGAGTCTTGGCAGGGCATGCTCAGCCAACGTGACCAATGTCACTAGGAGGTGAGTTGTGAAATGTTTGGCTGTTAGTTTGAGGACCAGTGAGGGTGGGCAGGTGAACAGGAATGGCTGCTGACCTGAGCAAGGCAAGAGCGCTATGCAGTGATGTCACTGCTTATCCCCCTCCTCGCACAAGGGCATGAGAACCCTGCGGGAGTCATTAGGAGGAGGAAAGGCACTTGTGGCATATGAGGGGGTTGGCAGTGTCAGGTCCTCAATCTAGTATGTTATCTGTGCCTGGTGCCCATAGCAACTGTAGTCCACTGTCCTCTGCGGAACCCAGGTCATCTGTGACCGAGGTCAGTTGGGGACTGACCTGAGTATCCCGGCGCCATGAGAAGCTGGATTGTCTACCTTAAGAACAGCTTTCTCAGGAGGGAGGGAGGACACCGTATGGCCAAAACTGCTTAAAGTCTCAGAATTCAATTAAAATGGACTTAATTTTATGATCTTCTGCACCAAGCTCAAACTTTAGACTGGAGTGTTAATTCAACATTGAAACTCACAGTTGCACATAATCTAGGCCAAGTGCCCCAAGAGTACAGGGTGGTGAGCATTTCTGCCTTCTGTGAGCTGGCCCAGGATTCCCGAGACCCATAACCTCAGGAGCCTGTGCCACAGAGCCTGTGTATAGCCTGGCCACTCCCATGGGCTTCAGGTAGGGATTTTAATCTTGTGTAGCCCCCTTTTCTGTACTGTAAGGAAAACAAATTATTTATTGATCAGGCAGTTTTAAAAATAAAAAAGAGGTCAAGCTGCTGGTCAAGAGTCAGAACCTGGTCCTTTGGCGTTCTGGTCAAAACATTTCAACCCTCTTATCCCAAGAAAGGCGGCGACTGGTTCCTGGGTCTAATCTGCTGCTGTGGGCCCACTGTGCTCACTTCCCAGCTACTGACAACAATGGACTGGGCATTTGTGCTTCCTTGCCTGGGCTGTCTCCTCCTTGCCTGGCTTTGGCATAGTGAGGGCTGCTGGCAGGGCTTTGCTTGCCAGGCAAAGATGCTGCAGATGCCATACCCAGGCCCTGCCCTTCTCTAAGTAAATGCCATCGTTGGCACTTTCACCCCATCTTGAGCTTGTGTGGGCTTCCTGAGAAGCAGCTACATAGAGGAGCCTGGTGTCTCTGTGGTCAAGCAAGGTTCTCTGCCTTATTGTGTAGGAACACACGGGAAATGTGTGGCTGCTCCTGCACTGGGGCAGACAGTTGTTCTAGGATCAGGATGAAGGGGTCAAGAGGTCAAAGAAGACCATGACAACTGAACTTTCTGATCTCTGTCTGGGTCTTCAGGGCATTGAAGCTGTTAGCTGATCAGGGCACAGCTCAGGTAGATTTTAGTACAGTGTGCTATGCACCAAGACAAACATGCTCAGAATAGCAGTGCTGTAGGCCAGGGTGCCTGGGTATTTTGGGCATTGGAGTTCCTGAATCCCTGAGCAGTGGGCTAGAAAACAAAGCATTTAATTCCTAAAGTCCAAGGTCACTCAACTTCCTGGTGGCATCGATTCTTCCTGAGGAGCAGGAGGTAGAGTGTGGTGGTCTCAGTGTGGGAAAGGGTGTGAATGTCTTGTGTACTTTGTTCTTCCTGCTTCTCAACCCGCCTCGCCTTCCTAGAGCTGGAAGAGGGAGGCCCCTGTACGTGGGATTTTGGTTCCATCTAACAGTGGCAGGATATATATACCAATCAGCGGCAGCATCTTTGCCGCAAGTGGCTTGTGAGTTCAGCCAGATGTCAACTAACTGCCGGTACACCATGACATTTCTTCACTCTAGGGATGAGCCGTGGTCCTTACTTCAGATACTTTCTGTATTACCTGAACAGTGGACCCAAGGCTCTAGGCCTAGCTTGTTCAAATAGGTACCAGCCATCACACACAGTCATTCAGTTTAAATTCAGTCAATGTCCATGTGTTTGTGGTCTTTCTGGAATTAGTGTTGCTGTTGAATTCTAATTCTAAGCCATGGTGATGCTATAAGATACATGGATTATTCCAATTGTTTTTTGGAACCGGTGAAGGTTGGTTTGGTAACCGGGAAGGGGGCAAACTTTGAAAAAGGTCCCTGAAGGAACGAAAAAAAAAAAATATTCTTTTGTGTTTGGATGGAATGTTCTATACAGCCCCTTTGGATATCAGTATGGCCATTTCTCAGAAAATTAGAAAACAACCTTCCTCAAGACCTAGCAATACCACTTTTGGGTATGTACCCAAATAATGCTCAATTGTACCACAAAGACATATGCTCAACTATGTTCAGAGCAGCATTGTTTGTTATATCCAGAACCTGAAAACCACCTAAATGCCCCTCGACCAAAGAATGGATAAAGAAAATGTGGTACATTTATGCAATGGAGTACTACACAGCTGGAAAAATAATGACATCTTGAAATTTGCAGGCAAAAGGATGGATCTAGAAAACATCATATAGAGTGAGATAACCCAGACCCAGAAATACAAATATATGTAGTCACTCATAAATGGCATTTAGACAAAAAGCAACGAAAACTAGCCTACAAATCACAATCCCAGAGAACCTAGACAACAATGAGGACCCCTAAGAGAGACATACGTGGATCTAATCAACATAGGAAGTAGAAAAAGACAAGATCTCCAGAGAAAATTGGGAGCATGGGGACCATGGGAGAGGGTTGAAAGGGAGGGGAGAGGAAGGCAAGGGAGCAGAAAAAAATGTATATCTCAATAAAATCAATTTTAAAAAGAAATAAATTAAGTTAAACACTCAGTTCATTAAATAATCCATATTTTAAGTGGTTTCGGCCAGCCATGACCAGGTGGTTAAGAAAGGGACATTGAGGGATCACTTATCATGATGAAACTTGTGACTTTAAGTTGGGGTGAGTTAAATGTGTGTTTGAATGTATCCAAAGATAGAAAATGATAAAAAGGATGAGAAGAGTGAGTCCACATGCTAAGAATCCCAGCCTTGGCAGCCTGAGATGGCTTCACAGATGATGACAGCCCTGTCATGGCCAGGTATAGTGTAAGGGCCATAGGTCAGCGTTTTCTCTGTGTATCCAGTGCTGGGGACCTATGTAACCTGCAGGCCCAGAGCAGACTAGTACAAGGGCAAGTGCTGGGGCCCGTGACTCTGCCATGGAACCTCTGGCTGCACGAAATCATTGCTATCACTTACCATCACACTGAGAGTCTGAGTGGCTCAGGACAAGAAGTTGTGGCCCAGGAGCTGCTGCAGTGACATCCACCTGTTCTAAAGCACTGTGTGCTAGACAGCGACACTCAGAAAGGAAACTTTCCTGAACTGCTGGGGTCCTTTCTGTATGTCAATCACAAAATGCTATCCAATGACCGAAACAGCAGAGCATCAGGTTAAGCAGGTGACTCATCAGCATCTCTCAGCCTCCCTTGATACAGATGCCGCTTTGGGATTCCAGAATCTGCCTGATGGAAGAGAACAGTCATGACATGTTGCTCCACAGGCATGTGCTACACTCACTTTGTGACTTCTGAGCCACAAACTTTAGTAATCTCCCCATTTCCTACCCAAACCTCACCAGCCTCAGCATCTCTGGCAGAAAGGAGCAAGAAGTGACAGCTGTGTGAAGGATGTCCTGTCAGAAGGATGGGACAACTGTGTGAGCTATGTCAGAGACACAGCTACAGATCAGATTCATGAGCCACATCACAAACACTTGAGCCTCATCACAGGAACACAAGGCATGGCACAGATGTATTAGCCCTGTGGCAGGTGGTATGTCATGATATGAATACAGGATCTGCATCACAGACATGGTAAAGGAATTAAACCATGTTCTTGATATGTGTGTCACAGCACAGCGAGTGTGCCATGTCACAATGGTGAGCTGTAGCACTGACGTGGGAGCCATGCCACGGCACGTGACCCACAGTAGAGATGCGTGAGCTGTGTCACTGTTTCCCCCTTTGGGTCTGTTCACTGAAGCTTGACTTTGCACATCTTATGGAGCCAGCTTAAACCCTGACTCATTCTCTGATGATTTCTCCGTGGCTCTCCTGGGACTGACAGGAAACATCTAGAGAGGGTTTCTGCCTTGCAGGTACTCTGTAGGGAGAGGTAAGGTCTCCAGGAACCACACTGGATCCTAGACATATATTATTGTAGGGAGAGGTAAGGTCCCCAGGAACCATGATGGATCCTAGACATATATTTCATCCTTTTGAGTCACATGGTCTGGAAGATACCAGGTGGCAGATCTCCAATGTGACACCAACAAATAGAAACATTGGGGCCACCTTTCAGGGCACTCAAGGCTCAAGGGTTCTTCCACGTGGGTCAGAGTGCATCCCTACAACTGCCCCCTACCCAGGGAAGGCCTATTGGGGTACATGATCGGCCATACTGTGGGATAGTCTCTGAGACCTCTGCATGGGCAGAGTCTTTCTTGTGACAGTGATGGCCCAGTCTATCCAGAAAATAGTTATGACATCCACTAAGCCATTCTGCAGGTCAGAGGGACACAGCATACTAATACGAAAATCTGTAATTTCCGTAGAAGCATTCTTTGCTGGTCAAGGGGCAAGGCACTAAGAGGAGGCTTCCCTGACCCCAGTGTGGGGTTTCAGCTGGCTGGGGCAAAGTGTCTTCCTGTGTAAAGGGACCAGCATATCCCATTGGGTTTAAAGGAAAACAAAGCTTTCTCTACTGTGTTAACTTTACTTATGAACACAAAGAAATGTCCAATTACCCCAGACGGGCATTGACAAAGGAAAAGATTCCCCCCAAGTCTAGCTTGGTGATCCAATGATTAACTAGCCACCAGCCACAGGCAGCTGCCCCTTCAAAGGACTGTTAGGAGTCCAATATTGTGAGGTTCTCCTGCCCCAATTTCACAATGGCAGTTATCCTGTTCTGCCTGGAGAATAGGGGCGTGAGGCAAACATATGGCATAGCAGACTATACCCCTGAGAACCTGCTTTATCAGCCTGAGGGATGGACAGCAAGGAAGACCTCAAGGACTGTGTATGCCCTACAGGACTCTAAAGCCCAATGTCACACAGTAGGTGCTCTTGCCAAAGCAGTGAGTAACAGGTTAGTCTTGTCATGATTTTGAAAATATCTTTTTCATTTTTTTTCTTAAACATGGGAATCTCACAGTGATCACATTTTAGGTGTTGACTCTCCCTGAGCATCTAAGTTTATGTGGGTTTCTTTACCTGTCGTGGCCGGTGCAATTAGCCTAGGCAAGCACACAGAAGCTGAAGCCCAAAGATACTCCCACTATTCCTGACCAGAACCTTGGTTGCTCCCAGACACAGTCTGGCACCTGTGGTATCTACAGGGTTGGCTAACTTACTGAGGCATGAGTGGAAAGAGGGCTCTCCCAGCTGTCTCATTCCTCCCATGCCCACTCTCTTTCCCTCTTCTAGTAAAACCCTTTCTATTACCTCCCCCTGCCTTCTTCCCTTCCCTCCTTCCCTCTTCTTCTTCTTCTTTTCTCTTCTCTCCATTTCTTTCTCTCTGCTATTCCATCCCTCCTTTCTCTTCCCTCCTCTGCCACCCTTTCTTCTCCTCCTTCCTTCCTTGAGACAGTGCAGACTCAGTGCTGAGTGTCTGCCATGGTTTTTGTGCTCTGCTGGTTACACAGATTCTCTAGGGACTAATCAGGTCAGTTAGAAGAATCTATACTACAGTTGTGTGCTACACAGCTGAGCTATGAGCAGGAGTCAGGTCCTTTCAACTCAGCAATGCCCCTGCTCTGTCTCTGCCTATCTGCCTTCCCTCCTGAGCTAGAGGAGGACAGAAGGCAGGGTTGTCTTTTTTTACCCTCTCATATCAGCTCTTAAGGACTGAGCTGCATGAATTGGTATCTGGTACCCATGATGCCCTTGCCCTGTGCCAAGGGATGCTCTATGTGCATGTTTAGAAATTGTCCTTGGGACTCATGTCAAGTGTATGATCTGTTGGGTTTAATGAAGTACACTTTCCAGTGGCATGAATGAGTCACTCATCTGAGGCCTCTCTGAGCTTGGGTCTGCCTGGTATTGATTGATGGCTTCTTCCTGAAGCGACAGCTCGGTCATGTCTACCCCAGGTGCCATCTGTACAAAAGGGCAGCCTATAAACCTCACAGGCAGAGGGAGGCTTTACCTGAAAGTAAAAATTGCCTTTCAAAGCTGGGAGACATAGAACTGGCTGAGTTTAACAAAGTCCATCGAAAATTTTCTGGACTGTGGGAAAAGGAGGTTGATGAAGCTGGGAGATAGACCTCAGAGGTATGTGAAAGGTGGCAGGTGGCCAAAAGAGGGCAGCACAGAGACCTGGCATCAGAAGTCTGACTGACAACCCTCCCTTGTCACTAGAATTAGAGGCTTAATGGTGTGTGGCCCTGGTGAGATAAGAACACATCTTCCCAGCTTCCTAGGCACTGGGAATTGAAGGCAGGTGTGCTGCCTTCTTGGTCGTCACCCAGATCTGTCTATGGGCTCTGTCCTGGGGGAACAGCCATGAACCTAACTACACAAAGGAGCTAGATACCAGAGATCCTTGTAGATGGTGGATCCTCCTTCTAAGCGAAGACTCTTACTTACCCTTCCCTTGGTTTTGAATTCCCATGATCAGAAGCACTGTCATTTTGTCACGTGGGAGTGGAGCAGCAGCCACCGCCTGCAGCCCTCTGACCTGGCACTAACATAGACGGTTGAGTCAGACAGCCTTGGACATGAGAAGGTAGGGAGAAAGGGGCCCCCTTCTGCCTCCAGCACAGTTGACTTGGAAACCAAACAGCTTTACCCTCACCGTTGCATGAGTCCTTCCCAGAAAGAGCCTCTGTCCTCCCCTGACTGTACCCAGCTTTAGAGTAAGAGCTGCCATGTGACCAGAGGAGAGCCCAAGACCCAGTAGGAACATAAGAGGGGCATGGCTGCATGCTATCAGGCTTCTCACTTACACTGTACCATTTCCGTTCACAGTGCATGGAAACCATCACAATGACAGGACATTGTATCACCAATGAATAGTCACTCATCATCCTTCCTGTGGGTGAGATGTCCATGTGTTCCATTTAGGCCCCAGCATGCTCCATGGGGTCTTTATACTAAATGGCAAAGAGATTCCTAACATCAATTCTACAATGCTCTATTTTCAGACAGACTTGATTCCCATATCAATGTGGACCCATGTGGCTATTTCCCAAGCGCATGACCTTAATGGTTCACTTTCCACAGGGTGAGGTCTGGGGCTGGGAATGTCAGTTCCTCCAGAAGAAGAACACAGTTAGTTCCATGGGACAATCAAGAGCATGAGTATCCTACATCTTCTGCCTCACTGAGCCTAGTACTGCTGCCCGTGGGTGACCCTGGAGCTGACTGGGGCTCGTCTGCCATGTTAGGAAATGTCTCCTCTTCTACCTATAGATTCTTCCAAAATTAGAGTGTCTTCAAAATGTAGAGCCCTGTCTAGGATGTGCCTCAGTGAAAGATCATTGACCTAGCATTTGTGAAGGCTTGGGTTCTACCCTCAGTACCCCCATACACATATGCAGAAAACCCTTAACAAATAAGCACTACTTACTGATAACACTTACTTGCGTCAGTCAATCTTGATATCAATGCAGGACAGCATTGGGTGAATGGGAATTTCACATAATGGAAGTAGGTGTGTGCTTTTGAGTAGTATAAACGTAGTAGAAAGGTAGAGCCAGTAGCGAGAGTGTGAGGCTACTCAGAAGTGTGCGAGGTCTGTACCGGGAGATGTGTGATAGAAGGGTCCTTTTCTAAATTCTGTCCTGTTCTATTGTCAACCCACAATGACAACAGCAAAGCTGCCCTACCTCTCTGGGCTTCAGTTTCTATGAAGAAAATGGGACTAGCTGAACTCTACGGCTGTCATTTGCTTCCAACTTATAAATCCTCCAAACCTCACCTGTAATTTCACCTACCACCTGATGGTAGAACCTTCTGGGTGCCTATCACATGACGGGTGCTCACAGGATGCAGAGACTTTGTGCGCATTCAGGGAGGACCTTTTCCATTATTTCCACTTGATACAGATACAGATATAGATACAGATGTTACAGATACAGATACAGTTACATATACATATATAGATACAGATACAGTTACAGATATAGATACAGTTACAGAAACAGATACAGTTATTACATATACAGATGCAGATACAGATATAGATA